>NW_023340257.1:1475008-1483995 GCF_004916995.1 Morone saxatilis | reverse complement strand
TTGAGGTAACAACCATTGGCCACACTACAGACAGAGCAGAGAAGGAAAGCCACTCGCTAAACTTGCTGCTAGTGCTTTGAATGGTAAACTAGCCGTTTTCCAGAACAGAAAAACCCTTTTAAAAATAAGCGAAGAAAGCCGCTAAAAGGAAAGAAGTAGCTACGAGTTGTTTAAAGGGTAGAACATAAGGTCTAACGTTTAGAGATGTGTTAAGTGGTAATAACCGCTGGTGCGAGTAAAAACATAGTTTATTATTTTAGGTTCAATGACAGAAGCTACAACACCAAGAAACAGTGTACCACAGAAGCAGGACGAGTAAGACCGGAACATGAAGAACACCACAAAGTAACCAGTAATTAAATAATATTCAAACACCAGAGCGGAGAAACGCTCGTTCTGTTTTTTTGACACTATCTCCTTACCTTTTTCTCACCCCCCTCCTTCCTCCTGGTCCGTCCTCCTTTCTTCACTCCTCCTTTTCAGCCGTTTCCAAACTCTGTCACAAGTAATTGTCATTTCTATTGATCAACCCTAACCCTGAAAAACACCTTTAACCTTAAACTAAATCCAAAATCATGAAAATAAGGGAGAAAATATGTATTAAAGGCAACCAGTCGTGCCCCACAACTCACCAACCCCCCCACTTGGCCTTGTCCTCTCTGCATCGCAGGAGAACACACAAGGACTCCCATCTCCTGAGGTAAGCTCTTTGGCAAACATAGTGCTGATTAAAACAAACAGGCCAGCGAGCCCCGCTGCTGGGGAGGACAGGGCAAACAGGGCTGGTGCAGCAGGAGGCCCGGAGATGGCATGAACCAGACTGCAGTACAGAGAGGAGAGCAAAGACAAAGCTGCCTGTAAGAGGTGTTAGCCCAGAGGCAGAGAGTACAACCTCAGTGCTGTGTAGGTTTCACCAGCAGCAGCAAGACCAATATTAAACAGATTTTTGTTTTTATTTGTTTGTTTCCAAAATGTCTGCCTTCACCTCAATATATATATAGACATTCAGAGGTGAATGTCATTTCGTTTGTGATGCTGACCTCATTGAAAAATTACAATTAAAAAATTCGTATTAGTAATGCCCACTTTTAACAATTTTTACTGGAACTGCATTCCTTTAAAGAAATAGTCCTGATGAAAACTGCTGACAGCATATTCTCTCTAGTAAATGGGGCACTGTGTTTGGGAAGCTTGTGGATTTTTATTTATTTTTTTATCTCTATTTTTTGCCATTGTTTGTCTTTTCAAGGTTGTGAGCAATAATTACAAAATTCCATTCACCTCCATTGTACTGGGGTGGAGACATATCTCTAAATAAGAGTAAAATCAACACCAATATACAACAATATTAGGCTGATCATCACAAAGGGGAAAATATATATAAAACAAAATAAATGAAGTAGCTAAAGCAATAGGAATACTAAATGTTGGAATGGTTAATACTATTTACTACTATTTACTAGTATGTATCACTATTCTTATGATTCATTACACTGCAGCCACAAAGACGGACAAATACAGAAGTCTTGGAGAGAGAGCGGGGAGGCAGAGTGATGCAGCCCAGCTTCTCGCCCCACCTTCAAACAAGTAGAAGAACTTTTGCCTTGTAGATGTGTTTGCATCATGTGGTAGAGAATGTGATGAGGACTGAGACCTTTAGGCCCTGATCACATGAGAAGCTGGCAGAGTGCACAATTTTGAAAAATTTGATTTTATACTAATTTCTCGATTTCTCTGGATGAATGAATAATGTCCAACACACATAACTTGATTTTTGATTTTACTTAATGTAAAGTTGGAGTGGTGGAGGAATTAGTGAAATACTACAAGGAGTTTTTAACTGGTTATTAAACAGTCTCAATTTAATACTGATGTCTCCATATGACCTACATAAACAAACAAGACCATCAGAAAGAAGATTGGTTACTTTTTGTTATTGTTCCCCTTAAAATCAATGAAACAAGGTGGCACTACCACCTTTGTCCACAGGGGCTACCAGAATCAACAAAATGAAAGCTCCTTATTGCTGCTAACACCACAGTGTAAAAATACTCTTATTAGTAAAAGACCAGCATTCAAAAGTAAAAGGTACAAGCATTAGTACCAAAGGTAATGACTTTATATACTGCTGGGTTTAGTTGCTTCTACTATACGTTTTGTTTTGTAAGGTAAAATAAAAGGTTAATACATAAAATTAAATAAAACACAACAGGCCGATGAGATTCAAGATTCATTTACAATCAAAGTAAATTCTAAAGATAACGAGTCAAACTGAGCAGGAGTCCAAGGTGTCAACATACTCTACAACCAATATTTCTTTGATGTGTATTTTTTGTTAAACAAAATTAATATAACACAGGTACAAGTATGAATTAATTAATTGGGAAGACACTTAAAATCTAGTCACCACTAAAATGATCAGTTTGTTTTTAAATAATTGAGCTATTTTCTGGACAGCTGTCCATGTTGTTTGCATGCCAGAGAGATGAACCTGGACTCCCTGGTGGGGAAAGAGAATGGCTCTCATTTCTCAGTGTACCCAATGGTTTTAGTGTCAGCTTAAAAGAGCCCTGAATCCTGCCAAGACTAAGTAACGGATCTACAGGCATTTACGAAAGCATGTGAAATCTTCCTCCATGTTCTCATTCTACCCTAATTCAATTAGGCTCCTCTCCAAACGAGCCTGGGACTGCACATTATTTTCTCTCTTTTTTTATTCTGAAGAGGAGCATCAGACAGTTGCCGAGGTGTCAGGACTAAACTTTCACCTCATTGCTTCGGCCTCTCTGTACCTTCTCTGCACGCTAACACCCTGATAAGCATCAGATGCTGCAGCGGTCAGCCAGGATCCCATGACATCAGCCAGGGCCAAAAAGTCAACTGAGCAGCTCTGCAGCACTTACAAAAAACTGCTGTTATTGGTTGTCTTTTGTCCATGGTAATGATGTTATATTCATGTCACCCTGAGGACTGGCACAAGGTCACGTAGCTAAACTGAGTTTGAAGAACTACAAAGAAGTACCTTTTTACCCCAGTGTGGTATTAAAATAAATACTGTAGCGCATGTCAGCATGAGTGGACAAAACTGTCTAAAAAAAAAGCATGTGAGAGCACAAGCAGAAATATTAAAACAATTCTGCAGAAGCGACAAGCAATTACATTATACCAGAGGAGATAGAAAGTGCTTCAGAAAAAATAAACATTAAACATCTCAGATATACTACTAACACAATCAAATGCAGTTCAAAACACAAACACAGAAAAATATAACTAGCGCTAATCAAATTCACAGAAAATAATCTATTTTAGGTCTTTCTTTAGACAGTGTTAATTATTTTGCACATTTAATGCAGTCTGGTAAAGCATTCTTAAAGGTGGGACAATAACCCATGCACCTAGAGACTAGGACCACGTTGTTGTTCAGTCTGAGACACTATTCATCAATGCATTGACCATTTATAGCAAACGGACATACAGGCAGATCTGACTAAAAACTCTATAAGGGAGCTCTCAAAGCAACAAATCGTAAAAACATACATGAACATGTGATTTTATTATTAAGTCAGAGTGACATCTTGCAACATGTTCCTGACAAGACACAGTGTAGGTAGGTCAAGATGTGAGACTTGATCAGATTGTCCATCAGGAGCGTTACACAAAGTCAAATGTGTAATAATCTAAGTAAAAATAAATCTTGGTTCAAAAAGGTGTGTGACAATCAACATCTTCATTTATAATCCTCACTTGCCATCTGTAATGAGAATCCTGTACCTCCTAATTGACAAGACATTTGATGTGTTTTGCTATGGTTGGGATGTTGGCTTAACCTGAAAGAGACTGACAGAAAGTTGGTTCTAGCCATTACTAGGCATTAGTATGCTTTAGGGCGTGGCTACCTTGTGATTTACATTGTCATTTGTCATTCTCAGTGAGTCTGTCCAGCTCAACGCACCAAGCTCAGATCAAGCTGTCAAACTAGGCAGTGCAGATCAGATATGGATCCAGATTCTGTTACTGTGTTGCCTATTTCTCTCCTAAAATCTGTTTAGTGTTCTGTTCATCTGTAATACAAGAACGTGTGGGACCAAGCAAGCCGCCTACTACCTAGCTTCCTACTACGGATGAGTCAAAACTGCAAAGCCAACGAGAGCAGCTCAACTCGCAATACGCTGCTGCCGCCTCTATAAAACACAGATGGTGACGAACATAATGCCTACATCACGATAGATTTAAACTTGGTTTTAACATAAAGATTTATTTTGATAAAAGGTAAATGGTAAAGTCATATATGTATTTACCAGCAGATAGAGCACACAAGTAAGATGGTTTTGTCAAAGTGTAAAACCAATGGAACCAATGCAAAAAGATTTTAGAACATTTTTGGAAACTGAGTCTGAGTTAACATTATGGATGGGAAACTTAAAGAATTAGCAGATGAGTCTAATCACACTCCCCTTTCGAGATATTTGATGAGTCGGATGTAATGGCTATTAGGCTGCAATGGTCTTTGTCAAGTCAAGGACTGTAGGCTGTGTGATAGTGAGTCTCAGCAGTAATCCCCACTGGGAGTGACATCCAGAGGAATAGCTACAAAATGCTAGAAGCCCCTCTGACCTCAGCTGACACCTTCTGTTGACCTTGGTTTGACTTTAGACTGAAGTCCCAGAGCTTTCTAACAGAAGTCAGGCTTCATAACACACATTCTCTCATCCATTTCTCTCTCTTTCATCTCACTCTGCTTTCCCCATTAAATAGCCTTCCCCCCTTCATATTTACAGAGGCTTACAAACGGGGCCAGGGCACATGGCTGCTGCTCCTCGGATACCAAATCTGTCTGCCACTTATCTGAGGGATTACTGCGGTGAGGGCCAGCTACCGCAGATTAGAGACAAAGGCCAAATTAAAACAGGGCCTATCAACAAACACCGGGACAAGATGACAGGGAGGTGATCCAATTACACTGATAACCCACCGATCCCCACGTGCTGCAGGAGACACTGAAACAAACAGAGGTAAACAGATATACACTCGCACACAGCAGCACACGTCGATAGAGATGCATAAACATGCATGCAGGCACATTGGCGAGAGTGAGTGAGTTGACAAACAGGGCTGCATTGCAATACAGCTGTGGAAGATTAAAACAGGTTTCTTGTTATCCATTGAAACACAGTGTTCATTATTGTCACAGTAACAGTGGGTGTAGCATCCATGGGATCCCCTACAAGTTTCTGAGAGGATGTGTTTGGGTTTGGTTGGGTTTTAGCAAAGGGGAGAAAGTGAAACTGAGTGAAGAAACCAGCACGGTTGACAATACCAGGACACTGTAAACCCTGAAGAGTTAGTTCAACTCAAACTTTGAGGAAACTGATTGTCTGAAACAGTTAACATTTATTACCTCTAACAATTTAAGCATGAAAAAAATATTTGATTTGAGTAAAAGAACCTCATATTTGGTTACGTGGGTAAATTAAGTTAATGTATCAATTTCATTCAGTGAATTTAACTTAAAACTAGTAAGTATATTACACCCATGCAGAATTTCTCCAAACTTATTTAAAATGTGTAATTTATCTAAGACAACCTTTAATGCATGTTTTTTATGTAAATGTTAATGTTTAAATTTAATTTACTCAAGTAAATAATTACATTACCTGTCAAATCAGCTGACATATGATACAAAACCATTTCCAGTTAATCAAGTATAAAAATGGTAGCCAATTAAGTTTGATTTTAGGGCTTACATTTTTGTAATGATATAGTCAACTTAAAGAAAATGAGTCAATGGAACTGGAATTATATCACCAATACTTAAAATACTGCAATCAAAACAACTAAGTTATTACTTCAATTATTCCTTTTGAGCTCAGTTTTATTCATGGCAATGAGTGACTCAGCTCTTTTGGAGGATTAAGTTATGTTAGTTTACTTATTTTATTAAGATATCTTGTTAGGATTTACAGTGGATGAGACACCTGTCCGTCAAACAAATGCTCCAAGATATAATTCTCTTAAATACGTAATATCTTCTTGAAGGGACAACGATTCTTGGACTTGGTAACAAAACTTACATTAGGAGTGAAATTTTCATAATTGCTGACTTCTTGCATCACCAAAACTGAGGCTGATGCGATAAACATCTCAATGCATTGCCAACAATCAATTAAAGATAAGCTAAGCAGCTGGAGAAACAGTTTATAGATATATAGATATATTTGATCTAATTATAATATTTTTAATAATTATTCATTATTATTAAGGCATAGGGGCTATACTAATAATTATAAATAAATTGGATTTGAACTTTTATGTCATTGCACTGATGGAAATGCAAATCAGTGAATCATACCATTCCTATTACTGATAGTATTGCAGGACACAAAAATGAGGAATTGCAGATCTACAATTCAATGATAATTGGTCAAAGTCCATCTGCTTGTGTGAATGCAAGCTCCACAACAACTAATTAGTGGCCCTTGAGCAGAGATTGTGTTGTCAGTCCCTCCATGACTGGCTTCCAGTTTAAAATAGGATACTTGGCAGGAATCAAGCTACCAGGAACAGCGCTGGGTTGTGAGGCGTTTCTTTGCTGTTATGGCACAGTCGGAATTACCGGTAACATGAAGCAATGGTTAAAAAAAATTTAGTTTTTACCTTTACACAATCATTATGAAAGGAAAGGCAGTACATTTCTGAGCATTCTCAACAGTCTGAAATCTCTTTTTGTTGTGGCAATGCCATAGCAACACACAAAATTCAGTTCTCTTAATACACCTTTGGCAGTAACCCAGTAAATGGCTGTTTTGTGGAAAAGTGTGAGTGACATTTGTAAACACAGTTCAAAACTAGTCTATGAAAGGGAAGAGTGTGCTAGTATTGTGCCAGTGTGTAAGCTTTCTTAACCTGGACCTAAGAAAGTGCTAAGAATGAGCTAAGTGGGAAATCCCCTTTACATAAGATATGTTCAAACTAATTTATATGATTTACTTGCTAAGTTATTAGTAATTCAAGGAACTTCAGAATTTTTACTGTGACACGGGTGAGTTGACAAAATTTCTAATTAAGAAGTCCAGCTTGTCCTCACAAGCTTGATTGAAAAATTGCATTTGCTTGAAGCTGTTCTCAACACTTCAATATTATACACAAAAACATCTACCAGGATCACGCCTTAGATCAAGTAACTTTATTGTCATCCCAACTTTGTGTTCCTCCACTGCATTTTGGGAATATTTGCCATGTAACTTGAGTTTTTTCAGAGCTTCCGACGATTCCAAAGAGCATTGAAAACACACCCCAAGGACTTTTTATTTGTCTGCAGAAGTTATTGTCTCAGGAATGTTGTTTCTTGTGATACATCCCTTGCTTTAAGACTTCTTTTCTCCTAAAAATGAGTTGGACCCTCGAGCCCTCGCCATTGAAATAACATCCTCAAGTAAAAAAAAAAGGGGTTGTGCTTTGCTGGAGTTTCCGCATCTCGGTACACAATTTCAAGACTCTGGAGCGCGCACTTTAAGTCACTGAAGATATGTTAAAAAGACACTAAAACACTGACACACAAAGAGGCTACATCAGGACACAGAAAGTGTTCATGGAGGCCAAAAGGCAAATGTGATGAGATGAGGGAAAAGCTCCTTTAAATACGACAAGATCAGCAATGATGACAGATAGAAGGGAAACTAAAAATAGCGTAAAGTGAGATAATAGATAATACAGTGTCAAATAAGCAAATGACAGTAATTTATAACAAGGAGCTTCGTAAAAATGAAATAAATTGTCTTTGCAGTTTTTTTCATCACTGCACTGTAATGACAGTGTCATATCTTTGACTCCAGCTCTAATGGAAAAGCCACAATCCAGGAACTAACTAGGAAGTGAGTGACAAGGAAGTATGAGCTCACCGCGGCCCCCGACACTGCCCTCAGCGCGGACAGCAGACAGCCGCCAACCTCCAACTCTCTTCTTGGCCAATCGCGGGCCAGCTCATTACCGCCGCAGCCCCATTGTGTTAATTGAAGCCACGCTAACTACACCGTTCCTCCCGCTCTATAAAAGCAGAAGACTCGTCACCCTCTCTGGCCGCTTCTCCCTCCAGCTACACAGGTAATTGAATTGTGGCAGGTCTCTCAGTAAGCTGGCTTGTTTTAATAACTTCACTAGATTATGTTTAATAAGTGTGCCGTAAACGCTCTTTTCTGCAGGCCAGGGAGGAAGAGGAAGGTCAAATGTGATAATAGAAATGAGGAAAAGGGCCATTTTCGTTGGCCTGCTCTAGGGACAGATGTAATCACTGCAGCCTATCACCTTGTCTGTACAGTGTAAGGTTCAACCGTGGGCCACAATGCTGAAGACTGCAGAGTTAAGGCGGTTCGGCAATACAGGGATGATGTTACAGGGGAAAAAGAAGCTAATGCTGATTCCACAAGCTTTCCTTGTCTGTACGTCTATTATCACACGAGCTGTCACACCTGCCTTCTGCTGGGTACATATCCATGCTCTCTAAACAATCCAGTCATGTAACAAGAAATACATGAGAAGGCCCAAAAATTAAAGTTACAATGAAATGAAACATCGCTTTTTTTCATAGATTTTTTTCATTGATTCACAATATCACTTTACTGGAATTCAGTGCATTTTTAGGTATACCAGGGGGTCAGTTTGTACAACCTGACCAGTACAGGATTGGACTGATACTGATTTTAGAGGGCAAAGATTTACCGATCACTGATATGATGGCCACATTTTTGAGCTGAAATGAAAATATACAATTTATAGGTGATTGTGCACCTATTTTGCACCAATATGACTACGCAAAGACACTCTCTAGGCAGCTTTCTTAATTTACTTTTACGTTAAATAACCTAAAATGTATATTTTCAACCAATTCTAGATGGCATTTTTGAGAGCTGCTTCTTCTCTCTTACTCTGTCCTTGTCAGGAATGGTGACCAGGACTCAGACGCAGACTAGAGTGAAGTTTCAAATAAAAGG
>NW_023340257.1:1468227-1474908 GCF_004916995.1 Morone saxatilis | reverse complement strand
CAGCCACGGAGGTTGCCGCTTGCTTTGGACACAGCTGCTATTCAGACATTTAAGTCATTCTAATGTAATACAGGAGGTGAGAGGTCACAAAAATGGAACATAATACAAAGCAGGCAAAAAAGTATGTATATATTTAACATATGAGAAAGAATGCAGTCTCTTGAGTGAAGATTTCACTTAATGCCTGATTCTGTACACAATGTTTTTCTTTATAGTTTTCCAAAAGGTTGCTCCAGCTGGGACTATTTTGACTGGCTCTGGGCATTTTAAGGTCATCTGAAAGTTCAAAGGTTCAAAGATCAGACTGGGGTTGAGCCTTATCAGTCTGGGCTGATGGTTTGGTTTCACTGATAGCTTCGGCAGCTTGGACAGACTCAACCACACTGGAAGGCAGGACCATGAGGCAGCACCAATAGGTCAAAGGTCACATTGCTGAACAAATAAGAGATAAGGGAGCAAAAAGGTGCCATGTTTCAAGTTGGCCCTAACTTTGAGGTGTCGAAAATAAGACGGACACTGATAAATTGAGAAAAAAAAGTGGATTTTGAAAGAGACAGCAGTGATGTCTTGAGCAGAAGGGGACAAATTAAGAGACTATTCAGACAGTGAAATAGAGTGTGGGAGGAAAATTTGCACTGGGGGAGAGCCAGATATTGGGGAAACTGGGGGAGAGAGCTGCAAAGATGCATAGGGAATGTAAGCAAGCTGATCAGCAGTCAGCAGGGCCGTGTTGGCAACCCCGACAGCAGCACCACTGTCACACAGATGCCTATTTGCATAATATTGTGTGTTGTCAGAGGAGTGACGGCTAGTGCAGGTAGTTATCTGGACGTACATGTTACCTTGTGTGAGTGTGTGTGTCTGTTCCGGCCGCCTCTTCCCGTCACCTCGCTGGACAGGTGGCTTCCCCTAGCCCTGTGATTAGCGTGTCAACGTCTTAACATGTCGATGGGAGCGCCGCTGCAGGCGTCTACATTCATATATAAATGTAAATTCAAACCCTCCCCCGTTCTCCCGCCTCCACGCACCTGCACGGTGTCGCCTCTGACAGTTCAGGATTGATTTGGTCCCTTCCCATCCGCCGAGACAGCGGCAGAGCGGGTGCTGGACACTGGCAAACAATCATGAGACGCTTCAAATCGTCAACTGGGACGCGGGAGCTGTGGGAGGAAATGACAGTCACAAAATGTCCCAATCAAGAAAACTTTGTATGAAAGCCAGCCAGGAAACTTTTGACCCCTTATTTCTTCTTTCATATTCTAATGACGCATGTCTGCGGATGAGTCCTCAGAGGGAAATGACAGGCCTCATCAGATTCTAGGAGTGACTACGTTGTCAATCCACACACTGATTTGGGATTGTGGGGGAACACACTTAAAGTTGACGAAGCCATCGCTGATTTTTTCTTCGATGTTTAAATTTCAACCCAGGCCTTCAGCTTTGAATTTGTATTGCCAACAGAATAAGCTTGGTTGGCTGAACCAATCTATCAGTTTCTTTTTGTCACAATTTGACAAATTTTAGTCCTTTAACCAAATTTGGTTCAGAAATTAAACATAATTTACAATGCAAATCATGGAAATGATTCTTTGGTGTGTTACTGAGTTACCAAAGCCACTAAATACATAAAAAGGCAGTTAATTCAGTAAACATTAATGTGGTCTTCAAGATGAACAAGCGGTCACTGTTTGGTGGAGGCACAAATGTAACAACTGGCCAAAAGGTGGTGTTTGAATAAAGGTGTTAAGTAAGGTTTTTCATATTTGGAGCATGAAAGTTTTAAGAGACGTGTGTGCCAGTTATTTATCGTATTTGTGACGATGGTGCAAGCAGAAACGTTATAGGCCACTTATGAGATTTTAATATATCACCAGGTTTATACAATCTTTAATTTGTTCAGAGATTCAATTACATCTGGTGTTGTACCCACTGACAGCTATCAGTGACCAACCAATCAGATTTGTTAGCAGGATAACTAATGGGGTTTTCCTATATACCTAGGTAGCTAACTACGGGTGGGTGAAAATCGATTCACATCAAAGAATCTTCATTCTGATCTCAATTCACTAATGTCAACCATCGATTTTCTATATATTAGCAAAGTACTTGATGTTGACGGAATAAAAAAGGTGGAACTCACCTGCGAGAGTGCAGGACTGGGACAATTTACAGTTAGTTGTTGTTCATCCAAATCAAAAAACTGCTGCATCAATGTGTGTACAGACATTTGTGCCAATCCATCCACTAGATCTTCAGATACTTTAGGGAACAAGTGGGAATTTTGGCCTCATTGTGGCACTAGGTGAAGAGTCATTGGATCACAAAAGTTAGGGTTCATCTTCTGGAACCAATGAATGTGTCTGTATGTGCTTTCATATATACAGTCGGCAGAGGTATTAGACGGGTTTGAGTCGAGTGAGGCAGTCAGAGGGTCAGTACAGAGTGATTATGGATGACCTCGTGGTGGTGGGGGGGCTGTTGGCAGTTTTGGGGCGGGGGCTTGGGCCTGCTCCAGGTGTCGGGGAGGTGCATGACAGGAGATGAACCCAGCTTGGCCTCTACCTGCCACCGACCAAGACGCACGTGTTAGTTTAGATGCGATTGCCTCTGGAATTGCAGGCACTTACCTGGTGAACCCTCCACTGCCTCTGTAAGCCTAGGGTGTATTCTGCACCTGCTGGAGATAAAAAATACATCGAAAGTCACTGAATGCTGACCTCTTGGGGTGTGCATATATGTGTGTGGAATGGGAAGGGAAGTTTGACATTCACCGCCAAAAAGCCAAATGTAGTGACACATTCACCCTGTGGATTGCTATTGAATGTGACTTTGCTGGAACGAATGCTATAGTACAGTGTTTACCAACTATTGGCGAATTCAAAAAACTGAATGATAAAAATGACCACAAGGTTTATTGGACATCAATGCAATAGGTTTTTATGTAAGAGATTTTTTTTTGTGTGTAACATTGCTGGGTGATACACCGTATATCGTTTCTTTTGGTTGGTTCGTTTGTTTTTCAGGATTTTAGGAAAACATTTAGAAATATTACAACCAGAAGTCAGAATCAAATTGACATTGAGCAAAAATAAAATAGAAATGTGTAGAAAATATGTCCAAAATAAATAAATAAATGAAATACAATACAATAAATAAGCAATGAGAGTAATAAACAACATTTTAGACACACAGAATAAAAAAATATAACAGGGATGTGAGGAATGTTTATCAGTTTACAGCACTGCTTGTTAACCGGCATACTATCAAAGTGTACCCCTTAGTTATTTACATTTTATGTAATAGTATACTGCTATTTTTATGAGCTGGAAACACCATTAAACGCTTGATATATAAGAGTAGTACTGCCCCGAATTCGAATGACACTCCTCCACCTTGTCAAACAGCCTGTATGTTAATCGTTCTTAGGCAGTCAGCTGACCAAGAAGAGCCACGAAGATGATGCTGGTGCAGATGAGCGAGCGGTGGGGGCAAGTCACTTAGTGCTGTCAAACTCAGCAACAACATAATGTAGCACTGTTTGTCTCTGTAACATCTGCCAACACCTATTATGTTATACCTGTACTGTACACTTTTACATACATAGCCCTATGTCTATAGTCTATATTTCCTCTACTGCCGCGTATATTTTGTCTTGTGCAATTATATTCATTTTTACACATCCTGCTCTGACTTGTGCGTCTGTATATAAAAAGCTGTATATAATGTACTTATAACTCATTCTAAAAATTTTCTATTTTTATTACATCTTGTATTTTTTATTCTATTTTTATTTAATGTGTATTTTACATCTATTGTGTTGTGTTGTATCTGGAGTTGCTGTAGCAAGTGAATTTCCCCATCGTTGGATCAATACAGTCTATCTTATCTTATCTTAGGGCAGATGGGTCACCTAAAATAAACAGACTGGTGCAGACAGCGAAATCCAGGCCAATATTTTTGTCAGAAGTGGTATGTATAGCAGACCAAAACTCCAGAATATTTGGACATACCAGTTTTAATTTCCCATGTTATATGAATTTTCCAGATACCGCCATATCCAGATACCGCCATGAACAGCTGAACAACTAAAATAACTGATTTTACCATGAAGAGCACTATGGCCAGGACAAGCTGTGTAGCGTGTATTGAGAATACCCTTCCTACTAACACTTATAACACTTAGTAACAATTAATAACCCACAACTAACTCTCTTTAATGGGGCAAAACACCATGGCACACAACAATTTGTGACAATTTGTTTTTTAATCGTGCAATAGAACATTTGAGAAATATGAATACTTTAAGTATTTTATGTCACACAACTGTTTGTAGTGTTTGCAGTTTATAGTCTTTACTATATTGCAGTTTTGCATAATTTGCACAACCATTTTGTGCGGCCAACAAAACCCAATAGACACAAATACAAAACATTAGATTTGTTAAAAAAAATTGCGATTGGCCGCACAAATTAAGACCAAGATGCATCTACTTGACTTGAAAATGTTTGAAATCGTGTGCATCCCCAAGCTCTGTGACTTGTCTGCATGCATCCCTGGGTGAAACTTTGTTCAGTCTGAACACACTTGAGCAGTCAGACCCAACACAGAACACTAGAAAATATGAGCAGCTAGTGAAGCTTTCAAAAGATGCATTTCACAGCTTCCCATCTTAGCGCTTTAGACTGAGTGACTGATCTAAGACTGATTAGGAATCCTCTTTTGGGGACCATCAGCACTGGGGAGTTTCCTTTAACAACAACAGAGCCTACATATACTGTATGAGACTAAAATTGCATTTTAATAAAATATTGGCTATGGTCCAAACACACTATTTTTAGGGAAACCTTTAACTGGAAATTATTCTACCAGCATTTTTTAATTCAGTTGTATTCCATGTAATTGTATTATTTAAGAAGTAAGACTTAAATGAAAATGCATTGCTTGGAAAGAGACTTAAAAAGCATGACTTAAAAATAAAGACAGGCATCTACACCAGGTATCAGCAGTGCCATAAATGCTGGTATTGGCCATCACTGTAGCACATAATGATATAACAACTCTTAGTTAGAATGACGACACTGGGACAAAGCTATGTACTAAAAGTAATCATTAAAATGTAAGCGAAATTCACAGTAAATAAAACAAAAAAAGTACAATAATGATTTCATAATGGATTCATATTTAATCCCTGAAATCAGTCTAATATTGCTATACTCTTTCTATATAGTTACTCCTTTTAGAGATTTTTTTATTATTTTTACTACTCCGATTGAGTTTTTCAATATCACAAACCAATTATTCCCTGATCATGAAGCACCATCTAATCTTGTATATTTTCAGGGTACTTAGTGTGTAATATTTTTTACATTTTGATATTTCACCAGATTAAACAAACTCAAACTATGGCAACAAGAACGTTTTCATGATCTTTTTACAGTAATGTTCCATCCATGCATTTCATGTTAAATTACTCCTTTTTGACAAGAAACATTTCTCAACATATAACATAACAATTTCTTCTTTTTACACAATTCTAAAGTATAATGGGCTTTTGTCTAGCATCCAACATAATAAGCAGGCTTGGGGAGTAACGGATTACATGTGATGGAGTTATGTAATCAGGATACAAAAAAAGGTAACTAATCTGTTACAGTTATATTTAGTAAAAATAGGGATAATTTAGCAGGATTACAACTTTAAAATGCATCACAGTTAGAGGGCAAGTTCAAACCTTCCAGCTGTATAAATGCTCTATAGGCTACAGCCTGAATTTACACTGAGCAAAATTTTTTTTACGTGAAAAATGTTTTCTTTCCTAAGGTTACATCATTCTGTTATCTTATAGAATATGTAAATGTAAATGTATTTTCTCTTGTCTTTATTTGCATTGAGGTATCGGGGTAATCCAAATGTAATGGAAGGTAATTAAACTACATTACTTGAATATTGTGCATTAAGACTACATTTTTCAAACAGGTAACTGGTAATTGTATCAGATTATAGTATGATAATTTGGTAAACAAAAATAATTTCATGTGCCATACTCCATGATCCCCCTGATTGAATCTGATCTGTTTCTACATTTGGTTTTTGGTTCCAGTGTAGCTTGTGCCAGATCCTCCTAACTCAAGCTCCACTTATGAACATTTTCGAGGGATTTCAACCATCACATAGTCTTCATCAGTTGATTGTTTTTAATTTTGAAGAAAGGGATGAGGCCGTTTTTTTCTTGAATTTCCAAATATTATTCTTATTAACAATATTATTTTTCATCAACATAAAAACACTGGTTCTCAATAACAGCAACAGAACATTCTACTTGATAAAGAAACTGTGGTGATTACTGTACTAGTTAGCAGTTATCATAAACATATTTTTGGGTTAAAAACAGAAAACTATATGTGTCCTCAGCATGCATTTCATGTCTTTGTTTCAGCCTTAAAAATTACTTAATTGTACAAAATTAATAATAATTATTAAAACATAGAATTTCTAGAATATGCTGTTTTTTGTTGTTGTTTTTTTTGTTTTAGGATTAGTGACATTAGTATTTGTTTCATACTTTTTTATGTGAATATTTCTTTATTTCCCAGTTCTGCCTTCTTGTATCTATAATAGATTCTATTTTACATTATTAAGAACAACTTCTAATTTCATGTTTTATGCTATAATTAACCAATA
>NW_023340257.1:1466106-1468140 GCF_004916995.1 Morone saxatilis | reverse complement strand
GTGTGTGTGTGTGTGTAAGCCACTACAGCCACTCCAATTAAAAAACATGGGCAGGGAAGAGGAATGTGCAGGTTTTTCCTCAGAGACCAGAGTCAATACAAACAATGAATGACACGCTGATGCAGGCAAGGAGCTCACTGATGCACATGCAGCCACACACACACAAATGAACACACGTACAAACAAACCAGTCAGCAAAACAAGTTAAAAACACACACAGACAGAATCTCTCCGACGAGATAGAGAAAAAAAACATCAAGCATGTTTTTTTATGTTTTTGTCTTTTTTTTAAATCTTTTCTTCTGCATCTTGTGACTGGCCTAATTGAGTTGTAAATCATCAAAATAACAAGTTGATTTCGCACTGAGATGTCAGAGTGTTTTCTTGACAAAGCTGGGGGAATGGCATAATTACAGAGGAAATTAAAAAATGTGCCCAAATGTGCTGCTGCAAACAGAAACAACAAACATATTACATTCCCCCTGCAGGCTACATCAACGCTACAGCACGCTGCATTCAATAATAATGCATTTAATTAGCTATTCCATTCTTCAGTAGCTTCTTTGGATAGGTTATGAAATGGTTTAATTAGAGAAGAATATAAAAATACATTTGAATTGTCTTTTTTTTCTTACAAAAGTGTGTGTGTGCGCTTTCCAGAGTCAGTATTGATGGGAGCAGATGGTATCAGCAAGCTACATTAGCGGCAGGCGGTGTGTGTGTGTGTGCATGTGACAGGGCTAGTTTCAATTCATACTCTCCCTGCACCTTTGATAGTCAAGTGGATTACACCTTGTGTTCAAACAGAAAGGGAGGAAAGAAAAGCGGCAGAACACAAAATGGAATTAGGAGGCTGCTTATAGGCCCTGATTCATTTATTGTTAACTCCTTCCAGTTCATTAAGCCTAATCCCTGTTAGGATGGGGAGTAACAGAGGACCTGAATGGACCCGGGCTGGCTGAGGGTGTGGGGGGGTGCATGTGCACCTATTGTGGTCCTCTCTTGGGTTAATCCTAGTCCCTGTGGTGTGTTTGTGTGTTTGTGTATGTGAGACGGGGGAGAAAGAGGGAGTCAGCTGGACAAGGGGGTGAGCGCTTTTCTCCCGCTGGGTGCCTGTGCTCTGTCCGGGTGGGTGTCGTGGCCCACCCTCCACCCTAAGGGTGTTTTTTTTGGAAATCCCCCCCCCTCCCAACCTGAGTCCCTGTGACAAGCGTGAAGCAGCCCTTTCCTTTTGTGAATCAATCTGGCGGGGCTCCTCGCGCCTCGCCTGGTCACACACACACACACACAGAAGGTCACCGTTGGCCGTGTTAATACAGATGTACATGCCAATAAGGCCTCTTAATCAGTACACAAGAGGGAGAGATTGACTTTTAAAGAAGACATACGGCCCCGCTTTCTTTCAGCCCCAGTGGAGCCGTTCGCTCTGTGCCGTGCTGACTCCTTTAGTTTTCCCTGTAAGGCTGACTCTGGCAATGCTCCGGCTCAACAGGAACAGAAAGAAAAAACTAGAAAGAGGAGGCAGTATCTGTAAACACACAATTTGATTTAAACTACATTAAATAATTAGAACAGGATGAGACAAAGCAGTACATAAATTAAATCTATAATATGTAGCATTTCGTCATTGAACAGTGTATAAACTCTAGAGCTATGTTTTCATATGGAGTTGAGTTGTGTACCCAAATGTTATTTTATTCAGGTTGGGGGGTACGTATCAAAGCATCAAAGTAGCAATTATTTCACAACTTTTATTNNCCATGCTCATCAAAGGTGGCAGAACTTTTAATAAATTAACATGTTCAGATTTGGACTGCGCCCCATAATTTCAGTGTAGTGTGGTAGAACACGGAGCTTCCTTATATTTTGTGTAACCCTAGGAACATTCAACAGACTCAAGTCAGAAATATAATAAGGCCCTAGCCCTGTAAATGATTTGTAGACAAATAGCATGAAATAACAGAATGAAATAAAATTCAATATTAAACCTGCAAGCACTGACGATTGGCCCCTTTGCAGTCCACGAGTGTTGGG
>NW_023340257.1:1452793-1466006 GCF_004916995.1 Morone saxatilis | reverse complement strand
TGTTGAAACTCTCAGGTCAGTCTGATCCTGATCTGCAGAGATATTTGAGCCACACACACACACACAGACAGACAGAGATTTCTTGCTTTTATAGAGAGATTTCTGCATACTGGAGTCACTTAACATTGTCGGACTTGCATAAATTGGGTGACTGGAAAGCTGAGACACATACTTCATGGCACCTCCGCATAAGTCAGTGCTCCTCTTGTCACCCCCAGTCAAGAAAGTCGGCCCAAAACATTCAAAACCCTGTCCCTAGAGTCCACATCTGCGTCTCTGCAGCTGAGCTTTACAGTATAAACTGTGAAACTTGTAAAACGCTCCTCTCCTTTCTCTGTGACGCTATCTTCTGTTGGTCATAAAGACGTGATAAATGCCTGCAAATAAACCATCTGTTTCCCCACAAACTGTCAATTAGAAGAATCCCACCTTATCCATCACAGCGGTGCTATACTCTCACTGGGAACCATCGAGCAGCTGTAGGCCTCATCTGTGCACTTGCTGCTGCTGCTATAGGCAGCATGGCGGGATACCTCCGCATACAACACAACAGATGTTTATGACCGTGTGTGTCGGAGCCATGCGTCAGAGGGTGTGATTTCTGCTTTTAAAATGTATGTATCTTTGTGTGTCTCTCCAAATGTGTGGAAATATGTGCGCAAATGTGTGTGTGTGTTTGCGGACAATGCCAGCCGCCCCACCACATCTCTTGCCATCTGGATAATTGATCGTTTACTATCATAAAAAAATAAAAGGAGAGGGAATGTGTCATAATGGGCCACTTCTTAAACGCCCCTGTTTTTTATCTGTTTTCCACGTCTGTTTTATTTGTGTGGGGAGCTGGCAGTTGTCATGATGATTATGAAGAGGGTATTATGGGGAGGGATTATGCATCATCGTGCAATGTTTGAAGATGATCAATGACCTGAGGCTTTTAGTTGGCGTTTAAGGGCTCAGCACACAACAACCTACTGCTCTACTTGAGCACAGTGTGTCACGTGTCATGTATTAAGGTATAATAACAGCAGAACACCCAGCGGTTTTAGCACAGACAGACCCGATGTTCGCTCAGACAAAAGAGCGAAAAGAAGCTCTCTTTGGAAAATCACTACAGTGTTTCTCTTATTTATTGTTCATGCAGAGCTCCATAATTCATACAAACTGTGACATGTTGAGCAACATGCTGTGATGTTATTAAAACTAGAGCTTAGATTGGGCCCGAAAAATCAAGGCCAGCCTGACCCAAGCCCAAAAAAACTTCCGTGCGAGCCCGAGACTGAGCCGAACCTGAATTTCCACTTGAAATATTGTTTTATATTATAAAAAAACAAAAAAACAAATGTATTAATTACAGACGTATGCATTATTAATTAAATATTTTTAATTTTTAATTCTGTTAGCGCTTTAGTTAACCCTATTCTGTTACAGTTTTCCAATAAATATAGCAACTTCTGGTCAAGTTCAGGTTGAAGTAGACTTCTGATTAGTCCCTGCCACTTCTGGGTTAATTCCCGCCAATTTCGAGTACTGAATACGAATGCAGATAATTTAGTTGGCTGAGAAGATACAGATAGGCTACAGATAATTGCAAGTGATAGGAAGGATCCTTCCCCCTCAGCTCAGCAAGAAGACAAGAACCCCTAGAGACACAAAGCGAATGTCATACTAAAAAGACTGTAACTTTGGAAAGCTTGGAAATACACCGGCATTCAAATAAGAACTCTAATGAAATTAAAAGTCCTTACATTTTCTTTATATATCCTCAAAATGGCAAACCCTCTCCATCATGGTTTTCATTTTTTTGGGTTAAAACAGGCAGTAGCAATCTAGAAGAAATGATATACAAATTCTACATAAACTATTAAAAAACTGTTCAATTAAATTAATAATTTCTTATTTTCTTTAGTATTTTTGTCCTTTACAGATAAGCTATGATGATTGCTGGGTAATATGTGTGTTTATGTGTGTAACGTCAAGTCTCTATTTGATCATGTGATGAAACAATAGGGTATATTGTAGCTGGGGAGATCCAAGACTTAAACATATAATAAAAAGTAAATATGAAATATAAATAAATATAATACAAATCTCAAATTGTTAGACTTCATGCAATATGGACCATACACAAAAATACTGCCTAATATAAAATGATTGTAATGATTAAGAACAGTGCATTAATATAATGTACTAATCTATGTGACAATTGCACTTTATCTACAGTAACATCAAAAGCAATCACCAATATGAAAAAATAAAAATGTATATTCAGAAAAGTATTGGGCTGATTTAGAGTGAGTCAGACTGAAACTCACTACAGTATGAATGTAGGTCATGAACAGATATATGTCAGGCTCTCTCTATTCTGCCAAGGTGTGTAATCTAAGCGGAGGTGGAGTTTGACTCCACTGCCTGCAGTTCATTCCCACGCCAACAGCAGCAGCAGACAGACTGGCTCTGCCGTCACTCTTACCGAAACTTTGGACTGAAATGAACTAATTTTAGCATTGCTCTGGCGTTACTGCATGAGCCTCTCCGTGGGGAGTATTTATTGTGAGTGTGCAGGCTGTCAGTGGCAGATCGGCTCACTCAAACAGCCTGGTGAGTGGAGAAGCACAGGCTGCCCGAGAAAATGTCCCTTACTGTTTGTGTGTGTGTGTGTGTGTGTGTGTGTGCGTGTGTATTTTAAAATATGCCAATTGTATGTAGTGACTTTATATTAGAAAGATATATGACAGGCCTTTACAAGTTACCTTATATGATGCCATGAGTAGAATGCTACACGACTACATTTATCATAAAAGGATTACATAAAAACACGGTGTTATATGATATTATCTTTATGATGGGAAGTGCAAACACGAAGTCTGAATGAAACATAGCAGATAAATTGCGACAAAACTAAGTTCTAATCATTCATCTGTTCATGTTTACTTGCTTTTAGGAGAATATCAACTGTTTGAAGTTTGAAGATTTTTTATTTAAAAAAGGGACAATGCACATTAATTAACACAATCCACAATGTAAATGTGCCAGATTTAACTATACAGTCTCATTTTCATCTGCAGTCCTAGGCTGCTTGATTAAAAAACATACGCACAAACAAAAAGCGCACAGATAAAATCACATAAACACAGAGCACAGGAGCACAGAATACACACACAATAGTGCAGAGTATAAACACAGAACATTATTCATTTATTTATTTTATTTAAGTATTTTAAGTATTGTCTTGCATAACACTGAGAGATACAGTTGTTTGTGTGCCTCCACAAACAACAAACCAGTCAGAGGTTAGGGCAGCCTCTATGTATCCTGAGAGGTGAAACCCAGGGCAAAATAAGTCCCAATGACAATGTTTGCTAAGCTTAGTAGTGTGATGACTTAGCAATATGTGTGTAACACTACACTATGTAATAACTTAACAAAATGTTTTTGAGAATCGATACAATATTCCAAGACATAATATTACGATTCTTTCTTACATCTGTTTTCAAAAGTAATATTATTACTTTATTATTACTCTCTGCCAACAATAATTAGTTACACTACTAGTTCTGCTACTCCACACAAAATCCAGTTTTTGTTTTAAGATCAAAGTAATGGAATATGAATGTAAGAGTTTCCATTTTCCAAGCTAGCTTCCCACTTAATTAATATAATATAATTACTGTAATAATATTACTGAAATGTATAAGTAATTAGTGACACTACTAGTTACTGGGGAAAGTAATATTACCCTAATATTATTACTGAAATGTATTAGAAAAAACTTACACTGCTAGCTAGTTACTAGGCAGTCAGAGGTCCTTTTGGAAACATTTTATTAATTTTTAATTGTGACAAAATTCACTTTCTTACTTTAAATTTGCACTTGGTCTTTGAAACTGCATAAAAACAACACCCACACACCCACACACAGACACACAGATACGTCAGGCTAGCCTTTCCCTGGCTTCCAATAAACAGCAACATTTGCCCCAGACATTTAGCCAACACTATTGTCTATCTAACTCAACTCTGTTCACAGCAATATCTTTTCATCCAGCCTCCTCTCCCTCCCTCTCTCTCACGCCTCCTCACCCTCCTCTCTTGTTCTCAGATGGTTTCCTCCACCTCTCTCCCTGTGCATTATGTAGATAACTCGGGGACGCCATATATCCACAGCAGGTCAAACGGAGGTTGCAATCACACACTGTGACAGTGGGAGCCAATCCCAGTCCATCATGGAGGAGGGGAGGGGACTGAGCTTCTCTGACTGAATGTGAGCGTGTGTGTATGATGTGTGTGTGGCGGGGTTTAGCTGAGGTCTCCGTAGCAGGCCTATAAAACAATAAGTTGAGTGGCGGAGTCGGAAATGGGAGGAGGATGGGAGTGAGAAAAAAGGAAAGTAAGGGATGGTAAACTTTGATCACTGTATGAGAGAAAGAGGTAGAAAACAAGGGCAGGTGTGAGCTGGAGAAGCGATGGGTGTTTTTCTTGGATGAGATGCCAAAAAATGCATCACACACAGTCTCTGCACCCTCATAACAAAGTAATTTAACAACCGTTTGCAATTTTCTCAGTGTGGAAATCAAGCCACACTGAGATTATTTAAAGGAAAAATAATGTGAATCAACTTTTACTTTTTCAATAACTAACCGTATAATCTTGATCCCTGTGTCGGTAAGTCCTAAGTCCTCTCAGAAAAGTTTGAGTTCCACAACAACTAAACAAACCATTCAAATACAATTCGCGTTTTATCGTTTATTGTTAAATTAAAGTTAAAATATAACGCTATTTTGCATTGTTCTTGTTAGCAGATTAACCTATACATATATGAGGAGTATAAATGGAGGTAGAAAAGTATTTGACACAGGTTTTGCTTCCTTTAATGAGTCCTCCTGTTCGTATTGGCCATTAAGAGATCTATGTGTACCTGAAAGTGATGGGGGACAAAATCCACAGTCCATTGTGTAAATATGTGTTCAAAACTTTACATGAAGTTAATATAGGCATTCAATAATTGGAGTTACTCAAATTCGGGACGTCCACTAATCGGAAGGTTGTTGGTTCGATCCCCGGCTCCTCCCGCCACGTGTCGAAGTATCCTTGAGCAAAGATACTGAACCCCAAATCTGCCTCGATGTTGTACATCGGTGGTGCTGAAGTGTGTATGAATGAGTTTTAGTTTTTGTTGACTGGACTTTGCCGTCACTGAGTGAATGTGTGTGAAAGGGTGAATGTGGCATGTAGTGTAAAAGTGCGATGAGTGGCACAATGACATGTAATTCCGAACATTTGTCTTCCATTTTTTCCCCCATAAAGATTCCCTGGTATTTTATGAAATATATGTATTTGAAGGTGAGCAATATCACTTGTGTGTATATATATGTATATATATATATATATACATATATTTTAATAATAGCACAAATGTAATAACTATCAGATTGCATTGTATTGCACCAATTTATTCCATATTAAAATACTTATCCGATCATCTTAGAAAGGAGAGATGCACACCCCTAAAGCAAAACCATTTCTCAGTTTCCTTTAGATCCCTACACTAACCTGAAGGACATTCGCACTGTGGATGTTGTTTTGATAACCAATGTCCCCCACCCCCTTACATTTCAACAGCTTCAGAAGGCTGAGATCAAGGCTGTGCAGTCACTGTTAGTCATAATGCAGAGAGGAGAAGAATAATGGTGTCTTTGCCTTTCCTTCAGTAGTCTGTCTATCCATCATATAAAGGATCTCACACAACTTGTCTGGGTGATGCAGCTCACCACTGCACTCATGGCATTTCCTGTTGCACACTATTTGGTAAAATATTCACAGCCTGGACGGTGTGTATGGAGAAAGCTGGAACTAGCGAGCACTCTGAAAAGTTCCAGGTTCCAGGTTCCTGAAAGTCCAAGGATGTTTATGCTATACATATACAACATATATACAAATATTTAATAGCTATACAGTTATACACCAAGAAGTTATGTACAGTATATTCAACGTCAGTGTGAAGTTCTTTGTTGTATGTTCTATGTTATTTATGGCGGCCTACAGAGGATTTCAATCATCAATTTATTTGTATAGCACCAAATCATTCCAGAAGTTATCTCAGGACACTTTTTATATGGAGTAGGTTAACATTATTCACAGAAACCCAACAATGCCCACAATGAGCAAGCACTTGGCGACAGTGGCGAGGAAAACTTCCTTTTAACATTCAGAAACCTCAAGCAGGCGCCGGCTCTAGGCTTGTCTGGTTGGAGGTCTGACTGCATTTACGAACTGTTGAATTTGACTGAATACCACACGCACAACGTCCTGCTGCTCCAAATACATACTAGAGCACCAAATGTGGATAAATCCGGCACTGAATAGTCCCCTACAAATGCACTATTTACTCCTGTCTGAGCAATGTTTGTTATAAACTACAGCAACCAGTTGTTCTAGGCAATCACTGAGTAGATTTGATGTATCTATTTAAGATAATTTCCGTTTTTTTCTTGCTGTTGTATTTGTCTAACAGCTGTCAAAAAAGGAATGTCTGAAAGAATAATAAGTAAAACTAAGTGACAGGCTTGGGGCTAAGTGACATAGAGAAGTTACAGAAAGGAATTCAGAAAGTATTGAGAGGCGCACTAAGACACTGGTGGTTTTGGTCTCGGTAGACGCAAATCAAATACATAACTGATTCCAAACTGAAATTTTTTATGTCCAGAGAGAGGATATTTAAAATAATTGCATTTCTATGTGCTACTGCAGTGAGCCTGTGCATTACCTTGTGGTATTGAGGCCTAATGAACATTGTGAAGAGTCAATTTGAGGAACCTAGTCAAGCTGAGTATTTTTATCTCTAAGGTTGGGGCAATATTACGGAGATTTTATTACAGAGCAAATTCAACTGAGAACACAGGTGACCTATGAAATGCAGTGTAATTATTATGAATATTGGGAGGACCCTGGGTATTATTTCTCTGCAAATAGGGTTTAAAGCATGTTTTAAAAAGTTGTATCTCTAAGAATGACTTGAAGTTTGGCACACCTATCCATCTGTTCACCCTGCACAAACTGACCCCAGAAACATCAGTGCAGTGTATAGTACACCAACAACACACATTGCCCTTCATTAGAAATTGTTATCATTTTCTCAGTCATTCCTGACTGGTTTAGAGGACAACTGCCCAACACATCCACTCTCCCCACCATCTCTGGACGCATTCTGAAGCATTCTGCAGGCCAAAGAGACCCAAATCTGATTTTTGTTTTGTTTATATGTGACAGTTTTTTTCATAAAAGTGTGAAATGTGATCATTTCCTCAGTATGAACAGTCATATCAGAATTCATGTGACTTTTAGGTCACTTGTCTTTACTGATGTCAGGCCGGTCACTTCAGGACAAATGCACTCAGGAGACTGCAGAGCTGCTGCAGATTCACAAGAGCAGCATCAAGGAGTAAAGTTCCATTCTGGAAAACGTCTTTGGAACTTCAACTTCAGAGCTACCAAATCCGGGTCGATTCAGCAAAACACCTGTACGTATAGTTTTTAATGTGTCCTGTTTGTGTTTTATGTGTTGTTGGTTTTTTTTTGTACCTTCCTGTTTTACCTCTTATTTTTTATAAAAACCCTTCTAAGGACGGGTGTTGCAAATTAGCAAGGACTATACTTGCATTGGATAGCAGTTCAGTCTGTCTATGTTTACTGTACCTTTTCCCTATCAAATAAAATATGTAATGTGATCAGCCAAACAAAACAAAACAAAAAACAGATTTGAGCAATAAATCACAATTGAGCATTTTTGATATGTGTGATCTGTGCCGATCCCTGCTCATCTGCTGCTGGGTGTGACAGGTCGGAACTGTCTGTTTACCCACCACAATCTGTGTGTGTGTTTGTGTGTGTGTTTCATGTGTGCACACAGTGAGGAATGTTCACGGGTGGCAACCAGAGCTGATAACACAGGTATGACTGTTATGCTTTATGTGTATGAGTGTGTATATGAGAGAAAGTGTGTGTGTGCAGGTTATAAATATGTATTGCACTGGTTTGTAGATGCCATCATGGTGCTGATTTATGCGGTCTCTGCTCCATTAAAAAAAACTTTTTTTATCTGTATTTTTTAAATTGTTTATCCAAAATTATTTGTTGTCTTTGCAGTTTTGGTGTCTTTGTGTTTGTCTTTCTTCTACAGTATTTATTTTTCTCATGTTCTATTGCAATCTTTGTCTTTCTCTTCTTTTTTATGATTTTGTTTGCTTCTGCGTTTTGGCTCTTTCATGCATTGATTTCTATTTGTTCTTTCTTTTGTTTGTTGTTTGTATTTAGTCCTTTGCATGTTTATTTCTGGCCTATCAAATTTGTGTAATTCTGTCATGCATTGTCCTTTTCTCCCTTTGTCTTGTATCATGCTTGCGCAATCTTTCTTTCTTTCTCTCTTTCTAATATTGAAGACAAAGAAAAGGTGGTCCACCTGTTTTAAACTGATCCCATGAAGCTGCAGGTGTTGTAGCGTGTACCTCTGCTGCCCCTTGTGGTGTCACACCAGTGTGTGGTCTCTCAGTGCTGACGAGAGGAGGAGCAGAAGGAGGGGGTGAGGAGAAGAAAAAGAGCAGGAAAAGGAGGAGGACGGGAAACTGTCTGTGTGTCAGTTCAACATTTATGTGGGCGGAAGTGGTGGCACTGTGTGTGTGTGTGTGTGTGTGTGTGTCTTTATGTGTGTACAGGTAGAGGGATCTTCAGACTTTGCATAATGATGTTGCAGTTTTAGGGAGTTTGTTTCTTTCTTGAAATATATTGGGTGGAGTTAGGTAGTTACTTAAAATGTACTAACCAATGTTGCAGTTAAAGGAATTCTGGAGTTCTGCAGATGAGATCAAACACTCAAACTAACAACTTAAGTGCAGAAATCAAAGCCGAGCTTAGGGTTGGACTCTTCATATGTTGTGGTTGAAAGATTTAGAGTGTGTGTGCTGCATCAGTGAGGGATATTGTCACCCTTACACACACCCTTACACTGCATTTACACACTAGCATTCAATAGTATATTTTTATCTTTTAGTCCTTGTGCCTTATATATACTTGATATGTTCAGTTTGTTAAGAATTTGGTAAAAACTGACTTCAAATTTTTGACTTTAGAATTAGAGCAACACATTTTGGAGCTCTGTACTTAGAGCGCGCTGCAGCTTTACTGATTTTAAATTTAAGATGAAATCCTGGCTAAAACCAACCCAATCATTTACCCATCACACATAAATGCAAACACTAACCTTTTGAAATCCTGGCGTTGTTTCCAATGACTCTGTTGTATAGTGATTATGTTTTGTAATTGTTTTTATTCTTAACAGAGGTGTTTTTCACAGTTTCCTGCCCAGTGACTACAGATGTAAATGAGCTCACAGCTAACTCTGGTGCAGCTAAGATGCCATACACTGTACCTGACAGATAAACAATTAAACAAATAAAAATAAAAAATCTGGAACATAATACAATATAATTCAAGAGCAGAAGCAGTAGCTATCTGCTGTTGAGTTTAAACTGAACAGGTTGTGTATGTTAAAACATTAATACAGCAAATATGTCTTTGCATTTTTCTCTTTTAGATTATTTAATTTTTTGTCTGCAAATAATTTTTTGTCTGAATGCAGCTCTCTACTTTCACTCCCTCTGAATTCAAAGTATCAACTTCTACTTCAGCTGCTTTACATTACATTACAGTCTGATGTAATGCAACTTCAACAGTATGTTGACCAAATTAACCAAAAGCCGTTCTTTTAAAGACAAACTATTTTAAAAATTAAAGAACTCTTTTGATTCTTGAGGCAAAAATAATAACAAAAATAAATAAGATATATGCCAGGAAAAAAAAAAAAAGCTGCCTTGAAGCAGCACATTATTAATAGTTAGCTTGCTATGAAGGCATGGAATTCTGATCACTAATATATCACAGATTTCTTTTAATCCAACTCTTCCACTCACCATCATACAAAACCTGAATGTTCACAACATTTAAATAAGGGATTAATATAAGATCACTATCAGCATTATTGTTGTTTAGTCCTCATCATGATGTGTTTTGGCTGTTTCAAGCAAAAATAAAGCCCAATTGCAATTCATGTTGCCTTGAACTGTCAAGGGCAACAAGGCCATAGCACCGATGGGGACCTTTTGTTTTGTTTTAACCAACACTAGGTCTATACTGTCCCATCAGTGTGTCAACTATAACATGGCTTTTGAGAAGCTCTCTTTTTTCTTTTTTGTGCTTGTAAAATTAGGCTATTACTGATGTAATGATAATAATAGCGATGGATCATGGCCTGCTTGCTTTATGTCAGCACATCAGATACATAATGATCACTTAATGGCCTACAAAAACCCTCATTTTATGCACGATCCATATAAATAAAGATACAGGATAACAGAAATGGAAATGCATGGCAAAAATAGCTTATTGACCCCCTAAAATTTCACAAATAATGTTTTTAGGTGAGCTCATGCCTTATTAAGAGGAGTCCTAACATCTCCAGCTGTCTGATTTATGTATTGTCTCTACAATACATTCCGGTTACATACAGGTTGCTAGAGTTACTGTGTCACTGATCAAACCTGGAAACTATAAGAGAACATTTTAGGCTTGCTGTGACCGTCCTCTGACGCTGGCTGGGCAAGAATCAGCCTCTGCTCGTGCTACCCGCTCTAAAGATTTTATATATTTCTAGTTGTGCTAAAAATAGATACATGTGCAAAAAAAGGACAGATTGGAGCTGTTTGAAGGCATTTCCACTTTTGATAGTGCCAGGCTTACAGTTTCCCTCTACTTCATGTCGTTGTGGTAAGCTAAAAAATTGTGTTCTGACAGAAGGCACAGAACAGGAATTGATATCATATTGATAGCTATAGGTTAGCCCTATTCTTCTGCTTATAGTCCAAGCATGGATGTGCTAAGCTAGGCAAAGATAAGATAAACATCTGGCCAAAATGTTGTACTGTTTCTTTAAAATCTGTTGTGATCCATGTCTTTTGATGCATAGAGTATGTTTAGTCACAAATTATAGAACTATCGCTGGTTTGTTGGTGAGTTCATTCTAATGATGCTTTTTGACCAGGAGTCTGTATGGACATGTTTTATTCCCAGGTTCCATGGTGGGTGTAATTAAGATGGGAATTTTGTCATGAGGGAGAGATGAAGGTGGTGATGGTGGTGATGTTGTGTGTGGATGGGTGGGGAGGTAACAATCTCCTTACTGTTTACCAAGAGAGGAGCAGCCACCGTCTCCCTATATGTCGACTCTGCTCTGATTGGAGTCATGCCAGCCACGTACGGATTAATATTTAATGTTGGGGAAAGAGGGAGAGAGAAAGAGGGACAGAAAGAGAGAGAGAGAGAGAGAGAGAGAGAAGGAGGAATGTGCAAAGCTAGGCTGCTGTTTATTTAGGATATTGTGAAAATATGAAGCGAAATTTGCAATTTTATTGGTTTTCCGCAGCCATAAGAGCTGTGCGAGAGCTTCGTATATTATGTTTGTGTGTGTGTGTGTGTGAGTGTTGGAGCGAACAGCTTTAGGAGTGTGTGTGTGTTCGATGCTGCGCGTATGTGTGCTCGGCAGCTCTGGTGACCTTCAGCCCTCAGTCCCTGTATGTAAACCCTCCCCGCCACCATGCTGCCTCAGTCACTCACACACATCTTGCGTAGGCCAGGTTTGTGCTACAGGTCTTTTAAAATTGTTGTTTTTTATTATCTTACATGTTTTATAGACAGGAAGAACTTATGTACACTCATTTTAATCTAAATCCAAAGTCCTTTAAAAATATGTTAAATAAATGAGTATTAATTAATTATAGTAGTCGAGCTAAAATCACCCATGCTTGCGGTAAAAATCGGTGTCGACATGATTTAGTCAATAGGTGTTTTTTATGTTTTTTTATATTTGAGAGCAGTCAGAAAGGCCTCTTAGTGGGCGGGCCAGTAGGCGTTTAACTGACAACTGAGCCGGCGGTGGCACAAACCAACTTTGGCTGGTAGCAGTAGCTCACAGATCAGAATAAGATTAAGAGGCCACAACATAACCCAATTATGTTGCAAACACAAAAAATATTTTAATGATAGCTTTAAATGGACTCATTAATCATTAGCAAAAAAAAAAAAAAAGATACTTTGGATAACAATAGACTAAAATGTGTGCATGCTTATGGTTGAAGTGTTTGTATTATTATTATTATTGTATTTAGAAAAAAAAGAATAAATTAAAAATGAATAACAAGTAAATAAAAGAAAGGGGTTTAGAAATTGAATTAAACCATATTATTAACAGAAATCAACAGAAAGACAAAAGACAAGTCTGTAGGTTGACTATTATGAATATTTCAGAACTTGTTTGCATTACAAACTGAATAGTGGAGCTTTCTGAGGTTTAGACAGGACATAATGTCCCTCAGTCACTGAGCGTGGACGGGTGGGGCAGCATCCTTCCGTCTTAGTAACACCGTAGGTCTGGCCAACAGAGAAGGGAAGGACAGTGTGCGGCATCTGATTGGAGTTAGGAATACGTTTTTCTTTTCAGAGGTGCCAAAAACGACTACCAGGGCGTAATCCAAGTCAAAACTGAGGATTAAAGGTCAGGGTTCACAAGCATCCTGGAAAATCTGGAAAACCTGGAAATTTAGAGACTAGTTTTCCTGTCGTGGAAATAACTGGAAATTGATTTTTAAAAAATTCAGATCCTGGAAATAATTTATGTTGCCCTGGAAAAATGTACTTGTATGTTAGCCCCTCACTCAGATCACCTACATAAACCTGGGTATGAAACTTGAGTCTTGGTCTATGAACTACACGCTCTGAAACTTCAAAGCGGGTTTACCAGATGTGGAGTGAAATGGACATGTAGTGATCTTCTCTGCATTCCTCTGTGACTCTGTGATTGGCTTAAAGACATCCAGTCAAATATTTTTGTTCATTTGGGTGGAATCAGATGACAGTAATCAAGAAGAGTAATTCATTTGCCAAAATAAGAAACAAAACAACTTTGCAACTAACTGAACAGCGCTGGTGTCTTATATTTTATATTACCTCAGAATGAGAATGGGCTGTGTGTAGGAGAAATTACAGGAAAGGCACTATCTAGAGCCAGTGTTTGGTTTGTCCATGCTGGGCTACTGTAGAAACATGGTGGTTCAACGTGGATAACCTCTGTAAATGAAAACACAACAATGCTTATATTCAGGTGATTATA
>NW_023340257.1:1451571-1452716 GCF_004916995.1 Morone saxatilis | reverse complement strand
GTTACACACTGGACCTTTAATGCTCTATGTGATATAAATCTCTTTACTTCTACATAGACAAATAACTGCATTCTGACTATTTGAACTGACTGTGGGTACCCCATCATGCAACCAAAATACAGAACATATACATTTATCTTCTTTTGCATGCTGATTTACTCAAAAGAGAAAGTGAGGGCAGATATGTATGCTGTTGCAGAAAACAAAATGTAATTTAATGTCTATTGGACTTTCAAGTAGTGATAAAGGATTCATGATGCAATAATCTACTTGGTGTCAGCCAGGCATACAAAGCAGGCTTTGGCTGCATTACTTTCCCATGGTGTCCATTTCACTGTGGGATAACTTGACCTGTGACCCCTGAGCTTGTAGCCTCAGCAGCTTGAGACAAAATCGCCCACTGAACCAGAGGCATGTACAGGTCACTGGCGTTTTCTATCCACTCGCCAAGGATGAAAACAACCCCCACGTGCCTCAGAAGCTGAATGAGAAGGGGAAGAAAAAGCAGGCGACTAGGAGATACAGAGCCAGCCTGCAAGACAAGGAGAGAGGGATGGTAAGAATCAGGCACAGGGAGGGGAGAGGGAGGCAATTTCACCAACTCTAACTTCCTCCGCAAAATTATGGCTAAATGGAAAAATAATGGAAGTGGCATCATTGGCCGCCTAGCATGGTGCTATTAGTATGCCAGTGACATGGAGCGGGGAGACCGACAGCAGTTATGTATTTTTGCAAGTATGCATATAATTTATTGTGGGGAACACAATTTACATGGGTAGTCAATGCCTGTTTTATGGGCTCACAAATAGATGTATGAATTGAAGCATATAATGGTGGGGAGCAGCAGGCACAAATACATTCTAAATCTTCCAAATGTATTCCACGAAAAATGTAACCAAGGAATATAAAACAAATTAATTCTTGCATGTTATATGTATTAGGTTTTGATTTACAAATCTAATCCGGGGGAATTTGCCCACACTGTGTGGCCAGGGTGTGTTGCTTGACATTTGGTACTGGTACTTTCTACACACACATTCACATGTACAACATATACTAATTCTTACCCACAGCTCTACGGAGTGTTTTTTTGGGGGGCCTTAAAGGCCCAGTGTGTTACATTTAAGAGAATCTGTTGTCAGAAA
>NW_023340257.1:1451223-1451496 GCF_004916995.1 Morone saxatilis | reverse complement strand
TTCGTTACCTTAGAATAAGAAGTTTTTATCTATAAAGATAAGTCCACATACTTTTGTCCACACACAGTCCTAGAAAGGGTGTACTATATGGACAGTGTTTCTGACCAAAGTGACACCCAGCTGCTTTCTGATATCCTGCTATCTACCCTCCACAATGAAAGCCTCCTCTGAGGGTTGTGGCTGTCCACCAGAGACCCTGGAGCAGTTGAAGCCATGATGAATTTTGAGATAAGACACCTTTAAGCCCTTACCCTTAACTACCAAAGGGGGGGG
>NW_023340257.1:1442876-1451123 GCF_004916995.1 Morone saxatilis | reverse complement strand
CCAAGGGGGGGGGGGGGCATCAAAAGCATCTCAACGCTAAAAGAGAGGGAGGTGGGGGTGGAGGGTCGAGCAAGGGTTGCAATAACTTTCACAAAATGATGTCAGGGGAAGGAGGCGACTGGTTGCTTAAGCTGTTTGCAGGCTATGGAGGGAGGGGGGTAGGTTAGGCTTTTTAAAAGAGGATATTGTTAATGCATTAGCCTGTTAAGGGTTTACACCACTCACATAAAAAAACAGGGCAGCCAACGAGCCCGCAACATAAATCCTGCTCGGCAGCAATGTTTGGAAGGAAGGGACAGAGAGGAGATGAAGGGATTTGTCCTTGGGTGGGAGAGAGGGAAGGTTTTCAGCGGTCAATAATAGATATTTCGACATAGTGAGCAGGGAATGACGAAGGGACACAGACATATAGATGCTGGAGTATATTCTGATACATTATTTAAATCAGCACTAATCACTTATTTTATATTATTGGATTAAATGACCATGTTTAATGTGAATGTTTTTGCAGTAGTACCCAAAGCTGGGGAACGACTCCAGTGAATTAATTTGCCACTTTTCTTGTGTCATCTGTTGATTATTGGAATTATTCTCATCAAAGGTGCATTCACCTTTTTTTAAGCAGTGAAACACCAGAGGAAAGGAAAACATGTCAGTGCACTTGTGCATCTCCGCCTGTGTGGTCTTTGCACATCATTACTGCGAATATTTCTCTGCAACATGCATTTAAACTGGATGAACTTCAGCTACTTGTTGGAGACTTTTCTTAATCTTCCGGTTTGTGCTTCACAGAAGCAATTAATCAATACTGGACTGCAACTGGCAGAAAAAAAGAGAAAAAAGCTCTGATAAAGCATTGTTACTCACATGCACAGCACCTGTAAGAGTACATTAGTATTATCAGCCAAATATGATGAAGTTAAGCATTAAGTGCCACTGCACCGCCCTCATATGACGTAACATGAAATGCTATACAAGTACAGTAAGAGACACTCACAACTGCCATCGCCCAAGCTTGGCAGCCAACTGGATATATCCATTCATTCCATTTAAATAAGCAAGGGCGTTTTATTGATTAGCTACAGTAATTACCTACAACAATCACGTACATTTACAAAGATTCTTTCCATGACTGGACTATATTGACTGATAAGCTTAATGCCCACCATGTTCTGGGTCTGCTTCTGGCTGGACATGCCCAGAAAACTTCTAAAAGAAAGAGGCCTCCTGATCAAATGCCCAAACCACCTCAACCGGCACCTTTTGACAGGAAGAAGCGGCTGTTGAACTCCTTCCAGGTGTCTCATCTCTCCGCCATGTCTCTAAGGGTGAACCTAGACACTAATTTCAACCACCTAAATCTACAATTGCATTTTTGTGATCACTTTGTAAAGCGCATGACCGTAGGTGAGGACTGGATCGAGATTGTCCATGGCCGTCTCATAAAATGCCCGCATTACTGCTGATGTCTCTACATTGCCTACTCTTCCTACTGTTCTCCATTAGGGTCAATCCAGCCGGCATATCCTCCCTCTCTCCTCCTCTCTCTCCCCCATTCTCTCTTTCTGTCTGCTTGGCTGATCTTGTTCCCTCTCTCCCTCTCTCCCTCTCTCCGGGCGGACACCTGGCCAGGCTCAGGCAATCGATACCAGGCACGGCCCTGCAGGAGAACCCTGTCAGCTGCTACTCCGGATCTTTGCCGCTCTGGCCACTGCCGCACCATCCGTCAAACTCATGCCACACACACAAGATGGATAGACCCACATGTACACAGATACTGTATGTGCAAACAAACAGTAAAAAAAGGAAAGAAAATGGTAGCCAAAACAGTTTAGAGGTAACATTTTTGAATTTGTTCTTGAGGACCATGTTAAATTTAAATAGCTACGAAACCAATCCAAAGGCATATGTCTTCTTTGTTAAAGAAAAAAATAAATGGACTGCACTGGATGACATGTTCCTTCATTACCACAAACACACTCCTACTGCCAGCAAAGCATCTGTGTATTAATCTGCTGAAAATCTGCCCCGACTGGCTTTACTCAACTTTGAGAAGGGCTGGGGTTTGATAGCATCTCATCAAACCTGAGTTGAATTAATTAATAACAGGTATACCCTTCTAACTTAACACCCCTTATTTTCATGATACAGGTCATGATACAGAATTATTAAAATTATTATATTGATAAGCCTAAAATAATCTAGAAGACACTCTGCTGTTGGTCTTGTTGGATGAATAACCAGTGAAATCAATGGTCAATGCTGGCTTTAACTGTTTTGGCTTTCCTCCACTAATAAAAACAGCTTGGAGAAAAAAAAGGTTTTGTAAGAGATTCATCAGCACCTGAGCTTAGCAAGTCCTATTAGGATTCTGCTAACTGGGTGATCCAAAGTTGAACAGTCCATCATAAGACAGTCCAAATCCAGAGTCCACAACACAACCCAGGAAGTCCAAAATCACTGGGAGGCACGCTAGGAAACCCACTTGACATACACACAAAGACATGTCATGGTAGTGAAAAAAGGAAAAACAAAGGGCCTTTCTCATATCTCTAATTTGTGTCTCCTCGTCTCCTCTGTCCTCCTGCCTGTGACATGGAATCAATCTCAGTCTTGAAGGACATCAATTCCTAAATTATATCTGGAGGAAAGAGGAGCGAGGAGAGAGGAGGAAGGAGGAAGTCTTTTCATTGTTTTTGGCACCCATGACCCGTATAAAAAAGGTGTGACACACAGCTGGAATATACAAACCATGGCAGGAGTTCTCTACAGATCTCTACAGATAGTATAGACAAAGTCGTATTAGTTACTGAAGATGATCAAACTTTCTGCCATTCACTGTTTGTGTAGTGGCTTACGAGACACTGTTCTAACCGCATTCCTTAATGACATTTCACCTTCATACTGGTAGTTCCTATGGTAACGGCCAAAAAATCTTGAACACTGACACACACAGTTAACAGTTAACAGTATTATGAGTCTGTGTTTAATTTGGCATATATTTATTCCACCAACCAGCGCTTATTTTTGTGAGAATGAATCATTCTTCTGCTTAAGGTTTATAGTGAAAGAGCAACTTTACTGGTCATAAAAATAAAAAAACAGTAAGAGTTCAGTAAGTTCAGTAAGTGAACTGAATCAAAAGTAAATATATAATAACTGTTACGAACACTGTCATGTTCATCTGACAGACATAATAAAATACAGCGGTAGTCTATAAGAAAACAATGGGCAGATGATGCAGCTGTGCAGTGGTTGACTCTGAAGCAAGGACATTTCATTTTGTTAAATGCCTGTTGCCTCAACTCCTTTCCTCTGTGTCTCTCTCTATAATAGGAGGGACTGAGATGCGAGAAGAGGATTCAAGGATGTACAAACTGTGAAATGAGAAAGGCCTACAGACTACATTGGTGAGGGGAGGACAACTAGACACAGGTGAACCTGATCAGGGTGGGATAGACATTCAAAACTGGTGGGAAATAACTAAACTAAAACTTAAAACCACGACAGTAGTTGGAGTGTTGCTCACATCCTCTAACGCCACCCAACTAAACTCTTGTTTCCAGGATAATTGTTACGCTTGCTTACAATTCAGCTCAGCTTTGTCCTCTGTTTGTAGTTTATATTGTTTTCATATTGTTATTTCCTGTTTAAACTTTAAATGTTTGCACTGTGCAGCACTTTGTAACTCTTTTTTTGAAAGGGGCCTTATAAAAAAAGTTTCTTATTTCTATCTTTATTTATTTATATTTATATCTTTCATTATAAACTTTAGGCTCATTTGAGATGAGCCAGGCCTGCCCAGAATCAATCATCATATTGCCGCACAATGCATGCCGGTTAGATTTGTGACCAAGTTAATGCCAATTTCTGACGCTGTGCACATGTGGGAAAAAATAATCTTCGAGGTGGCTGCAGTTTTTAGAGCCAGACGCTGCAGTTGCTCTCCACCAACTGCAAAAACCTGTCGCCTGATCAAAGTACGGATTGGCTCTTCCTTTTGACAACAAACACCACATTTTCCTAATTTTCTGTGTGATTTTAACAAATGCCATTTCCTCACCAGGGCTCAATCAGTACTGAGTATGTGCAACTCTCAAAAGAGATGAGAAGAAAGCAAGATGGCTTACTACTTAGCTACTTCCATCATCAGTTCAGTTGTTTTTATACTTGCCCAATTGGGCGAGTGAGTTGTTACATTTACCAGTCAGACGTGTTCTGAGCTAGTGGGCAATCCTTACTGCTAAGCCCTGTATACGTAAGCCAAATTTAAAGATTAACCAATAGGGTTGGGGTTGGCTGTCACAGACAGGGTAGTAGTATTTAGATAAATGAATGTTTTCACATGACCTGAAAGGCTCAAGTATGTATACACACGTACAGGTGCACATAGGCTGAATGTGCAAATATACACTCACTGATGTGGACACACGAGTACAGTGAGCTGCACGCACAAAGGCCCGGCTCTTATCAATCTTTAACCAGGCAATTTCTCTTAATGCTATAGTGGGCCCAGCAAAACAAACAGGGGCACACAATTAATAAAGGTCTTTGAGATAAATAATACACTGCATGGAGCGTGATGTCAGGCCAAGAACTGTTTTTATTTTTAGTTATTGCTTTTGTCAAGTTGACTGGAGGGCTTGCCTCACAGCGAGGCTGAAATCTGTTTATTGCTTCTTTCATATCAGGTCTTTCCCATTCCTTCTCCACAGCTCTTCATTTAATTAGAGTTAAATTAATTTAATTAACTGGTTCCCATTTGAGGTGTCATCACATGTCAAAAGGCAGAGAACTACCATTACAAGGAACCCTATAGAATGGAACCAGAATTAGTCGATAGTATAACAAAAGTTATAGTTGTTTAAACGTTTTGTCAGATAAAATGGTATTTACCTGACAACATCATGTGGTTGTGGGAATTATGATTTTTGTTTATTTAGAAGTGTGATGTTGTTATGGAGCATTAGAAGCTCTAGGAGGCTGGGGTGGATGGTTTACAATGTGCATGGCTTAACATGCCATGCACATTGCTGCCATGCACACTGCTGTTCATTTGAAGTTTTATTTGAACCACAAGCACAACCTGGGATGTACATCAGCAGAGTGTTTAAGACATGTAACCACGACATCCCAGTTTGCATTTACGGTCCATATCTCTAATATCACTATGAAAAAAAGGCAAATGCCTAAACAATATAACATGGCTGTGATCTTTCCAGAAGCATAACCAAGCAGTTTTTGCTTTAACCATGACCTGTTTTTATTAACCCAAACCATGATCTTTCCCTAGTTTTTGTGCCTAAATCACACCAGCCTAAAGTATGGTGGCTGGGTCCTTGCCCTTCAATTCTAGCCTGTGGCCCTTTGCTCTACGTCAACCCTGGGAACTTAATGCTATTATTTGGGGTGCTAACACTCTTAATGCCTTGGGCTTCCAGGACTGGCTCCATGTGCATACTGTAAAACATTTAAAAGCAGGGTCCCAGTTAGATGCAGGTCCTCTTTAGTAGCCTGGTGTGGCAACACGTTTTGACAAATAAACGGAGGTCTCGATTAGAGACCTGGTCTGGATTTTATAGAAATTCTTTGGATGTATAAGACCTCTTAAAAGTCCACGGGGTCACCCACTTGAGCGAGTTCTACACTGCATTCTCCACAATTCCATTGTAAGGTGTATGGGCTGACCTGTTGCATCGCTGCCTTGGCACTAATCTGAGGCCCGCCACTCAGTCAGCTCGAACCAACCTTTTTTAGGGAAAAGGGCAACATTTGGTGGTCCTTTGCATTGCAGCACTACCCCCTAGGCTGACAGCCATGCAAGGATTTCACCACTTTGTGGGCCAACATGTGGTAGGCCTATTACTTAGAATACTGCATATGCCATCACTTTCTAATTCCAGTGTGAAAGGTCACTGATCCACCCCTGATAGAAACAGACTCTCCAATAAAACAATGTTAATTAAGCAACCTATTTTATTTAACAGTAATAATACACATGCTGTGTCGGGAGTTCATGTTTAAAACCTCTTTCAGTCCACAGTCCAGAGGAAACACACCCTTGCTCTGGTGCAGGTATGATCTGGTTTATAATGTGCAGGAATGAGCTTATATCAAGAGGCACACAGATAAATCAAACATGAAATCACTGTCTGATTCTTAGTAGGTCAGCGCTTTACCCACCACCAGCCCTCTGCTCCTGCTATTATAGTATAATCGAAGGCAAGGTGGATGAGACATGCAACCTGGAGGGAGAGGGAGGTGGCTGGTGGGGCAATGACCATCAGCGAAATGAAAACAAATGGGTTGTCATCCCCCAGGAGGAAATCTATCCCCATCTATTTTTAGTCATGGAGCCTATGAACTGGTTGGCCACGTGGACATATTGCTTTTTGAAGACCGATACTGATCATTTTCAGAACAAAGCTGCCAGTATTACATGATCTGCTCTTATTCAGTGTCAGTCAGTATTTACCTACTTATGAATGCATGAGGAAAAATTGCCAGGAAGTTTAAGAGGTGATGCTTTGTAATGTTAGTAACTCTTAACGCAAATTCAACACTTTATACAACTGCTTCGCAGTATAAGCCATCCTGTGAAAAAAGTTGATTATGAGCATGGAAGTTGTTCTTGACCTTGGGATCAGTGTGCATTTAATTGCTCTTCGTCAGCTGGTGTAACTAGTGGTAACTGGACAGGTGGTTGTACTGTACATTGTCAACTAAAGAATGAAGTTGTCAGCACTCGCAAGTATGTAAAATTTTTAGTAGCAGCAGAAGGAAACTGACGTGTTTCAGCCCTAGGCTTTTCTCAGCATGTCTCTGAGAATTTATTTTCAGATTTTTTGGTCCCATAACAATAACATAGACATTTGAGTTGGGTACACCAGTTCTTTTGTTTGTACTGTTTTTTATTGGACAACAAGGTACCTCCTGTCTTTGTTCAAAGATGGTTTCTAGCAGGAGTTAAATTGGGATGAGGATGGCTTGGGGGTGACATATCTTTCTCATCACACCACGTGTGGTGGCATTTGTCTAGCCAGCTTGACTGGGTGGTGACTCTAGGAAGTGACTGTCTAAAAGTCAGCTGCTCTTAATCCAATCTCTCCTTTCTGATGCTGTTTAGTTCTTTTCTGTTGTAGGGCTGTCCGGACTGAGCCCCATTGTAGGCATATATATCCTCTGCCCAATTTAACCCCTGGTCTCTGGAGTTGTATGTGAATGTCTTCCTTCATGTTTCTCCAGTAATCCGCTGAATCAACCTTTTCACACCAGATGCTGTTAGTGTTCTGATCCAAGTAAATTCACCAAATCCTCTTAACTGCACAAATTTGTCCAAAATCGCTTATATCAGCCTGATGAATGCCACCTGTTTAGAGGAAGTGCGCGTTTGTGAGATTTCATCCACAGCATAATTAATACCTTTGAATTTCGGAAAGCGGCTGCTGACTCTGTTCCGGTATGAACAAGTTTCATTCACAAAAAATGACCTTGACACCAGGGAAGTCCAGCTGTTGGAAGTCAGCAGAAGGAAAAACCAAATGTGATAGAGAGCCTGAAACAATTATTAATAGTGCAGCTGTCAATCAGAGCAGCGTTGTGCTGTGACAGAAATAAAGAGTGAGTGTTCTGACATGACAGTAACGCTAAAAACGTCTTTCTAAATCAAAGCAGTCCATGACTAATATGTGAGTAGGTCAAGGGGACGTGACAGTCATGGACATATTGGACGATAAAACATTACAGCCTACAGTAGGTGATGTGATGTTGGGTGCAACGGAGGATGATACTGGCGAACAGATACAGCGGGAGCAGTCAGAGTGAGAGAGTCTTCCGAACAACTACTGAAATGTAGAAGCTGCCAAAATATGCCTCTAAAAATCCTCTCAGACCGCCCCGTAAATTGTCAGCCACGATGATGATGATCTGGTAAAGAGAATATTAATTTTGCATTGTCTTTTTTAGTTATATGTTTTATTTTAGTTCATTTCAGTGTCATTTTTATAATTAACAAGACTCTAAATTCATTCAGAGCAAGGCATTTTGATTGTTAAGTCAAACTTTTGATGTTTTCCTTGTGGAGGCTATGTCTACATGAATACAAGAAAACTGCTGAATGCCATTTTTTTTATTTAATGCATTATCCTTCCTTGTCAAACTACATTACCCACAATGTAACTCAAGTGACAGTTCAGCCGGAGATTGTTATGTTTGTAGTGTTTAATCTGAATCTGAATATAACAGAGT
>NW_023340257.1:1441876-1442776 GCF_004916995.1 Morone saxatilis | reverse complement strand
TCTAGACCTGCTCTATTTGAAAAGTGTCCTGAGATAACTTCTGTTATGAATTGGCGCTATACAAATAAAATTGAATTGAAAATTGAATTAAATGTAGCCTTGTGCTGATAGCCTCAAGCAGAGGTGAGCAGATGGACAGCTGCCACCCCATGCCAGGTCTGCTCCCGGATAAGGTCGGAAGATCCAAAAAAAAGCGGACCTAAAAAAGCGGAAGTTGACCTAAACTCAAGATATTAGTGAGTTTTAGGTGTTGAAAGGTGTGTTTTTGGATATTGCACAGAGCCAGGCAAGCTGTTTCGCCCTGCTTTCAGTCTTTATGCTAAGTTAGGCTAACCATATGGCATCTCCAGCTCTGTACTTGAGACACAGACATGAGATTGCTCTTCAAATAACAAAATAATTTCCCAAAATGTAACTATTGCTTAAATATTACAAGGGACTATGATAGAAAGAGATCCAGGCAACAGGCACTTTTATTTAAAGCTGAAACTTTCAGCACATCACAAACATACAATGCTGTTTCTCTCATTTAGCACTTTCCTCCAATCATAGCTGCTAGCAGTGCAGTCCAGTGTTATATGTAATATGCAAACGTAGACTAAAACTATTTACCCTGACAGGGTGACGGGTTATAAAAACTGCCCCATATCCAAAATACTGACCATTCTGAGCATAGCAAAGCCTTGTACTGAGAAGGGACAGAGATAGGAAGATGAGTGGGGCTGGAAAACCACATTTACATTAGTGTAGGCCCCATAATTCTCTGATAGCTCTGGCATAATGGCTACATTCCCACAATAGGCCATAAAGTATCTAACAACCGCTCCGTCAAAATGATGCAAGACAATGGGGAATGACACATCTCCCCATTATTTATTTATTTCAGTGTGTGTGTGTGTG
>NW_023340257.1:1440035-1441838 GCF_004916995.1 Morone saxatilis | reverse complement strand
GTGTGTGTGTGTGTGTCAGGGTGTAAGCATCAGAGAAAGCTCATCAAGTCAGTGAGATAATTAATGAATATTTTAAATGTCATGATGATGGGAACCACTTGACAAGAGGACCAAAGACTGACTGGGGAATGATTAAGAACTCTCCCCATTGCTAGTCCATCTAACCCATCCCCCTCGGCACGCACACACGCACACACACACGACACACACACACACACTCTCCATAGAGGCCAGACAACCCAGGGCTCGAACTTAATTCCAAATGTGGGATGTTCAGTCCCCCACCCCACCCTCCTCACCATTAACAACATCCGCTCCCATCTGCAGCCACTGTGGGAGACTCTTCCCACAACACAAAACCATGATCCCTCCCCTCGCTGTGCTCTTCCCTCCCCTTTTCCACTCTCCCCCTCCTCCTCTGACCTCCCCCATGACATATGGGATGAAGATGCACAGCCATTGTATTCTAGTTAAGATCTGTGTGAGTGCGTGGTAATTTGGCGCCTATACCTGCTGGGAGGGTTGAGAGAGAGATAGGAGGGAAGGGGAGGAGAGGGGAGACAGGTAACAGGAAGAGGAGAGGGATTTAAATGAAGCGGCTTTCTCAAAATCCAGTCTCACCTGCAGACCAAACAAGTGCTCATAAGTAAACCTTTCATCAGTGTGACCCATACAACCAATCTGACAACACTATGGTTGAGGTTTGATTTAGTTCTCATAATGTTGGTGGTGAAAGAAAACAAATCTGTGCATGTAATATTAAATTCTCTTTTTTTCTCTGAGACTTTTCTTTTTTTGAATTTGCAATCCATAACTAGCCTTGCTAGGGAAACTGAAGACTAGTAGCCACTGTTATTGAGGTTTGGAAAAGGCACTAGGTCAGGATGTATGACAACCATGTAATGTAATTATGTAGTGTGTAATGGCTACACATTTCAACAATTGGAGAAGGTAAACAATGTCATTTTTATATAATTGGCTTATTTTAATTTAGAATGGAAAAAAATGTGTATATTAAACAAATGTTAAAAACAATATCAGATTGCATCGTATCGCATTGCACCGCATTAGCATAGAATTTTTCCATATTAAAATACTTGAATCATATCGTAGCCCATGTATCTAGATACATGTTGCATCATATTCAAAGGGAGAGATAGATAGAGAAAAAGTATCAAGTAAAAACAGTAATGTTATAAAACATTTCTCCCGAACAGTCAGATAATTTACCAGTAATTCGAGTATTGACTTCTTTTGTAACGATGCAGCGTTCATGATGAAGCATCTCAGGTTTAGGTAAGTAGCGTTTTATGTTGGACACTCTACGTTAGCTTGCACGCTTGGCTGAATTTTTCCTCTGAGGTCTCTGGCGAAACAGCCTACAGTTTTCCTTTCACCATAACATTACAGCCACAGCCTAGAAGTAACAGTTCAAATCAAGCAGAATTTATCTTGTGTAACAGAAAATGTGTCGTTGTGAGTGAAGGACTAAAATCTAAATATTCCAAGACAACATAATTTATTTCCCAGATTTTTGGTAATTTTAATCAAATTCCAGATGTTTCCATGACTGGAAAACTAGTCTCTACTTTTCCAGGTTTTCCAGGTTGTGTGGGAACCCCTAAAAATGTCTGATGAATGCATGAATTGTATTTGTTGTTGTTATTTACGAAACCGTACATGCACTTTTCTGAACACACTGATAAATGGACAACAGGGGATGAGGCAGTACAATGGAGTTTTGTCAGGACAGGCATAATCACACCATGCTACTATACCACCATCACCCACTAACTGCCCCCC
>NW_023340257.1:1436332-1440004 GCF_004916995.1 Morone saxatilis | reverse complement strand
ATAATGTGTTTCAGTGGGTATATAATTCTAACACATTTCCAGTTAGTTAAATTTTTATAAAAAAAAAACTTTTTGTCATATTTGCTGAAACTTTCACTATATCCTGACAGTAGAACATGAGAGAGATAATCAGTGAAAAAATCAGGTTCCTCTGCCTCCTCTTAGTGTCCCTAATGGCATTTACAAAAATCAACCAGGCCTGAATGAAAACAACCAATCAGAGCCGAGAAAGATTGTTGAGTCTCATTTCCAGTTTGCCAAATACTGATGCTGGAATTGAGACTCAACATAATCTTAACATCTAAAAGCCACCAACCAAAAGCTTCTTTATATCTTTCTCAGCCCTTTCTAGGCCATAAATTGAATGCTGGCACAAAACACGAGTGAATCTCTCTAGATTTCAGCCTCAGTCCAGTTTCAGTGAGCGTTTGGGCATCAGTGTTATGTTTATATGTAAATGCAGATGTGGGCATGTCATTACAAAGGGTAATCATTCATACATAAATAGATTTGTTTTAAAAAAGATTTCCAAAGATTTCAATCACATCTCTTCATCTTATCAGCAGATTTCTTTGTTGTCAAACTTCTATTTCTACTTCTATTTAGTTGATATTGAACTTTAATGCTCTACTTTAAAGGTCAGTAAGAATCATTTTTGATTGAGCTTTCATGAGCATTCAAATATGTTGTACATACACCTTAAACCACATTCATTACTGAGGTGACAGTTTGTGTCTCCTGTGTGTAGGTATTTCATGAGACATAGTATCACTGAAAATGCAACTGCAACAAATATGTGCAGTAAACTGTGACTTAATGTAAACAATAGATTTTAAAATCATACACAGCAGCAGTTAACATATTATCTAAGTAGGCTGGAAAAAAATTAACTGAAATTAAAATAAAAACAAAAACTGAACCAATGTTGTGTACTTAGAAATATCTTTAGCTTTAGTCTTTGTCAATTTGTCAAAACAACAAGCATGAGCAGGCATTGGTGCATATGTTTATTGAGACTGATGTCTACATGACAGTCATGTTTGTGTTGTAATATCTATTCTGAACAGCTTAACTATTGCCACTGACAAATACCCCCCGTTATAAAAATTAAATTACAACTAATACTGAAACTAAAAAGTAAACAGAAACTTGGAGCGTTCTGGTAACTCACCTAGTGGAGCTGGCACCCCATGTACTAAGGATGAGTCCTGGCTTCAGTGGCCATGGGTTAGAGACCAGTGATCCTTTGCTGCGTGTCATCCCCTCTCTCTCTCTCCCTTTCCTGTCTATCTTGAGCTGTCATATCAAAAAAAGGCACAAAATATTTTGAAACTGAAAATTTTTAAATACTAAAATGGAATCTAATCTGGAAACTAACTGAAACTGAAAACAAAAATTTAAAAACTAAATAGAAATAAAAACTAATGAAAAATACAAAACAATAACAGTTGCTTTGTCTCCATAAATGCTTAGGACAACCTTGCATCAATGTTAATAAGCTATTTATAAAGCGCCTTTCAAAACCANNTTGGTCTTTTCATGGGACGTTGGCAGTATGTCTGAAATCTGTGTAATAAAGTCTCAAAAAAAAAAAAACCCCCCTTTTTTTTTTTTTTTTTTTTTTTTTACAGTACAGAGTTCCAAAGTGACAATGCAACCATTGATGTACAGTATAGTTAAGCTAAAAGCTAAATTAATAGGAAGGATGAATATAGTCCTGCAACACAACAAAAGTATTGTGCTGCTTCATGCTTTACTTTTATGATTGATTGAAGTCACAGTGGTGTCTCCCCTCTGTCCTGGTCACCCCTGCATTAAATGAATGAATTCTGTATCAAAAGTAACTGAAACCTTTCACACTTAAGACATATTTATAGAAACCTTCACTCAAATATATTTTCTCTTTAGTTTTACCATTAGCACACCGTTGTCCATGCATTACGCCAATGTGTGAAATGATGTGTGATGTGTTTCTAACATTTTATTGAAGCTCTATGTAGATTATGTTGAGTAAAAGTTTGTCATAAACGATGACATCAAATCAAATTAATATAAAATATTAATATATTAATTTGATATTTGGCAAACATCTAGATCATTTTAGATCTTGGTTAGAATGTAAAATCACCTTTTGTGAGTCTGAATCATGGTTAGCCATGAATGCGTTCGTAATGATGGACCACAGGTGGGTCTGGCAGAGTTGAAGGGGTCGACTCAAGCTGGCAATTTTGGTTCTTTTACACCCCTGAAAGCTTTAATCAACACAGACACCAACTTACACATTCACTTCCTCATGTTGGCTGCCCACACTCACACTCTCCGCACTACAATGGCCCTCTAATCTCGCTCTGTAGAGCAATCATTAACAGGCCGATTCCACTGTGGCTGAGATGGGTGGAATAAAAAGAAAGAGGAATGTAGGGAGGGGAGCAGAGGAGGGGCCTGTAATGGATACTGGGGCCAGTAATTAGGCGCCAGGTCCCGTGTTAAAGTGTCGTGACTTTGGGAGAGCCATTTAGCCTGCTAATGAGTCTCTAACAGTTTATTGATGCCACTTCTCCCATCACTTTTCTGACGCTTGCTTCCCTTCAGCCCATTTTTCCCTCTGCCCTGTGGGACTCCCCGAGCAACCATTGTCGCTAATTAATTGAAATTAGGACAGATCAAATGCATTCCAACTTTTCTCATATGAGCAGAAGTACCTGGGGGAATGAAATTCCAATTTAGAAACTTGGGGATTTCTGGTCCGCCCCTTGAACGGTGTTAAACGAGGACTTTTAATATGGGTGCGAGACACTAATGCATCTGAGTAATAGACGCTAATCTAGGGGCCATTGTGGCCCTATTGTCCAACTTGATTCATTGTGATTCAGAGGCATTTGGATCAGTGTGGTAGCATAGTTCTTTCTTGATTGGTTTGCCTCAGGACACTTTTTTCCCCCTCAGTGTCCATGCCAATTGCATTCTCTCCAGCAAAGTAATGAATTAAGACTTTTGATTACAGAACTTGTGTTCCCTTTTCCTCAGCTGTCTGGTCCTTTGGTAAACTGCTCCAGGACACTGCATATTATGATGTTTGTCTGTCTGAAGCTAAAAACCGAAAACCACTTGTTGTTCTTTCCTCATGCCTCCGAAAAATCAGTCTGGAAAGTCTTTTTTTCAAGGTTTTGGAGCTATCGCTTCCCACAGCAACTACCAATTTATTTCTGAATCGGCTATATGCTATCATGAGTGTATGTGTGTGAGATTTTGTCTTTTTTTTGTGAAAAAGGTTTTTGAGAAGGAATTCATTGTGTTGCAATGAAATCAGCAGTCCTGGGGGCATACATGAGAAGTTCCAAATATTAAGAACATGGATGTATGCAAGGTCATCAGTGATGAAGGAGGACCTGCTCAGTTCCACAGTGTTCTATCTATCCAATTTCTATCTAATGACAGCTACTTCAGATTTACAACATTATAGATGTATCACTAATTTATCAGATTTAGTGAACTGTGTGAAGAGACACAATTTCTTTTGACATCTCAGCCCGACCTGTTCATAAAACCTTTTTAAAAAATTTTTTTACAGTCAACAGGCAACCAAGCACCGCTGTCTGAAAGGATCATTGGCATAATCTTAATCATAACTGTTTCTTAAAGGTCAAGTGTGTAACATTTAGGAGGGTGATG
>NW_023340257.1:1422320-1436307 GCF_004916995.1 Morone saxatilis | reverse complement strand
TCTTCACCAGTAAGCTCGTATAATCCATCTTAAAGATAAGCAATCGAGAGTTGCGAGTGGGTCGCCTTCCCCATTGGAGTCCTCTTGAAATGTTTTAACCGCCAATGTTTCTACCTGGTAGCCCTTGCAACCTGCGTCCAGTGTAGTAATTGTGAGCATGTAAACTGTAAAGACCTTGGAGTGTCTGGCCGCAGACGAAGAACGAGTGCTATGTACGGAGTGCACGTCCATCTTTGAACTTTTGTCTTCCTTTCGCCTAACAGTGGCTTTCTTAAAAAAAGGAAGAAAATATGGCTCAAGGCAAGGGAGACTGTTGAGGGAACTGATCTTTTCCCATGAGAGTAACATTTTCTGAGTAGCTATTTGCTTTTGGAGAGATCCTACCAGTGGCAGACAAAGGTTGGCAGCCGGGATTCAATACTACAGCTAACACCACCACGTAAAAACTATCGAAGCCTAATGGTCTGTTGTTTCTGGTTCAGTTCCATTTAGTGTCGAAGCAGAGAGCCTTGCTCCCAGTGACCAACAATGCCAATAGCACCAGCACCCTGAACTCTTGCTTTGTGAACCTTGAATGGAACGTAAACTTAGATTAGTATTCTACCACCCTCGTCTGTTTAACCCTATTATTTCCTGTCAAGAATGCTTTGGCGTTGAAAAAGGTCGTTAATGTGCGATTCCCGCTTGGAACAGCTCTAGGCAGCTTTGGAAGACTAAATGCACCTGTACATCTGAACAGGTATGTTCTCCACTGCTGTTATTGGCTTATTAGACACCCTCCTGTTCAGTCTGCAGTTGGGGTGGAAAGCCTAGGCTGCGCAGTAATTCCGATGGTGCAGCGAGATGTCAATATGCACAGTCCTTTACCATGAGAACGGACAAAAACGGTCTAATTCTGGCAAGACCTAAGGGAAAACACCAGGGTCGGACCAAGGTCGTGGTAGCGGATCATCTAAATTATTCTATTGCTTTCTTCTATTGAAAACGTGATACTATGTCGAACCAGAATCATCACGCAGCAAACCAGCTAATCTTATCTATTCTAATACATATAGTGGAGTCATGTGTCACAAAACTCCGTCTCCTCGCCTGGTGTTTGCTGATCGCAGGCCTGTCTGTTGTGTTGTTTCCAATGGAGCCGGTTCCTCACCCTCTGTTTGCAAGCTGAGTGAGGGCCCGACCTGAAACTGCTGTTTTTATCAAATCCGTTACATCTCTGAATTAAGGCGTATTTAACCTTCAGAGACCTGGACAATCAGCCTGAGTTTTGTTTCTGCTGCATTTTGAAATGAAAGCTCTATGGACCTGATAGTGCACCAGGTAAAAGTTGCACGAGGTGTTTCGGGCCTGTCTATGGAGTCTGGTGGCGAGTGAATAGGCACCATATTATGCCTGACTGTGTTGTCTCTCGGTTAGGGGATCATTTTCGTTTATGTTTGTTCAGGCACCCAAGAACATGTCAGGAGAAGTAGACAATATGCCAGACTCCCAAATACATCCCTCTATTGTGGTCCTTGCCACGTCCCCTCTCCTTGGCCAGAGGCAAAAGGTCACTAATAGGCAGGACTCCGCGCATCCAAACCCAGAAGCGAGCGTCCTGCTGTGGACTGGAATGGTATTACATGTTTGACAGACGAAATTTGACAATTTCCTCGTAGCCTCTTATGACCGCTGGTTTAGCTGCTCCTGGAAATTTGCAAATTCAAAGATCAATGAGTGAGATACCAGGGGAGAGACGCAGACAAACCAGGACACACAGTCGGAGTCAGAGAAAGGAAGTTGCTCTGAAAAAGAGGAAGTCTTAGAGAGAATTTCGTTCTCCCAACCCAGAAAGGTTGGCGACTATCAATAACTGGTCCACCCTACTGTTCAGTGCGCATATCAGCAACCCAAAAATAATGTTGCTGAACCTATCAATGTACCGCCGAGGGCGTGTATGTAGCTAACAACTTACTTCTCCCATAACCAAATACACAGAAATTACAAAATTTAATATATTTCAAACAATATCTTATGCTGTCATGAAATGGAGATAAAACAATAACGCGAAACAAGGGAAACATGCTACGCTTTTATATTGTGGGGAAATACTTTGGCCCGAACCAGCACCTGGCTGCGAAAGACTACATTCGGAATTGGTAATGGTAATGGAGCTGTACTTATATAGCGCCTTTTCTAGTCTTCAACCACTTCAATGTGCCTGGTACACTAGACAAATGCACACTCCCACCCCCCAAACGTGTCAACAACGATTCAATACACTGATGGCAAGTGTGCTGCCATGCAGAGGTGCCCAACTGCTTCACGCCAGAAAGATGCAGGACAACCAAATCATTCCATACACCATCTTACACCCGATGCGCATTCATCCAGGCAGCAATTTGGGGTTCATGTCTTGCTTCAAGGACCTTCCCCGACTAAACTCAGCCGCCTGAGGCACATTTCAAACCGATATGGCGAGAAACGTGCAAATTGCCCATATGTAATCATACCAGAAAAACAAGAAAGCCTTTTGGACCCAACCTAAGGAAGTTCAGCACAATTTTCAACTGTGGGTATTCTTTCCAAGCATTTTGGGCAACTGTTGAAACCCCAAACACGTCCTAAGGAATGATCGCATCAACCCTAAATCTTGGTCATGCATTCTGAATGACCATCTACACAGATCTATAAGTGTCATTGTTACCAACCCTACCTCAAGCGCAAAAGGAAGTCAACCTTGTTCTGTGCCAGGTAGTAACGCGATCATGAATCTGAATTTACGTAAAATTTTTATGCGTGTTCTTAAACATATGAATGCTGCCAGCACGCCAAGACCTCGTCGACTGCGCGCGCAAAGGGGCCAAATCGTCAGTGCTTGCAGGGGGTTGTAGACGGTATCTGATGTTATTGTCAATTCTGTTTAATTTCATCGCTTTTGTCTACAAATCATTTAAACAGGGCTAGGGCCGTTATTATGATTTTCCTGACTTTGAGATCTGTTGAATGTTCCTAGGGTTACACAAAGATCATAAGAGGACAGCTCGTGTTCGTACACCACAAGCCTGAAATTAATGGGCGGCAGGTCCAAAATCTGAACATGTTACTTTATTAAAAGTTCTGAGAGGCCGCGGGGGCGTCGCTCTGCGCGAGTCGGTTATTTTGATTTTCGAAGCCCCCGTGGCGCCACGGGCTCCAAAACACAAAGAAAACAAAACTGGTCATGAACGACCCGAAAAAAAAACAACAAAAAAAACAAACAGAGAGGAACACTACCACAGGATCATTTATCAATAGGAAAGGGATTATACTAATTGTGATTTTGCTACTAATATATGATGCATAATTTGGTACGTACCAACCATGAAAAATATACATTTGGGAATACACACATCAATCAATATGAAAAACAAGCTCTAGAGTTTTATACACTTGTTCAATGACGAAACTGCTACAATATTATAGATTTTTAATTTATGTTACTGCTTTGCTCCGTCAATCCTGTTCAATTAGTTTATGTAGTTTAAATCAAATTGTGGTTGTTTCCAGATTACCTGCCTTCCTCCTTTTCTAGTTTTTTCTTTCTGTTCCTGTTGACAGCCCGCGAGCAATTGCCAGAGTCCCGCCCTTACAGGGAAAATAAAAGGAAGTCCAGCACGGCACAGAGCGAGACGCTTCCCACTGGGGGCCTTGAAAAGCAAAGCGGGGCCGTCATGTCTTGTTTCATTTAAAATCAATCGTCTCCCTCTGTCTGTGTACTGATTAAGAGGCCTTATTGGCCATGTACATCCCTGTATTAACACGGCCAACCGGTGAACCTTCTGTGTGTGGTGAGTGTGCTGAGGCGTGTGTGTGTGACCAGGCGAGGCGCCGAGGAGCCCCCGCCCAGATGTTGAATTCACAAAAGGAAAGGGCTGCTGTCCAACGCTCTGTCAACACGGGGACTCAGGTTGGGCAGGGGGGGGATTTCCGAAAAAAAACAACACTTGAGGTGGAGGTTGGGCCACGACCCCGGCACCGGACAGAGCACAGGCCACCAGCGGAGACAAAGCGCTCACCAAACCTTGTCCCCAGCTGCACTCCCTCTTTTCCCCCCGTTCGTTCACAATACACACAACACCACAAACACACCACCAGGGACGTCAGGATTAACCCAAGAAGAGGAACCACCAATCAGGCTGCACATGCACCCCCGACCCCTCCCAAGCCAGCACGGGTGCCCATTCAGGTCTTGTTAACTCCCCAACTCCTAAACAGGGATTAGGCTTAATGAAACTGGAAGGACGTTTACAATAAATCAAACTCAGGGCCTATCAAGCAGGCCTCCTAATTCATTTTGTGTTCTGCCGCTTTTTTCTTTCCTCCCTTTCTCTGTTTGAAACACCAAGGGTGTAAATCCACTTGACCTTATCAAAGGTTGCAGGCGAGGTATGAATTGAAACTAAAGCCCCCTGTCACATGCACCACAGCACAACCACACACCCGTGCCCGCTAAGTAGTAAGCTTTGCTATACCTCTGCTCCCAATCAATACCTGACTCTTGGAAAGCCGCAACACACACACTGTTTGTTAAAGAAAAAAAAAGAACAATTCAAGAATGTATTTTTATTACATTCTTTCTCTAATTTAGAAGCCAATTTTCATAACCTATCCCAAAGAAAGCTACTGAAGAATGGAATAGCTAAATTTAAATGCATTATTATTGAATGCAGCGTGCTGTACGTTGATGTTAGCCTGCAGGGGGAAAATGTTAATATGTTTTTGTTGTTTTCTGGTTTGCCGCAAGCACATTTTGGGCACATTTTGTTTAATTTCTCGCCTGTAATTATGCCATTCCCCCAGCTTTTGGTGCAAGAAAAAACACCTCTGAACGATCTCAGTGCGAAATCAAACTGTTAATTTTTGTTGATGATTTACAAACTCAAATTGAGGCCAGTCACTAAGATGCAGAAGAAAACAGATTTAAAAAAAAAGACAAAAACATAAAGAAAACATGCTTGAATGTTTGTTTTCCTCCTATCTCGTCGGAGAGATTTCTGTCTGTGTGTGGTTTTTAACTGTGTTTTGTGCTGGACTGGTTTTGTTCTTGTACGTGTGTTCAATTTTGTGTGTGTGTTGGCTGCATGTGCATCAAGTGAGCTCCTTGCCCTTGCATCAGCGGTGTCTTCATTGTTCTGTATTGACCTCTGGGTCCTCTGAGGAAAAACCTGCACATTCGCTTCCCTGCCCATTGTTTTTTAATTTGGAGTTGGCTTAGTGGCTTACGACAACACAAGCACGACACCACACAAACACCACACCACAACACACACACACTCAAACGACTGCTTGGTAAAAAGTGATGCCACGTGTTTTGTGACGTGGAGGCGGTTCTTTTTGTACTGTCAGCTGACAACCCATGTTCATATGGGTTGAATTATAGCATAAAACATGAAATTAGAAAGTTGCGTGTTCTTAATAATGTAAATACAAATTCTAATTATTAGATACAAAGGAGACTGGGAAATTAAGAAATATCACGATAAAAAATTACTATGAACCACACAATTACTACATCGCTCACTGAGATCCTAAAAACGAAAAAAAACAACTCGTCCAACGATTCGCAATGAGATACATTTCATATGCAAACATAGCTGTCGAAGTCTAAACAGTGAAGCGACCTTTGGCTTTCGGGATATAAAACTGTCACACTTCATCCACATTCGTGTACTAATTAGCTCATCTCTGTCGGAAAGCTGTCCTTACTTTCTCCATCGCTTCCAAGCTACGCGCCTACTCGTCTTCCGCTCGAGGGTCTACCATGACCTTCGACTATCCCACCAAGCATTCCACCCTCACGTTCACGTGTCGTGGCGCTAACGTCTCCTCTCGCTCCTCATTTGCTTTCTTTTCCTGTGTCCTTTCGACTCCACGAGCAGGGACGTACCAGAGACACCAGGACACGACGGCAGGTAATCTGCTACTCCTCTCGCCTCCACCAGCAGTCAGTAGCCTCTGTGGCGCTCAGCCGCGAGCGCCGCTCGTACACCCACATCGCGACCGAAGGCTGCCTGGTCCGCTCCCGATCCCCCGTCTGCCCTTCGACAGTGTCTCTCCGAGCACGATAGCTGCCACCCAAAACCTCGCCGACTCGCATCGCACTACTCGCCTGCTGCACTGCTGCACGAATGGTACGTTTTCGGTTCGAGCCTGGACTTTGCCATCAACCTGCAGTGAATGGTGTGTCAGAAGAGTGACTGTGGCCGTAGTGTAACAACAGCGGTTTGAGCGCTCCGGACGACTAGGCAACCCGCCGCTATCCCACCCGCCACCGGCGTCATCTTACATTGTAACATTACTAGTTGCGCTCGCTCACTGTCACCACTGATGCTCAACCATCGTACCCCAAAACGCAACTCTCAACGTTACGCTGCTTCATCTTAGACACTGCAACATCCCTACTTCTACACTAACCCATATTCCTATCATCCTGATTTAAAACGCGCTCTCTCTCTCTCTCTCTCTAATTTATCTACACCATAATCATCTGCGATTCACTTTCTCCAACTTTATTCTCGTATTAACCGCGCCCCATCTCTCAACAGCACCACTCTCGCGACACTCTTCTCTCAATAGACAGTCCTACGACACGAACTCTCTTCTTACCCATTTACACGAGACACAACCAACCCACCCCTCGCTCGCGCGCTCCGCATATTATCTCTTACTCCGACCCTCACCCGCTGATGAAATTAAATCAATCCTACTCAATTACAAACATGTCTTAAGGACATAAATCCTGGAATGAGCCTGCATTTTCCGATGATGTTAGAACTAAACAATCGCTCCGTACTTGCCCCAAACACATTAACACAAAAACAAACATAGCGCCAGACTCCCATGTTACCCAGATACCACGCCTACTCTAGACTGCGCACTTACCTTGGCCTCTATGCACCGACTGTTCAGGATCGTTGGAGTTATCTTTGCATCAGGATGTTGTCATTTAATTCCCCACATAAGGCGACGTCCTCTAGGCCCTGCCTTTTTCATCTTCCTCACTATCACTAAAAATTACCGACACATCTCCTACTCACAGACAGATGCAGGAAACTACATGGTAAACAGGTCATGGACCCTGTACCCATCTGATCCCAACACGCCCCTTTCTACGTCTTCGACCACTCAAGCGCTTTTACACTACCGTGCCACACTTCCCCTTTCACCACATTCCGTCAGTGACCTCGCGCACCCCGCCGCTCTCCGCCGCAAACTAACATCCATGTCATTCACACATTCACACACCGATGGCGACGGCAACCTCGGGCACAATTTGGGGTTCAGACCTCTCCATCTCGCCTCAACCGGATGACTTGCGCCCACGTGGCAGAGGGCGGATCGCCGACACCACACCACAACACCTCGCGGGGCGACGACACCGCTCTGCTCCTGAGCATACAAGCCGCCCCTGATCCATGCATTCCCTGTTACTTCTGAGCGCGGATTACTCGCACTCTCCTTGTTATCAGGTTGCCTACTAAGCTCATTAACACCTCCCCTCCAATTCACATCCCTCACAAGCGCGCGCTCGCTCTGACAGGCCTAGGAACAGGATAGACCACTCTCTCTGTTTCTAGCTTCTCTGCACTGGCTTCCCTGATAAAATTCTAGAACTAGCATTTCAAAATTTCTCCTACTCACCTATAGCCTCTCTCATCGCGCCTCGCCGCCCCTCCTCACTCATCTTCACCAACGAGCTCATAGCTACCCCCTCATCTCCACTCTACGACACCACCTCGCGCCCTCTCTCCTACACTCACCGCGGACTTCTCCCTCCACACACCACCACGCCCCGCCACCGCGCCCACCGCGACGCCGCACCCCACGCCACCGCCCAGCACATCCTGGCATTACAGAGACGCACCGGGGTGTTCTAGAGGGGTACATAGGGTACTATGACCCTCCCTCTCTTTAAGATATGGAACCGGGGCTGACATCCCCGACACGCCCTCTTACTCACCGCGATGAAGGAGAGAACTCACTTCAACAACCTTCTCACCGCTTCTAAATTCTTACAGGGAGCGCGCACGCCCTATGAACCACGCAGAGCACTCCACCTCTCTTCTTCTCAGTTCCTCGCCTCCTACTGCATGCCTGCCCGCGATCTCAATAATCCCGGCACCCGCGTCTTACCCCACTGGAGACCCATACCTTAGCGCGCCCCTCGACTCACACACCGACGTCTCACGTACCATCCAGCCTACGCCAGTCACAAACATGCTGGCTCCAGGGGCGCCTGCTGCCTCAGCAGGCGAGCGTCGTCGTCACCCCGCCTCGCTCTGTTCGCTCCTCGACTCCCGCTCTCTGCCCCACGCTGTCCAGCTACGCCTTGACGCCAACGATACTCCGGAACACCACACACTTCGCTCCGCAACCCCTCCGCTGCACTCGCGTGTGCCTGAATGCCCTGCTCCCCTCGCCACTGCGTCCGTTTCCTGCTCACGCACTGGCTTCTGCCATCTCCACCCCTCGAGCTGACCACTGCTGTGTCGAACAGGGCTCGCCCAACCTGCTGGCCCCTAGCTCGTACACCAGCGCCTTCTGCAGCTTGGCCTCGGCCAAGACACCAACCGGCGCTCATACCCCCGCTCCGCTCTTTACTCCTCTCCACCCATCTCCAGTCTTCCTGCATCTGTCTGTGCATCACCGACTGCTCCTCTTCTTCACGTACATCCTTCCACGTAAACTCGCAAACGACACGCCAGTCTCAGCCCGACCTCTGCTCTCTCACTCTGCGCGCAATAACACCTGAACACGATCAACACGCTCACACACGACTTCTGAACAGTGGACGCACAGCGCAACTAGGTAATGCATCTACGAGTAGCTATATCTCGTTAGCAGTGACCTCCTCTACAGCCCCCGTCGTCTCCTTCACCCCGGCAAGTACCGCAAGGACTCTCTGTTTTGAGTTTAACATCAGAAAATTGCAGCTCATCCAGGATTTTATGTCCTTAAGACATGTTTGTAATTTAGATAATTGATTAATTTCATCGGGCTTGATCGATAGATATAACTGCGTAGTAAGCTGCACTGCCCCAGCACTAACTTACACTGAATGTTTTTATGGTTAGCTGTACTGCAAGGAAAACCTACTCTAAATTAAACTCTTTGCCAGCACATAAAATCAGAACTAAAATCTAGTTTAATAGACTGGTCAAATCAGAAAAAGTATACACAAATTGGACCTGTTACAGTCTCTGAACTGAGGACAGTATGACACTAGTAACAAGTCTCTGAACTGAGGGTAGTGTGACACTAATTACAAGTCTCTGAACTAAAGATAGATCCTTACAGTATCTTGACTAGAGGTGGCATGCATCATATTTTTCTCGTCAAAGCATGGTAGTTTCTTCTTGCATAGAGACTATTTTCTATGATAATTGGCAAAGCATCTGGGGCACAAAGCCACACACTGCCTGCAGATGTACTTTGGGTGCACACAGCATCATAGCATCTGTTGGCATTTTTTGCTTCGGTGAGCTGGGGCCAGTGGTTTCCAGGGCTGAATCGGATCTCAGGAGGTGCCTTGTACACTGCTCTGTGTTTCACCGGAGGTGGGGTGGTGCTGGGTCTCCCTCTTGCACGTGTTTTGATGGATCCTGCATTTATGAGCGCACGAGCTGTAGATGCCTTGAAGTGCAGAAGATCCTTCTGTTCCAACCCAGACATTCTGTAGAGGTGCCAGGCATTTACAGTGGTCACGTCAAGGAAGTGGAAGAACACTTGGATGTACCACTGTTTGTTTCTGCGTCTGTGGGGATAGATTGCAACACACTGATCCATGAGATCTTCTCCTCCCATATGCTGATTGTACAGCTTCACGGAAAATGGCCTTGGGATGTTGAATATCTTTTCTTTCTTGCTCCATCTCTGGGCCACATCTGATGGAGACTGGCCAGTGCAGGAAGAGGCCATGTGGATCACTGAACTATCTAACCAATGTGTGACAGTGATGTTTTGAGCATTGGTGACAACAGACATATATCCTCATCCTTCTTACTTTGGTTGCTTTTCACTCTTTTCTGAAGCCTGTTGTTCCTGCATGTGCCAGTGACATAGATCCTGCATTTTCAGGGACATGTGACAAGTTATCAACAAAGTGAATGTAGCTCAGAATCTGCTCAAATCTGTTCACTGGCATTGCATCTGCTATCAAATCAAGACGAAGTCCTGCCTCTGATGACCAGTACATTCTTGATCTTGGGTATCTGATGTATGACATGACCTCATGTGATGTCAAGGCCAGATTTTCTGTTCCTTTTTGGAGTGCATACAGGTTTGTATTGTGCACTATATCATCATCATCAGGTCTTCGGGAAATAGATGCATGAAGAAATCTATTGGTTCTGTTCCCTCAACATTCTCTTTCCACTCTCCTAAAAAAGGAGGCAAGTCTCCCTCAAACTCATCTTTAGTTTCTAGACATTATATAGCCTTTTTACCTTGATCTCTGTTAGGTGACGCATTCTCAGCCTCAACTCCCTCACCATCATTTGCATCCTCATCTCCCTCAGCATCCTTTCCAGACTCAGTGTCCTCAGCTCCACTGTCACTACTGCTAGCATTTGCTAATCTTTCCTGTTCTGGCAGCCATTCCTCCTCACTGCTACTAGCATCATCCTCCTCACTTGACTGTGGTAATTCCTCCACTATCTTGTAGGCCTGTCTATTACACTCTGCTCCTGAGCTCTACAAAATATAAAGATATACACAAACTTGAAGTTACATTCTAAAAACATAAACAAGTTGATTTACAGCCAAAAAAGTTACTGCAGATGAAGTACTTTCAAGAACAGCAGCAGTAATAGACTAATTGTAGCCTATGAATTGTAGTTGAAATATAGCTAGTGATGCATGATGTACAATTTAGTGGACATGTGATTAATCATAATTTCCTCCCAATATAAAATCAAAACTTGGAAAATGTAGTAACTGTGAAGAATTGAGATAAATATATATATGTCCTCAGGTCCACTAGGGGCGCAATGAGAAAGTTGTGACCTGTTGGGAATTCAATGATCAACTCACGGGAGGCTCTATACGAACATGGGAAGTTTATTTGTTCCTGACGACAATTGTAATCTTCATGACATCACCTCTCGCAGTCAACAGGACTTAATTCTCTTCTTCTCATCTATTGATTCCTCAACAGGTAAAAACTTTCACTCACACGCCCCAGAGGGACCTGAGGACAATATATATATTTCTCCTCAATTTTCACAGTTTACACATTTGGTACTTGTTTTACATAACATTTCCATTGCTAATGACATACACATAATTAATTTTATTAAATAATAAATCAAGCAAAATGTCAAGAGTCATAATTAGGCTATACTCGACGCCTGATCATTTATACCAGACAGAGTTTTCTTACCTTTTAAGAAAAAGCCCACCTCGGGTACAAACCCCCCTGCTACCGCCTCATCTTCATTTGTATAGCTTACAGCATTTTCATTTACATTAAGTGTGCTTTCAATTTGTCCTCGAACCGACCACACCGATTCACTTACCGTGAGAACGTGAGTAAGTCCCTTTCTTTCCCACTCTATAGCGGTCCATTTGTCCTTTGGCTCTACATCGACACGCAACGTGGACGCCACCAACAACAGCTGTTGTTATTTTTTGTACACAACAGTTCCACATGTGAACGTATTTTTCTACAAACACAGCTTAAAAATAAATTTCAGTAATATTTTGCCATTACAACATTTCAGTCAACCACAGTCTGGGCGTTGATCTCCAGACACCAGGACAGGCGCTATTTATAGCTACACATTAGCCTATTTAAAGCGAACCAAGCTCAAATGTATTAAAAACCGTGCAAAATTGGTGAAAAAACAAACAGCAATGCTAAACAAGTGTGTCAGGACATTCACGAATCCATGACCACTTTTCATGCAGACACAGTACAAACAACATTCAGTCACTGACACATCCAGTGTTTGTGACACACACAGTTTAACATCAGCAGGGAAACACCGCATGCTGTGTGTCCATGAAGAGTGACAACATAAAGGTCTCTTAAGACTTCAAAAACACACACACTCTGTTAACAAAAGGTAGCACAAATGGTAAATATAAAATGATGTGTTCTTTATCAGACTCTCAGTTGTGAACCGTCTCCCAGTTTTTACAACCTTTACTAACTCAGATGAACCGTTTCTCTGAGCACACAACACACTTTCAAAGCAGCAGCTGCCTCACACCCACTGAGAAATGTGTTTAGAGTTCTGCTGAAAAGTCTAAGTGAGATCTGCAAATTGTGTTTTCCATGTGCAATGTTTTAAGGTATTGACACCAGACTGCACAATTAGCTAATGAGTTCAGGCAACTGCGAACTTTGTTCAGCCAATGGGTTTTAGTGTTTTAGCGATTGAGTAACTGTAATTGATTTCAGGCATTTTTTTTTTTCCTGCTAGGGTCTCTTTTGTAGAAGGTTTTGGAACAGAAACAAATTAGCCACTTCGGTATTCTGCTCTGATCGTCGGCATCTTGGTTTCACTCTTTTTTTGTTGCCTTGAATTGGCTTGCCAGCTGGGTGACAGTGATGAGATGATGCAATTAGCATCCACTGTAGTGTGCTGAAACGCACTGCATACAAAGAAAACAAGCTTTGATCTTAGTTTAGTGACCTTGGGTTTCGTTTATCTTTGGTGTGTTTGGTCGTTTACATATTTTTCAACTTGTGCTGGAGTTGCTGACCAGTGAAGGATATCCAGGTCCAAGGACACACCCTCTATGACTTTGGGAGGGCTTCGTGGATACTTGCCACCATTCTTTTTGCCTATCTCTGTAGTGTTGTGTTGGTTGGATTATTACACACCGTTCATCATCTCAGAAACCCAATCTTACCATCTCTCATGCAGTCGCGGACTAGGTCTCGCCTTCCTTCTAAACTCTGCACTACTCTTCAGGGGCTCCTGCCAATGATAATCTGGAATCTTCTACTTACCCAGTTTGGCACAAAAGTAGAACAAGCTTACTGAGGGTTGATGAGGTGTGGAGTTGATGATGCTGGTATGGAGAGACTGAGGGGGAGAGGAACAGACAGACAGTGGGGAGAGGAAATGCTGCAGTTGGAGAGCTTGAGTCTTAACAGAGAACAAAGGAAACATTTAAAACATTAAACCTTGAAGGATAACATGCTTCTCTGTGAAAATGTTAAATGTATCGTTAATATGGGCCGCAACTTTAAAATTTATTGTCATTAATTTATTAGTTGTTTGTCCATAAAATGGTTAGAAAAATGGTGAAAAATGTTGTCACTGCTCAACGGCCATCAAGATGTCTTTTTGTCTTAGAGGACTAAAAAAAACATAAAATATCTTAATATATTGAGAAGTTGAAGTCAGAGATTTTGCTTTTTTTTCCCCTTTTTTTTAATTGACTCAAACACAATGATCAAATTGGTTGATTAATTTAATAGTTAACTGATCACTTAGTTAATCGCTTAAATGACCTAGGATAAATTTGTGCTATGGTGGGATGGCAATTTAGAAAATGCGTGAAATTATGTTAAATTGAATACACTTACTGTTCTGGGCCAGGCTTTTTTTTAAATGAAGTGACATCAGGTTAAATTGCAACATCATTAAGAGAGGAACCTCAAAGATGTCGTGACCAACACAGGGGCAAACCAGGCAGACAAACATCAAAGTGTTCATGGGGAATTATTTAACCTGAAGCCTTTACTCCACGTCTTCAGGCTTGTTAACTGATCCACTGCTTAATTGTAGCTTTCAGGGGTTCTGCTCTTGTCCAAAGAAACTGGGTCATCCACTGAAATTTGAGTTCCAAGAAACGAGACAGTATCTGCAGATAATATTCTGAAGACACTGTTTTAAAGCCACAATGCAATGCGAGCTAAGTGTCTCAGCAATGCAGTAGAGAGTCCCTTTAAACAAAGATTCATACTGCCATTTGCTATACCAATTCCCTCAGTAAGTTTCAAGTCAGCGTA
>NW_023340257.1:1416334-1422295 GCF_004916995.1 Morone saxatilis | reverse complement strand
ATCTTCATTCTCAAAACCATTCTGCAATTCTTAAGCACATGTCATCCATGCTGGTAAAAACAGTGGCAATAATCAAATCAAATAGAGAACACATTCATTGATATAAACACACCATCAAAATTGATTTCGCTTGTTTCACAATCATGTTAAGCAACCAATATAAGCCATTTCTGAGCAACAGGTTGTTGAAGTGTGGGAAATATTGCTTGTTGGATGTCGAGCGAAAGTGTCTGGCCTGACCAGCAAAGACAAGAAGAGAGTACATTGATCACATGTTTACTCTTTGATTTTTGTATTGTATGACTGTAGTACAGTGAATTGTGGCTGTACTACTGTACATAAACAAATGTCTGGCCCTGAACATTGTGCATTTCCATTTGTTTACAGTACTGACTGCTCAATAAGACTTTTGACTGGGTTGCAGGTCATATCAACAAAGAACAAAAATTACAGTATCGCAGAAACAAAGGACAAGTGTTGTTGAAGATGCAGGGTACAAGTACTGTAAAAATAGGGTAGCAAGGAGGAGGAAGACAAAAAATTGCAAAGAGCAAAGCAAGAGTTAAATAAATTCTAGATCAATTTTAGCTACTATAAATAAAACATGTTTTTTTATTATCAAAAAGACAATGACGGACAAATATGAAATATGTTTTGAGATTAAAAATGTACTTCTTCCCTGAAGAACTATATGTTCTTGAACAACGTTTTTTTATTTTTGGTGAATTGTTTATGATGCTTGATAGTGTAAATCATTTTGAATCGCTTTTGTTTATGATTTTGAGAGCAGTGTCTTGGTTTTTGAGCACAGGTAATCTGTTTTGAGGCGAATTTCATATTGCACGAGGAGTCTAAGGTTTTGTTAAATAGTGCTTGTAAGCCCTGAGGTATTTGTGTTTGTTTCAGAAAATGGAGCAAGGTTTTCAGGAAATTTGTTTTTAGCAATTGAGAAAAACTGATAACATCTAAAGGAGTCATGCAATTCAAAGATTTCTGTGGTAACTCACGGAGGCTTCTTACGACATGGGGAAAGTTTTATTTTGTTCCTACGAACAAGTGTAATCTTGATGACATCATCTCTCGGCAGTTACACGGGACTTATACTCTTCTTCTCATCTACAAAACAATTGATTTCAACAATTAGAAGAAACTGCTGAATGCTATCAGTGGGCTGTCTCTGTTTGCTGCCGATGTGAATGAGCAGTTCACTCAACTCAGCAGTTCAGTAAACTCCAGGTTGCTGTCCATGGAGGATAGGTTGGCTGCTTTGGAGTCGAAAAACTGTGCGGGAGAGACTAAGAAGAGGAGACGGCTGCACAATCCCAAGATTGTGACTGCTACCTAAGCTAAAAGTAGCCTATTGCGTTGTAAAAGAACAAGTGAGCAGAACCAGTGTAAGTTGCTTTATAAAAGTGTCTTTTTTTTGTCTTGTAATTTACAGGAAGCAGTACGCCGTCTTCACAACTCGGAGACAAATTGTAGGTGCTACGAATCGGAGCAAAGGTAAGATTGAAAGAATATGCTGATAAAAACACATCATTTTATTTTCATCATCAGTTTGAAATCCTCACCTTTGATCAACAGAGTTGAAGTCTATAGGATGACCCATAGAGCGGTCACTCTTCATGGACACACAGCTGGGTTCAGGTTCAGGACAGTCTGGTCTCTGATGGATCCTGATGAAAGAATTTTAAAGCTCACACATTCAGAAAGCATGGTCTGCACTGAATCAGAAGACTTTTGGGTGAAGGATGATGTATATTTGAAATGTTTTGAATACAGGGTGGAAATACGACAATGTCTTCAATTACTGATTTATGGACAGGTTACTGAACACAATTTACTGATGGTACACCTTCAACACTTAAAGTGAGAGCAGCTACAACTCTAAACCAGAGAGCAATAGGCTCCAGTCCAGTCCAGAAGAGGAATGTGGAACTGGTTCAGACTGGAATGAATCGGGCAACATCAGGCAGGTGAGCAACATGAGAGGAATTGTCTGATTGATTCAAACACACTGTTATTGTTCTTTCATTATGAAGTGAATGTTCTCTCCTGATATGATTTTGAGTTCAGATTGTCCAGGCCCTGTTTGCAATACTGAAACTACGTATTTTGTCAGTTAATGTCTTTGTTTCAAATTGGAGAATCAAAGCCTTTGTGACATGGAGAAGAGTCATGACAGTTAGAGGATCCTCATCTCACCTCTGAGCTTTGGTCCTTGTGTCATGTTCCCCACACAGAGTGCTTTTAGAGGGAGGGACTCCCTCCTCTCTGTCCTCACACTGATTCATAGCAGAGCCCACACCTTCACACAGACACAGCAACCTGCTCATTCATTACAGCAAGCTTTACATCACACTGTCATTCTTCATTCTACCACCAGATGGAACCAAAGACATTATTTTACAGATTTCCACTATTATGGGAAATTTGTGGCTATAAGCAGAGGTGAACTGGATGAATCTTTTCTTTTTACATCTGCTGTTTGAAGAAAGATTGAAAAGAAAGAAGATCTGTTTAAGCTACTGGAATATAGTTTTTCTGCATGACTATTACTTTATATGTAAAGGTTACAGTTTAATACCGATTATTAGCAGTATCATTATTACTATATGATGATAAACTCAGTCTGAACTTTAAGGTGCCCAAAATATTTCTTTTTTTATATTTATTCACTCGAGGATGAAAGCTGTTTTCATCTGTAACTCCACACAAACCTGGAAGATTTTAGGCCAAAGTCTTCAACAATGAGCTGACATTTGACCCTGTGAACTTTGTACTCGGAGTGTGTGTGTATGTGTTGTGACATGTTAGCTACCACTGGCTATGTATTGTACCATTTATCCATGTTAACTGCATTTAGTCATTTAGTCCTATACAGCCATGAAAGGTTATTGTCATTTCAACAAGAAAAAGTCAACCAGTGAGGCAAGTTAAGTTCCCATTAGTGCAGCATGAAACAAAACAGATAAAAAATCCAAAAATCTGACCTTGACACAAGTTAATGGTTATTCTACAGGATAGAAACAGACCTTTAGACTTGATAAATGTACCTGTTCAGAAGATCATTTATGTCCCGTTGGAAAGTGTTGAGTTCTTGTCAAGTTAAGGGCAGCTTTTAGATAAATAACTGCTCCGCTGACGGCTGAGTGGTAAACGAAAAGTAAAAGCAGATGTAGATGCTCGGAAAAAAAAAAAATCTTGCTGGCATCATCAATAAGTAAAATACTGAAAACGGCTTGTTACAGTAAATTAAAAAAAGCAGAAGTATTCAGAATGGGAAGAAAAACCAACCAGCAGCTCCGCAGCAACCAGACAAAGGAAAAGAGTTTCCCCTTCCCTCCTGCAGAAACAGGAAACAAGAAGCATTTTGTACACAATGGAGATAAAGACAATTCACTCATTATCATCAGCTTAATGTGAAAAATTGAAGGGCAAAATGTACAATTTATTAAATTTCATCTTTTATATAAAAAAAATAATACTATGTTTATATGGTAATAATGATCATAAACAGGGACATACAAACACTGTTGGATGATTTAGTTTGATGGGTTCTTGTACATTGCATCTGCTGATTTGCAAATTGCTGCTCCTCATCACATTTCTATCCTGAGCAGATCTTTAGCTCATTAGATGGTTAATTAGCACCATCAAGTGGACAGATGGTGGAACTACACATCTAATCAGTGATTTCTCTGACATCGACTGTAGATAGAGGAAAGGCGCGACTATCTCAATGCCAACAACGTATTCAGAGGATTAAAGCACTTTTGTTCTTGCAGCCTTCATCAACTATAATGACAAATGGATCTGAAACAATACAAACACATCCCCAACACTCAGACAGCTCAGGGAGAGGAAGAAGGAAATAAAAATGCTTCTGATAGGGTGCAGTCTTTACTGGTTTTGACATCACTCTGATGTTTATACACGTTATGCACTCAGTGTTACACTCAACAAGAATGGTATATAACACAACACAAATACTGGACCCAGTTAATAGGAAACCATACAAACAATCAGACTAAGACAATGAAAAAGAGAAAAACAACACAAACTAAACAAAAAAGATCATCGTTCTCCATATTATGTCTACTGTGACAATGAAATGTACACAAATCACTTGGATGCCAAAATTGCCATACCTTTTCATGATGTCAGCCAGTCTTCTCCAGTAAAGTCTATAACAGAGCTCCAAACAGAGAAAACCCACCCATATCTCATTGGAGGACATGTTTGAGCCTTTCCAATGAGACAAGTTGGAGAAAACTATGAAACCAACTTAAAACCGATGGTTTAACATCGTCAAGCCAAAGCTGTAAGATTGCTAACCGTGTAATACCGACTCAGGAGTCTCTTCTTCGTCGGTTTAATTCAGATATGGCAGCTTTTGTGAAAAACTCTACATACACATCCCTTCAAATATCCCTGGCTGCACTTTGTGCTCATTTAGAAAGCGCTGGCTTTCAATATCATCAACTCAAGTCATCACAGCTGGAACCCAATTAACACAAAGTTCCCCAGGTGGAAACACTGACAGTCTGAATCAGATTAGTTGGTGGGTTCAGATTCAGTTGAGACAGACCTCTTATTGCCTCGCTGTAAAATAAAAGTCACTGAGGGTTAAATTCTATAATCAGACTTTTATAATCCAACTGATAAGGTTTTATACTGTATTAATGTTAAACTTGTTCCGGGTTGTTGGTTCCAAGGTTCAGTGCTGTTCTGTTATCATATTTCCTTAAAGAACACTTCAGTTTGAAGATGAATACAGAGAGTTGAGACTGTATGTGAATCAACAGACCTTTGAAAAGCTCCTGCTGTCAGTTACATGTTTGTTCTTTCTCTGGTTGGTTTCTTGGTTGAAGCTGCTCATTAATTTCACCTTCACTCATCAGCTCCATGCAGATTATTTCCACCATCAGAAGGTAACGTAACCAACAGTTTCCATCATGTTTGTGCAGTGAAACTGATCTGATAACAGTAGAGATGGTGCTAGTAGTGATGTGCTGTGGTGCTTTGTTGACTGCAGACTGTAGAGTTTAGTGGAGATGACCTGTAGTTGATTGTCATTGTGGTGCTCGTCGGCTGTAGTTCTGTCGTCTCTAATCATTTGATCCCTTCATTGCACAAACATTAATTAATAATAACTAAATTCAACGTTCCCTTAAACATATTCAACAAAATAATGCAAGCGTTGAACAAAGGTATGTTTCTGTTCAACAAGCTTCTTGTCTACACCTCATTTTATCGACAAATGATTGAATCAGCTATCTTCATGTACATCCCTGGCGCGAGGTCAGATATTTGCACAAATACAGTCAGGCTCTCACTTTTATTAATGAATGAAGTCCAACTGAGGTCAATCTCAGACCAGTCCCTCACGCTGACACTTACATCGAGTTCTTGTATTTGGTACGCAACTAGTCTTATGAACCTGTTTGTTGTTACTCCACACAACTACGTTGAAGGCAGGAAAGACTCTGACCGGGAGTGTGGATCTAAAATTCACCTCAGTGGTATTTCTTCTCATTCCTACAGCACAACAGCCAGGACTACAAAGAAGTCTGTTTGCCTCCATATGTCACACTCTTTATCTGGACAAAAATTACAAACCTGTCATGACACCACTATGTCCTCTTGAAAACCGTTTAGCGCGGCGGAGGGTGGGGGGGTGGGAGGGAGTGAATCGGTGGTAGCTTTGCGTTATCCCTGGATTGTAGATGGAAACGAATGACAAGTGTGCGTCGGACCTGTAACAGCTTGCTTGTCAAGAGAATGGAACATGTCTGCTGTGTCTGTGCGTGACAAGGCTGTGGGTCTGCTATGAATCCAGCTGCGTGGACGGACCGAGTGGCCAGGGAGGCCCCTCCCTTCTAAACCAGCACATCTGTGCTGGGGAAACTGACCCACAAGGCCCGAAGCTCAGAGGTGAGATGAGTCTCTAACTGCTCC
>NW_023340257.1:1416188-1416309 GCF_004916995.1 Morone saxatilis | reverse complement strand
ACAAACGTATACAGAGGAGCAAACAATATTAGAAATAGCTGAAGAATAAAATGTGATCCAGTACATCAACACCATGAAACTAAAGAATGAGCACAGATTGAATCAACTGCTGCCAGTTTCA
>NW_023340257.1:1405727-1416096 GCF_004916995.1 Morone saxatilis | reverse complement strand
CACTCATGCTAAGCTAGCTCTATGTATAAATCTTATTACAACATCAGTCATTTAACCAGTCTGAGAGCTGCAGCAACACAAAGCAACAACATCAGCATCTTTATATGATATTCATATAAAATAAATCTTACATTATATAAACTACACAGTCAATCACTGTCATCAATCACATTACATTCTGTTTGTGGATAATGGAGTATCTTTATCACAGTGAGTCTGCAGATTTTACACTGTGATTGGGCCTCATGCAGCAACATTCTCTTAAATTTGTGATATGTAGGTTCGTTTCTTCGTTTGCTTGCTGCTATCTTTAAAAATGTGTTCATGCTTGAGACCTCGATGAGCATGGCATCAGAGCAGTATGGAAGCTGCTGAAGCTGAAGCATTCAGAAGATGAACATAGGCAATATCATTCCAGGGTTTTTATACTTTCAATAGAGATCAATGGACCAATAGTATTTCTCTAGCCCACAAATGTAGTAATCCTATCATTATAATTATTTTAAAACATATAATCTAATCTTTATTACGGGATATTCATGTGTTTTTTTTATGTTCATTTCCTTGCTTTGGACAAAACAAGATGAGTTTTCTTATGTAATTTCAAAATGTGAGTTTCCTTATTTCAGTATCAATGTCTGATTTTGTTCCATCACATTCCCATTCACTCTCTTCTTACACATTTAAATCTTGAATGTAATTGTAAAGAATATTAATTATTGTATACATGTGAAGTAAAATGGGAATTAGAATGGCAATATTAATTACTTTTATTAATTATCTAAAAAGGAAGGCAGTCAAGTGTGTTTCAGTCTAGCAGTGTCAGACAAATACCTCTGAGTTGTCTTTTCAAAATCTTAAGTTTAATGGAAATTATGGAACCTAATCTTTTTTTCTTGTACAACAAATTATTTAAAGTTCAACAAGTTGTGATTTGATTATCCTATCTGATCCATTAGACTAAACATTTTGACATAAATGCCTACCTAAACTAACTAAACTCTGAGCGACTAATGAGCAGCATGTCACGACCGGTGACCAGAACTCAGATGCAGACCGGAGTTGAAGTTTCAATAAAGGTGAATTTATTTGAGTAGCACAAACAGAATGTGGTTTGCGTGGCGGGAGATTCCGATGAGTCAGAGAATGGGAATGGGGTCCGGGCTCCAGTGCTCTAGATCTGGCGGTGCTGGCAGGCAGAACTGGGTCCAGGCTCAGGACTAGATGGTCTGAGGTGAGACAGGGAAAAAAAAGCGAGTTAACAACAGGTATTTCAAGAGTGCAAGTACAGGTTGGCTGGCGTGTTCTCACACAAGCTTATTCAACAATCCGGTGGGGATTGGCAGGTTGGCCTGGCTTATAAAGGTGAGTTGATTGTGGGATGAGGAACAGGTGTGCTGGAGGGGGGTGATGAGCCGCAGTTGAGAGAGAGAGAGAGAGAGAGAGAGAGAGAGATATGGCAGGAGGCTCCACCAGGATCCATGAGAACCTACAAGATGAGAAAGCACAAGAACTCCGTTAAGTAACGTTAGTTATTAATGGGACATGAATGAGTGCAAAAAGAGAGGAGCTCAGTGCACCATGGGAAATCCCCCGATAGTCTAGGCCTATAGCAGCATAACTAAGAGATGGTTCAGGACTCACCTGATCCAGCCTTTATCAAACAGCGAACATCTTAAGCCCACTCTCAAATGTGGAGATAGGTGTCTGCCTCCCGAACCACAACTGAAGCTGGTTCGGTTCCACAGGAGAGGAGCTTGGTAACTGAAGGCTCTGGCTCCTGTTCTGCTTTTAGAGACTATAGGAACCACAAGTAGCCCAGCATTCAGAGAACGTAGTGTTCTAGAGGGGTAATAGGGTACTATGAGCTCTTTAAGATATGAAGGGGCCTGACCATGAAGAGCTTTGTAGGTGAGGAGGAGAATTTTAAATTCTATTCTAAATTTTACATGGACATATAAAAGATGGCAAGAGTCTATGCAGTAGTGATCGGTGTTGTCACCGGGATATTGAAGTCCCGCCCATACGCCTGGCCGGCTCAGTTGCGAGCAGGCCTCAGCTGGCAGTCATGATGTGAGACCCCCTTTCTATAGCTTCAAATAACTAATTAAAACCAAACTTATCAGAAAAATCAACACTTTATCAGTGTGATAAATTAACTGTACTTATATAGTGCCTCAATGCACTGTACACTAAACGCCACACTAACCCTATTCACACACATTCATGCCATGCAAGGTGGCAACTGCTCACCAGAATAGAAACTAATCATTTATACACAGTCACACTCATACACCGATGCACAGCATCAGGAGCAATTTGGGGTTCCGTGTCTTGCTCAAGGATACATGCAACGAGAGGAGCCAGGGATTGAACCACCAACCTTTCGATTAGTGGACGACCTGCTCTTCTTCTGAGCCACAGCCGCCCCATAAGAACTACAGTTTGTCATGTCGTCCATCTTTATATATTCTGATGGCTTGTACAAGGTGTGCATGATGTATGTGTATGTATGAGCATGATATTCTGTGTGATAGATTTGGAATGAGTGGCAGTCAATGTGTGGAACCGCTGCAAACGCCCCTTGAGGACATAACAGAGAAGTGATCGTGCCTATTTTTTTGAAAAGTTTTTGAAAGAGCAACGGCCAATGGAATTCTTCCAAACAACTACAACACTCAACCAACCAATAGTGTTTTAGAGCTTACTTGGCTGGCCTTTATTGCTGCTAAAAAAAAGGACAGTGGCAGTGTAATTTGTTTTTCAAAAATTAAACTCCAGATACAGTGTAGTCAACAGCTCTTATATTTGCTCTCTCACCCTCCCCACTTTCTTCTTTTGAACCTGTCCTCCATACCTTTTCCAACCATTTCCTTCCCTCCGTGTGCCTTTTGCCCTTCAACCTTTCATTTGTTTAGATGTCCTGTCCTCGGTCCGCCGGCCCTTTATAACCCTGCCCTTCACATGCCCCTCACTCCCATCCCCACCATAACTCATTTTCAATACACCAGCAGGGGAAAAAAAGAACGAACGCAGATAAAACACAGGTCACCTTCAAAGTACTTGGCGTGGTTATGTTAAATTCGCCATCAGAGCAAGTGTTTTATTAGGATTTTTGACAACTAAGTCTCCTCAAACCATTGCATAAAAGCTCTAATACAGTCTGTCGTTGTCTTCTCAAGGGCTGGACATAAAAATAAAGTGCTGAGAGGGAAGTGTAAATTGGATCCATTTTGAGGACTATGGAGATGTCTTGGCACTTGGAGGTAATTTGCACATTTTTACTCGGGGCAGTGCCTGCAAGAAAGGTAGTTTGACCTTAACAAAGTGACCTGAAATCATCTAGTTTGCTAAAAGAGATTTGTACAAAAATTGAGGAAGTGTATTACAACTTGGGAATTTGACAAAATAATTTTGACTTAAGGTCCCCTTTCTAGCCTTTTCCAGATTCATCAACTGTATCTTACAGCAATCAGGAGCGAATAGGGTCGTTGGCTCAGCTGTCATGGAGTTGGCATGGAAGTATTTGGTCATATGGTAACAAATAGTCATCAGATTACATTTCAAAACATTTGTTTGTCTAATTTGTTTACAATACAGCAATTTTAAACTTTTCAGGAAACCAATGCTCTGTGAAGCCTCTGAGCTCTACAGATCTTGGAAGTGGAATAGGGTTATTCTCATGTTATTACATGCCCACACAGCCTCTGATTGGTCGACAGACTCATCCAAAGGCATCACCTTATATCCAGTGGATGGCTAACAGCCGTGCTAACAACAGTAGTTCAACACAGAAAAATGGATAAATAATCACAGGAGGCATTCTGTGTTACTTGATTTGACCAGCTGCAATATGCTGATTATGCAAAAGGCTTTTTATTTGCAATAAAACTGTTTTGAGATGTATAAAGCATAAGGTCCAATATTTTTAATATTTGATTTGATGGCATAATCCAAAAGTAAACACAAAAATTGCCATGTAAATTGTATATAGTAATTGACTACATTTCAAAGTAAATTCAAGTACATACACTTGAGTTCAGATTTTCCCCAACTACTGTTTCCAAGGTCAAAACTGAACTTTGATGCTAAACTTGGATCTTACTGTTGTAGTTTTGCCCATCATTCCTATTACTGTAGCTATGATTACATTGTACTCACCAAATAATGGCTAAGATCCAGGCAAAAAACACAGCAGTTACAGCAGATTATTACCCAAGATGTCTGTCTTTTTTTTGTTGTTGTTTGTGGCTGCACATAGCTGTAAACACAACATTAACACAAGTTATAATGATTAATGTGTTTGCAAACTTGCCTATTTACATATTTTCACTGAAAACAGCTTACGGAAATGAGGCTGATGAGAGTGAAAAAACAGTGGAGTTGCGGGTCAGAAAGAAAAATAAGAAAAACGCTAAAATGTGATGAAGATCTGAGGGTTTGACTCAATATGAGCGTAATCTTTCACATTCTACATAGTCTCTGGGTCCATTGCTCTTGTGTAAAATATGCATTAGTGCAGCTTTATTTGTAGGTGTTTTCTCAACATTCATAAAACAAGTTTGGGCTTGAATTTGACAGCGCAAACACACTTCCTTATAAGAGTTTGTACCGATTCTTATGATCCAGTGAAGCGATTACATTCCCAACACTGTGTTTAAAATTTCAGCCCAATTTTAAGTTAACCAGTCGCAATTTGGCAAATGGCGTTTCTTGACTTTTTGCACTGCTGCCTTTGTTTTCCCCCAGTCATGGAGCTGTGAGATTGTTTTAGCAGTGGCAAGGTGTTGTTCTTCCCTCCACTCCCACCGGGTGGGAGCTTACCCAATAAATGCCAGCCAGCCCAGGTGTGAAGTGTGGCTCTGGCTTGTCGTGCTGGCTAGCTAAAAGCCTGCTGTGTGTGCGTGCTTACTGACACGCGTGTGTATTTGTGTTTTCAGCGCCACTGTTCCTTGACAACTTGGTGGTGTTTTCACTGTCTGCAGAGAAGTGTTGGAGGTCAGAGAAGCCAAGTGGAGAGAGTAAGAAAGAAGGGGGGAGGAAGTGAAGAATACCGGCGTGGGCTTTTGTTTGTTCAGTACACGCAACATGATCAACAAACAGCAAGGCCACGTCAATGTGTGCAACCATTTATTGTATGATGCCGCAAGAATTAGTAAAAAGTCACACAGAAGTCTACGTAAACATGTCCCTTCTACACCCAATATAAAAGCACTTCTGTTTGAACACACACACGACATCCACACGTTTCCTTGGGCCACAGGCAGAGAAGGGAGCCCCTGTTTAATTTTCAGCCTCCCTGTGAAGTTTGCAGAGGGTGCCAGGACTGATGACACGCAGGTATCATCACCAGCAGAGAGGATCAGTAGCAGCAGTAGTGGGCTGCCCGGCACGTCCACCCATCACAGCACCCAGCAGTCCACCGTGACACTCAGAGACACGACCCCGCGCCTGCAGCGTGCCCCCCGAAACACACAGGAGTGAGAGGGGATGTGCTGAGAGACGCCGGGGTAAGAGGGGAACAGAGAGCCAAAGAAAGGGGGGGGGGGACTTCAGGGTGATGGCAGGACAAAATGAAAGAGAGGAATGAAAGAGGTGAGAGTGAAGACAGAATGGATGATAAACAGTGATTGTCGTTGTGGGGAGGGAGCTAATCCAGAGGGATTGCAGAATTGGAAATCAACAATCCACAGTGTGTCTCAGAAAAGGCAGTCAGTTTGGGACTGGATCAGATAAGCAATAAACATCTCACCCAGTCTTTCTTCAGACCAGCTGACCCACCTATCACATTATTTCCACCTGAGGGTTTTGCTTTGGCCAAGCAGTGTCATCTTGAAAAAGATGGAACTCGCGATGCCTATTAATTGGGTTGGGAGGTACAATAATATACATAATATCTGTCTGCCTGTGGGTACAGATTGTGCTATTCATGATGATGATGATGGATGTTGACCCATCCATCCACCCTGACCCACAATTCCTGCAGCTGCTTGGGGCCTTGTATCTTGAACGTGTTGTTTTTGGCAGTTTCCTGAAATGACTGATAATGTTATTTTTCAATTATAAAGATGCTGTATGTGCAGGTATGGACAATGATGACCATTAAGCACAGAGAGCTGTGTTGTTCAGATGTCAGAAGCAGCTAAAGAGCAGGATTGCATCCTGTAGCTGTTGTATTTGTGTGTAATGAGATGTGAGATTGTCAGAAAGGTAGATTTTAATGACCACACAGATCTTTTCACCCAGAAAAGTGCTTCACTTCAGTGCAGCCTTTAACACCAGCAGTTTAAGCTGTGTCACAAAATTCTGGTCATCAATATTCCAGACAATATCTAGTCTGAGATCCCAGATAACACTGTACAATGATTTGCTACAGTTTATTCCTAACTGTGGGCAAAGGGTATTTTATTATTCTGTTGTCATTTGAAAAACAGCAAAGGGAAGAATCATCTGTGGACTGATTGAACACAAATTCTAATGACGAGTGAAAGATTTTGGCAACCACAAAAATCCCTGGGCTATTTCATGCAACTCGTTATGGATTTTGACAGTATATGCAATATGATATACGATATCTGTTTTATTAAAATCACAAATGTCTCAGCAGAGTCAGTGTATCATCTGATTTTTCTTTTGGTAACAAAAAACTAGAGGCTATTTTATTTTTCTTTAAAAAAAAAATAAAACCACTAGAAAACGTTTTGTCATATTCTAAAACTGGATCTGGTTGATTATAAGACAAGAGCACCAAATTGTGCCATTGTTGCTTTAGCCCAGGCTAACTGCAGTCATGTGAGCCATCATTTTTGAGAACCCAGTCAACCTCAGCCAGTACTTGGATTTTGACGCAAGTCTATTCGTGCTGTTGCAGTACCGAGGCTTGGAGAGGCCAAAAAGGATGCAAAACTCGTGTAACAGCAATAATTAACAGCCAATGATGGCTGGCTTGAGTGACATTCCTGCAGATGACAGTTCTTCCAGAGACATTTTAGGCTTGGCACATTGGCAATGATTTGGCACTGTTGTCTTGTAAATGACCACGTCCGGTCTCAGAATATGAAAAAAATTGTCTTTCTTTTTGGTTTCTGTTTTCTAGTCATTTGATTGTGGACTCCTGTCTTTCTTTATCTCAACCTAGCATGGCTGAACTCTGGCCAGCAGAGGGCCCAGCGTCAACACAACTGTACTTCTGCCTGCCTGTCTGTCTGTCAGCGGGTGGATAACCCCCCAAAGACACACACACACACACACACACACACACACAAACACTCTAACGACACTCCATCTTTAATCCCACCACCCTTCCCTCCCCCTTGAACTTTATCACCTATTAACTGCAGACCAAGTAAATCCCACATAGAAAAAAAGTAGGGGGTTGGCCATACACACACACACACACACACACACACACCTACACACACTCCTCCCTTCCAGTCTATAGCCAGTGGGCTGGCACGTAGATGCCCTTGCTGTACGACATGATGGGCCAAAAAACAGTTATTTCCCACTACACGCTTTTTCAAATTGAGTCTTATCCACCATCACCATCATGGTTCTCTCCCCCTCTTCCTCTCTTTCTCCTCACCTTTCCACCCGCACCATCCATCCACCACCTCCCTCACTCTCCTCATCTGCGACCCCTTTTCCTTAAACCACGCTGTCCTCAGCATTTAAGCTGGATTAGTTGCAGGTGCTGACCTGCGAGATGGGGCCAGCTGATGGCACCGGCCCGTGTCGTTACCAGGCCGGGACGGGCGGCGATGATGGCGCGTGCTTAACCTCAGTTCCTCGGGCCGGTTAGACGAAGGATACCGGCTGTGAGAGATTGTAATAAATGTGTTTTGCTGTAGGTGAGACTCATTTTAAGGGGCGGGGACAAGCCAGACAAGCCTCGATTTGTTTGCGTTGATGTGAGGGGTTAGGTCACGAGCCAGACCTGTCTGTTAGTTGTGAGGTATTTGTGCTATCTTTAGCACCTATCTGTTACTGGTTGAAGAGGCAAGCTGACAGTTAGCTGAAAACAGTAAGATGGAGCTGAGAAATGTTCTCTTAAGCACCTGTGTGGTGTGCGTGTGTGCGTGTGTGTGTCCTGGGTGGTTGGTATGGACAGTCACCTACTGTATATTCAGCAGACAGTGTAAAGTCTTTCATTCAGATTGAGCTTTTTTTGTGGGGCATACAAAGGGCAAACTGGGCCTTTGGCCATGGTGACAGGTTTAGGATTTTGAATTCATTAAATAGATGCAGTCTCCCCCTTTGTGGCAATTAAAAATTAATTAGGAAATCAATATAAGACTGGACGTTAGTGAGCTAGACATAGTTTTCAAGTAATTTGTGAGGATATTCACGATTATCCCGATGATGCAAATTCACCACAATATTCTTTGTTTTTTTGCGATATGCGATAATATCGTCCCATCGCTAATGCTAACCCACTTTGACAGTGAGATGTCCAGATGGATATCAATCTAAGTTAAGTACAGAGTGTCAGGATGTGGTTAGCTTAGGTTAGCGTAAAGATTGAAGCCAGGGAGATTTCTTGGCCGGAGGCAGCTTCCTGGAGTCGCTTCCTCACCATGAGGTTCTCTGTATTTAAATTTTTATTTTGAACAACAAACATAAAGGTCAGAGATTAGGGCAGAAAGTAGTTACAATAAAACCTGTTCACAGTGATATGTTTGGATTTATGGAGTAATAAAATGTTATTTTGGAGTAATTGGGATCGTTTATGAGTCATTTATAAGTCATTTTCCAATATTTTCTACCCTACAAATAAATCTCCATTGTGTTAAAATATATTATAATATAAAGCATTAGTCAGGCAAGAGGAAATAATGTGGTGTATTTAAAATTTTTTACCTCCTGTGTAAGGCAACAACAGTTTTTTTTATTCAGTTTATTTATGTTTTCTGAAACTTCACATGTTCCTTCTCTTCTGTAGCTAAAACCTACAGAAGAGCTGAAATACCACATGCTGAATCAGCACGTATCTTTTGTTTATGTATATTACTATTTATTTGTTGATGATTCCTCAGCTCACTTTATTTCCATTAATTTACAATATCGACTCCTCAACTGCCGTCATTTCCATCTCCCATGTTTGTGTCTAAACCAGATGCACAATGACAAGGCAGTGAGGATAAGAGGTGGGGGCCGGCCGTGAAGTGATGAGTTTTTTTTTTATTGTTGCCATCCCTCCTCCTCTTCCTCCCACCATCACTTTCTTCCCTTTAAATCTGTCACCCACTACATGTCTGGACAGCGGGGGGGGGGGGCTTGAATCAAATTCTCTTCGCCTCTCCGTCTCTGACCTGAATCTCACTGGGGCCCACAGTAACAGCTCAGAGAGAGAGAAAGAGAGAGAGAGAGACGAGGAAGAAGGGTGTACAAAAGAATTGAGAGGAGGAGAGAGAGGGAGGCTGAGAGGGAGGAATCAAGTGAGACATGGAGAGACGGGGGGGAAGTTGGGATGTGTGTGTAGTGGTACTTGAAAACACTTGAGCTATGTGGAAGAAGTTGGAGAAGAGATTGGGAAAATATAAGTCCAACCGTAAACATGTTGTCTGCTACCCATGATGCACTCCTCCCTCAGTACCCAGTTACAAACTGTGATTTTTAAACTTCTTGGATGTTGTTGGACCATTTCAACTGTCTGCCAGTCATTTCTTTCTTTCTATTTTATGATCATCTTTGTTGATGGACAAATGATGCAATGCTATTCTGTCCAACTTACATAATAAGCAAGCCCTGTCTAACCAGGGGTGGATCCTAGCAAATCTTTAAAAAATGAAGCTGAAAGAAACAAACAGGGGCCCGAGGCCATGTAGCTACAGAGTGTGTGATGCAGGGGGATAGACTGACCACAGAATAGCAGGAATACAGCTACCAGTAGTGAGAGCTAACAGAGCTAACCAGCCATGAGCAGCTGCTGTCTGTCCACGCTGCAAACACGGAGTCCGCTGGAGCTTTTACAGTCACTAGAAGCACATTTGCGGCCGTTTGTAAAAGTTTCTGCATGGTAACAGTGTTGTAATGTTATGCTACGTAGCAGGCCGCAGTCAGCAGAGTTGACATTGGTTGATGATGAAAGCTGCCACCACATACAGTATATCACCTGCCTCCAGAACAGCCAATACCAACATTCACTAGCCATTTTCACATTACATTTTTATAGCAAAATATGTAGAATTCAAATACTTAAAAATGTCAAGATTTTGTTCTAAATCAATTAACAGCACTAGTAAATAACCATATAGATAGGTTTTCAGCAGAGGAAGGTTGTTGCTGGGTTTAGTTAATGAGCTGTTATGGCCACAGTTTAGACATGGTGATAGGTTTAAGTTCAAGAAGATTTCAATTCAATTCAATT
>NW_023340257.1:1402824-1405627 GCF_004916995.1 Morone saxatilis | reverse complement strand
TATAAGGAGTTCGGTCTAGGCCTGCTCTATTTGAAAAGTGTCCGTAACTTCTGTTATGAATTGGCGCTGTACAAATAAAATTAATTTGAATTGAAATGGACTAAACTGCACAATCCCTTGACTTAATTATTCATTCCACCATTTCCTGAGTGTTATTTGTTTTATTAGAGATTCTCTTTCAAATCAAACATTTAAAGATATCAGTGGCAAGTTTTGTACTTGCTTGACCATGTCATGTGATATCCTACTCCGGTACATATTAGGGACTTGTAGAAAATCTTGCTGAAAGAAATTGCAGGTGAACATTTTTAACAAAGTACTGTTTTTTTGGGCTTGTATTTTTGATAGAGACAGACAGGAAAGGAGGACAGAGAGTGGGGATGATATGCAGTACAGGGCCGCAGGTCGGATTCGAACCCTGGGCCGCCGCAGCGAGGACTCAGCCTCAGTACATGGGTCGCCAGCTCTACCCACTGAGCTAACCGGGCACCCATTGCAGGTGAACATTTAATATCACCACCGCCATTCATCCCTCCCTGTGACCATCTCGGGGTTGTTGGAAATGGATTATGTTTTGGCTGGTACAAACAGAAACACTGAACTAAGGCTTTTATAAATGTGCTATCGCTATCCCTCAAATTAATTGAACTTAATGATATTGTAGGGCTTTTCCTCAGCCAACCTGTGACAACCACCCACCACTCAACTCCTATCTGTACATGAGACTAGACAGACAGACGTTTTTCAGCTCTCAGTACTGTGGCTTCTAACTGAATCTATGTGGTATGAAGTTTAGTTTCTCTCCTGCGTCCACCGTTTGTACTTTTAGATATCTGTGTCATTTTACTGTTTCATGTTCGCTTTCAGCTGTAAAGGAATCGTGTTAAGTTTCTGCTGATGAAAACACAACACTTCCTGATTGATTTTGCTACTTAATAATAAAAGCTATTAAACAAGCCTACACACTGCATGGAGGAAGATGGCCACAATAATTTGTGTTTCAGAACGTAACCGCTGTAAAACAACCAGAAAATAACTTTTTATTTATTTGATTCACTGCTTTGTTCTCACTGCCACTCCCTATCTTAATTCAGCCTTAAACTCTCTCGACCATCTCTCCTCTCTTTGCCTGAAAAGACACACCTTCGAGTCAAGCCAAGCCAGCACATGTGTATGGAAAAGGGCTATTGGCTATGTGAGCGCTGGATCTTTAGTAATTTAGAAATGGCATGAGATAATGTGATTTTGAATTAGGTTTTCCTAATTCATAATAATAATAATAATAATAATAATAATAATAATAAATGTTTTACCATACTGCACCATACAAAAATAGAGAATAACCATGTGTTCATTACAAAAAATATGGATCTGAGCTTGTAAACAAATCTATTCCTGGAGCTAAACTGATTTCCCATTGCTATTATTCTTTAATAATGATTAAAGGATTAAAGAATGATAGCAATTGGATGTTTCCAAGATATGTAAAGATAGTGATTTCCAGCAGTCATGGGTACAGCGCTCATGTAGATGTTAAGGTTGCAGTTGTTGTCAATATTGGTGCAGCTGTTCTGTTAACATCTTGTCAGTGTCTACACATTGGGCTTTGCTCTTTAAACATTGTTGTAGAATAGCCGACAAACAGGATAACAGCACTTTTATTAGCTATTTTTGAGACTTGTAAGAGTTTTCCTTTTTCTAAAAATGTATCAATCAATCAATACCAGATAGAGAGCCAGCGGAAACTAGTTATTGCACCTTCAAAGTTTCAAGGCTGTGCTGTGTAACTGGATATTTACCACAGGACAATAATAAAGAAACCACCGCGAAGAGGAAAGGAGTGAATGTACAGGTGAGACACACATCTACAACCGTTCATCTCCACTGACCTTGACTCCAAATCTTCCACTGCAATTAGACACAAAATGAGGTGAGCTGTCGCAGCAAAACGCTGAGATTGACCCACTTGGGCGCAGTCAACAATAAACTAGCTTTTCTTTACCTTTTGTTATCGCCTCTATCCCTGTCTCCTTTGCGGCTGGGAGGGGGGTGGCCGGGGGAACAAGGTCTTTGAGTGCTAAAATGACTGTTGTTGTGTGATGTTTACAGTGGCCTCAGAATCAGAGCGACAAATTACACTGTCAGGGACACATCCATGTGGGATGAAGAGGAAGAGAAGCTTCAAATGTTCACCATTGAACACCTTCAATGGCTGGTAATACAAGAGGCGTGGCTGCTCCTATTAAAATGTGGGCCGGAATCAATAAGAGGCATAATTAGAGTTGTTAGAGCAAATTAAAACATGGCTATTATGTGGCTGTACAATGTTGCTCCATAAACTGTTATTACACGGGGAGAAGCTTTGTGTTTATGTGTGTGTGTGATAGAGGATTTGAGCAGTCAGTTAGAGATGGAGGATTAGATGCGATAGTTGCCTCTTTCTACTGTAATTACCACTCCCTTTATTGACAGAATGCTCACTTTTCTCTGGCTTTTGTCTAAACTACAATTTCCTCCATTGTACAGTAGTAATTTTGAAGTGTATTTCTGGAGCAGCGGTGCCTCTTTTTCACTGTTTGAAATTGTTGCTGTCCTCACCTCAGATGAACAGCGAGCTGCTATCAGTCAGTCATTGTGTGGTGTCTTTAAACCTTCACCGTGTGTGTAAATGTTGTAGTAAAGACACATACTGAGTGTATAACATCATTCATACATATAAAAAAAACATACTCTCAGTTACAGACTGTTACTGGAGGAAAAGTACTGTTTATGTTTTCAGCCACATAGATAGATAGATAGATAG
>NW_023340257.1:1399679-1402724 GCF_004916995.1 Morone saxatilis | reverse complement strand
CTTTGGTGATATTTTCCTTTGACTCACAGGACCGTGTGAAGAATTGCTGTTGTGATGCTAGAGCAGCTTGGAGTTGCTTCACTTTTTCAGCGCGGTCACTCCCTGTTAGCTTGTTGTATGTGGTAGCATGTTTAGTCTCATAGTGTCTCTTTACAAATTAGACAAACGCAATTGCCTCGATTTTCAGTGAAGAAGTATTGTAATTCCCACAGCTCCTGAAAGCGGCGGCCTTCACTGTCAACATTCCTCTTTTTCTATGCAGTCGCCATGGCAGAAATGAGTGGAGAAGGGTTCGCGGCACGGATGCAGATCCAGATAGTATTAAAATGATGCTGCCACCTTGTGGTGAAAGGAGCAATCACATTTTTAAAGTTTTATGATTTATTTATTAGCGAGCCATAAATAACAGATTATAAGACCGAAGCTGAACCGTATGAAATCTTACGGCGGGCCGTGATTGGCCCACGGGCCGGACTTTGGACATGCCTGATGTAGAAGGTGGGGTAAGGGTAAGGGTCAGTGTCAATGGGGGTCCTGGGCTCCAGATGTGAAGAAACTGTACTCAAGGTATGAGGTTTTGGTCCTGATGGACTGCAGCCTTCTGCCAGAAAGAATACATTTTAGACAGGTATGTAGCAGGTAGCTTGGTAGTTGACAGATAGCAGGCTGAGGAAGTCAGAATTTCCAGTTAAAACTGTTAAACAGACATCGTACTATCATTTAATACTTTGACCTAAAAGCTTCCCCAAGATAGTCATATATCAAATATTGTCACATGTGACTTAGTTTAGTTTTCATTTTGTGATGAAAGAATATACACAAAGCACCCTTGTCCAAAAAATTTGTTTTTGTTATCATAATTGACCATGTGTAACTGAGTATCTGTACTCGATATTTTTAACGTATCGACCAAAATAATCCAGTGCCTAGTAGTATTATAACTTCTCCTGTCAAGCAATCCCCGCAATGCCTAAAAAAAAGGCGATTTGTATGGTTTTGCTTGTAGCCAATAACAGCAAGCAATTTAATGTGACATGTCACTGATGTACTACCGCAGCTACAGCACATATAGTCTGTCTGCAAAGTTGAACGTGTGTATTTGATGGAGTTGGTAGTTCAGAGTGCTGAGATGCCACCAAAACATTCAAGAGTATGCCTATACTACCTGTCTGTGTAGATAAATGCAAATATGGCTTATTCGACACCATGTACTGAATGAAGTCTTATCAGTTTATCCCTTAGATGCACAAGCTATGTGAACTCCTTCCTAATACACAGCATGGGTTGTAAATGACCCATATTCATTTCTTTTGTCATTTCATATGTCAAGACATACTATAATACTAACTTTTGTTTAGGGTACTGGTATTGGACTTTTTTAAACAATACCCAGCCCTAGAAACTGTAAACATAAGTTATGTAAGGCATAACAGATATTCAGTATTAAACCATATTTATTAAAAAAGGAGGGGTCAATTGGTGCATTTTTATGTCTGCACGATATGCACATGTTTATCTCCCACAACTGTCTCAATGGAAGTGAGTTCTGTTGCCACCTTCCACTCCCTCAGATTCACTGTAAACTACATTTTTGATAAGAACAAGCATTTCAGTCATTGCCAGTCTTCTCAATCAATACCTCCAGTCCCTGTGGAACATCAGCATCCCATCATACACTTCTCCAAACTGCCTTGCGTTGCTGCCTCTTTTTGTCATGGCAGGCTGATCAGTGCTGAGTACCACTCACCTCAGCTCCACTCCACATGGAGGACCGTCACTCCACACGCAGATTACTGTAATTGTTCCAACTTTGCTCTGTACCAGATAGAACACCATGCCAGTCAATGAGAGCGCTCTCCAATGGAGGACTCTGGCCATTAGCACGCCTCAAATTGATTTCTGTCAGTGAGCACTCTACAATTATGTTGCACCTTGTCCAGCATCATATTTTGGTAGGGAATGGCTGCTGCTTGGCTTTGTTGTCCCCGATAACTCATCAAAGACAGTTGGATAATTGTGAAAATTTGGAATAAGCATTATCATTTGAAAAGTGCACACTAAAAATCTAAACTTTTCACTTGGAGAGCACACCTTTTAAAAAAAAACACTGCCACAAGCTGACGACAACAAAGACTGACAAAAGACACATGCAACTGGCCTGACTTGAATCCTTGAGGAATCATTAAATTCCCCCAGCACAAGTTAACATAACATTTTCACTGGCTAGATTTACATGTTAACTAAAAATTCAGTAACAGCAATTAAAGGTGTAACATTTAGGAGGCTCTATTTTCAGAAATGGTATATATTATTCATAGGTATGTTTTTGTTAGTGTACAATCACCTGAATATAGGAACTGTTTCTTTACCTTATAATGAGATATATACGTTTGATGAATCACAACTTCATTATCAGTAGAACAATACACATTTTAAATACCTAACACATGAAACAAAATGAAAGCATTGAGGTTTCTTTCAGTAAAACAAACGTTTTTTCCTCACAGTAGCAGTAATTTGGTTACCCCATCTCCTTCTTACAAAATGTAGGCTCACTTTATAAACGAGACCATTTAAGTGCATTTAGCAGGAGTTAAGGAGCTTTTTTACATTTATAAATGTATTTATTTGGTGAGATAATTCAAGTTTGTTCCATTTGCTAATTTTCTTTAAATTGACTTTGTATCATTAAAGAAAAAAAAGCGCCACTGTGCTATAATGCCTAGTTTTAAGTTCAATTAACTGGGTGGAATTAGTTAAATTCACTTAATTTACCCAAGTTACTTTAACAATAAATACTGATTTACTTTACTTACTTTTTACTGAAATCAAATATTTAAATTGATTAAGGCAACAGTTTGACCTGAACTAACTTCTCAGGTTTTAGCCAAATTTCCCCGCTGTGGAATAAAAAAGGATTATCTTATCCTATCTTAAATGTCTGATTATTGGCCATCACACCAGTGACATCCACAAACGCTGCCAACAAAGACTCTCTGCCATCCGCCAAAACCTTCGAATGCAATTCTGTTGCCCATCGTTCTC
>NW_023340257.1:1396835-1399654 GCF_004916995.1 Morone saxatilis | reverse complement strand
CCCCAATCTGGTTATTATCTATAAAAGTTATAGTCCAACCCGTCATCGCCTCTACTGTTCACCTGCTTCTACAACTGTTACACTGCCTCAAATAAGACAGTGATAGCATTACACACACGCTCCAAATTTTTTCCACCATTGGTCTCCCACCCCAACTCAAGATCTCAAAATATACGCATTACAGCAGAGCACACAGTTGGCAACGACCCCAGACTAACAAGAGCAGGAAACCTGCAGCCATCAGATGTCTACAGAAAAGGCAGAGTGCTTTAGATACACTAAAACTTTCCAGTGAATATCACAACACAGGAAAAAAATACTTCAACATATTGAAAAGTTATTGATTGTCTTTCTTCATAAGAGTGAGATGGAGAAGCTCAGATATCAGTATCATGTCTGTGGGTTCAAGTACAGGAGTCAGAATGTGTGGTTAGCATAGCTTAGCATAAAGAGTGCAAGTCCTACGACTCCGTTTTCCCCCTTCTCTCTCTCTCTCTCTCTCTCTCTCTCTCTCTCATCTCTCTCAGCACATTCATTCTCCTTCTTCTCTTTTTCCAAAACTGTAGTGAAAAGATTAAATAGACCTTTAAAGCTAATTTTTCAGCACTCTGTCCTGGTTACTTGTCAGCACTGTAAAGTTTTACACTGACAGGCAAAGAACTAGTCAACACACGGAAACAACAATACAAATTATAGACACAACATTAATTTAGTCTTTTGTGCTTATTTACGTACATGAAGTGGGTCAAATTATATGACACTTCCACAACATCAGTGGGTCCACATTTTACACCCAACACTAAATGAGGAAATGACAAAGCCAACATAGTAGGGAGAGTTAAAGGACCAGTGTGAAGGATTTAGTTATTTGATTATACAGTTATGAACTACTAAAACCAATAAACTTAAACATAATATAATAAAAACATGTTTGCTTAAACATGAGCAAGGTATCTAATCTTAAAGGACCAGTGTGTAGGGTTTAGTGGTCATCTAGTGGTTAAGTTGCACGGGTGCCCTATTCTACGGCTTCAAATACAACCCAAATACAGCTCAGCCTTCCATGAGGGAGAACTCATGGTTTGCCACAAAACTTGTGAAAAAACTCTAAAGGACCTATCTCAAAGCCAGGTTTTTGGTTTAATTTAACATGGCAGAGTCTGTAGAAGAGAACTGCTCCCCTCTGCTCGATATAAAGGTAACATAACACATTATTTTTCAGGTGATTAGACACATTATGAATAAATTCTGAAACTGAATGAATAATATAATCCATTTCTGACAATAGATCCTAACTAAAATATGACACCACACTGGACCTTTAAATCATTTTGTTTGAAGGGAAACTACAGGGACACATAAATGTCCTATTGGACAATGCCACAGTGTTCCCAAGATACTTGGCAAGCTTAGAATTTTATCAAAACTGATAGGAGATGATGCCAAAACGAACAAATATACCCAACTTTCTAATAACTGAATTATCTTTGAATAAAAGGTGAGACAAATTATCACACATTGTCTAGGGAGTACAGCCTGGTTTCTACTTTATTTCCCCAGCCACAGTTGGTGGTTTTTACTTCACAACGTACAAGGATCTGTTTTTGTATAAGTGTGTGGTGTGTGTGTGTGTGTGTGTGTGTGTGGTGTGTGTGAGGAAAGAGAGAGAGAGAGGAGAGAGAGAGGAGGAGAGAGGAGAGACATCCCAGCAGCGTCTACTAATGAGTGAAAGAGACCTGCTGGATCATTGGATACTCACCTCTCTCTCTCTCTCTCTCTCCTCTCTCTCATCCTCTCTCACACAACTCACACTCACACACACACACACAGGTCTTTAAGAATTAACCAATTAGGGACCCGGTAGGCCAGATATGACACCATGAACCATTATGGGACCAAGACTTGAGGGTGAGAGCAGCAGAGGAAAGAAGTAGCACTGAGAGCAGCTAGAGGGAAAGAGGTGGTGAGCAGAGGCCAACAGGGAGCTAAAATAAGGCCTTTCATCTAAAATATACAGCTGTCCTGCAGGGAAATAATATTTTTCAGTAAGTGAATTGAAGTACAATTGCGAATTCATTGTGTGTGTGTGTGTGTGTGTGTGTGTGTGTGTGTGTGTGTCAGTGTGCATTCAAATTAGGGTGTTATCTCCTTACCCAGGGTGCTCAGGGCCTTGCTTCGCCACCATCTGATCCCTATCTTCCTCCCAGTTGCCCCTTCATCCCTCCCTCCTCTCATCATTCAAATTCGTTGCCCCTACACTTCCCGCTCGCGCTCCTTGCCTGTACACCCATTTACGCACCACCAACACACACTTACACCCATTTGAATTATGACACTTGTGGAGCTCGGTTCCTGGCTTTTTTTCCAAAATCAAAGGCTAGCATATACATGTGTGGCCTTTTGCTAGGAAAACACTTTACCCTACTCTGTTCATCTTGTCAGTCCATTGTGGTGAATGTAGTCGGAAGTCCAAGACTCATTAAGAGGGGGTATGGACTAGAAGAGTTTAATTTTGCCCCATGCACAGTGGGCCAAAGTATAGGGATGTTAATTAATTGGTCAGTCTACCACTTGGTTTACATCAGGATATCTGAACAGCAAGGTAGATTCCGGATGACTTTATTGACACCATGACCCCTCATTTAATACCACCTAGTACCTAGATGGCGTAGTCACTTCAGTTCACAACAAGGTATCTTGAAAACTTATGGCCTTTCTGGCCTTGAATATTTCTTGTCTGGTCAACAAAAAGGATGAGCTGCAGTTAGTTTGGTGGATAACAATGTTTGATGGTCGGTCCATACTGAAATATCTCAACA
>NW_023340257.1:1395259-1396819 GCF_004916995.1 Morone saxatilis | reverse complement strand
TGGATGGATTACAATGAAATTTGGTACAGACATTGATGGTCTCCAGAGGATGAACACCGATAATGACCCAGAAGCCTACTAACATTGATGACTTTGATTTTTCCTCTAGAGAAGGTTGAAATATTGGATGGACACAATCCATCCAATATTTGCAGACAAAATTCAGAGATTCAAGTTCCCCTCAGGATGAATTGTAATAACTTTGGTGACCCCTAAAGGGACCAGTTTGTAGGATTTAGAGGCATGTAGCGGTGAGATTGCAGACCAACTGCAGCTGCAACCAACTGAAACCCCTTGACTCAACCAAGCACAAACATAAAAGGCACTCTTTAGTTAGTGTTTGGTTTGTCTGTTCTGGGCTACGGTAGGAACATGGCCACCTCCATGGAAGAGGTCCTGCTCCCTCTGCAGATAAAAACAGTTCATTCTAAGGTAACAAAAACACAAAATTCCTATTTTCAGGTGATTATTCACTAATGAAAACATACCTATGAATATTATATTCCTCCTAAATGTTACACACACTCTTTTCATCTAGCGCCATCATCAAGTCAAAATTACTTTTACTTTACCAAATACCTGAAAAACTGCTGACATTCCCATCAGCCTCAGCTTCAGTCAGTGCTAATTAGCAAATGTTGGAAGACTAACTCACTAAGCATGCTAATGTAGTGCCGGGAAGTTTGTGTGTTATGTTGCATCATCAGTATGCCCGGGTCTGGACTTCTAAATATGTATATAGACTATATAATAGGTATTCCGAGTATTTGGTGCTGCAAACCTTTCAGACTGCAAGAGTGCTGGACACAGAAACGTGTGGGTATCTAAAGGAATATGCTTCATTATTTGTAAGTAACTTGGAAGTTGAGTTGCCATTACTGCAGCAACATAAGTCACATAATGCAAGTCTACTCATGTTAATTTAGTTCAAAGCACTGTTGTGCCAATGTTCAGCTTGACAGAGCTGCTAGCATGGCTGCAGACTGTCTTTTTCTTTCTCTTGCTTGGTTCTTCACTTTTTATCCTCTCCCAGTATTGTCCAATCATAACAGTCATCATCTAGCCAGGGACGTTTTCTGTAGGGGGACCTGAAATCTGATTGGCCACCCATATCCATTATCTATGAGAGGCTATAGCGGGCTTCTTAAAGCTCGGTATCATATGAAACTACAAGACCTAGCACACCCATTTGTACCAACCACACCACGCTAGCATGTCTCTGACCTCAATATATCTGAATTAAAAGAGGTTCTATGGGTACCCACACGTCTTTCCTTTGCAGACATGCCCACTTTACTCTAATCCCATGAAGTTTTTTACATGTGGTATGAAAGTGTTATTTCTGCCTACTGGGGTCGACTGGAAAACTGAGACACATATTTCATGCCACAACTGCATAGGTCAGTCACTTGTGCTACCCCAGTCAAAAACATCTTGAAATGCCCCTGCATGTAGGCTCAAAAGAAAGACCAGGAATGAGCTAGCTTGAATATTAACTTTTCTGTACCATGTCATGAGGCGTGGAACACACTGCCATAAAATAAAAAATAAAAACTTTCA
>NW_023340257.1:1394149-1395123 GCF_004916995.1 Morone saxatilis | reverse complement strand
TATAAAACAGTACATTACATACATAGTTCATGTAGAAATGGGAGTTAGCATCTTTTTAGCAAAGTATGTCTATTAAATAAAATGATGTTATATTGCTATATATCACCTATATGCTTGTTTTTCCCCAATTTGTTTCAATGTTGCAAATTTAATAAAGCATCCATCCCAAGTACCACTCTTGCTGTTTCAGATGTTAGAGTAGAAAAATACAAATTGTGCCACAACCATGGCGGTAAAATGCCTTTTAAGCTGGAAAAGTGTTGGCACTATGCTACATGAAGGCCAATTAATCAACATTATTGAGTGTGTGTGCTGGCATCTCCCATAATTCTTCTCACCTTAGCCACAGTCTATCCCCACAGCTGACTGTGAAGTATATAGTTGCAGTGAATTGATAGTTTACTATGAATAAAGACAGTACACTGTGGAGTGTTACAAAATACGGTGTGGCTGCTGAAGCGCTGCACATATGAAGGATGGTTTAAAGGTAATACAGCAAGAGATCGCTATATACTGTAGTGTGATTCCCTTGACCAGGTGTGTGTGTGTGTGTGTAAGGCTATGAATTTTATTACAGCTCCAAAATAGACTCTGGCCCCAAAGCCCAAGCCTCTACACATCTTCAATTTCAAAACGGTGGAGGGAAGAGGAAGAACGAGGAGGGGGGAGAGAAGGGGGTGGGCGGTAGAAAAAAAAATGAATAGGATGCCGTGAAGAAAAAAAAAAGAGGGAGAGAAGGGCCCAAAAGAACGGTAGCAAGGGGAGGAAAATGAAAGCGAGCTGATTCAATCTTCAAGCACCTTACAAGCATTTGCGTCAGGTTTCTTGTTTAAAAGGAGAGGTCGGTGAGAGGATGTGGAGGAAGAAAAAGAGGAAGAAGCGTGGTGAGCGAGAGGGTTTGGGTGGGTGGGGTGGGGGGGTAATGTCCACGACTCCTCCTCGTTTTCTCCCCCTTCTCCCTCTCTCTCTCTCTC
>NW_023340257.1:1392376-1394049 GCF_004916995.1 Morone saxatilis | reverse complement strand
CGTACATCTCCAATTGTACTGATTGCTGATTGCTTCCAGTCTCCTGCTACCCATATCTAGACTCAAACAAATGTATTTATTGTCATATTTTACTTCACAGAACACTGAGGCCAACACTGAAGCCATGGAGCAAACTGTGATGGGAGTGTATGTCATACAGCAGGAGGATGCACAGCCTGGAGATGACCCAGAGGACATTGGTGTCCTGATTGAAGGTGTGGAGGTTCTCACATGGAGCATCGCGATTGCTTGTGCTCTGTTATTCGGACTGATATACTGTTTGAACCTAAGCTACCCACCGGAGCTCAAATGCACTTTTGAAGTCCTGCAAAAGATTCTCATGAATCTGGATGGGCAGAGGTTGTCATCCAAGGCACAGTTCCTAAAGAACAAGCTCATGGGATGAATGAGCTGAAAACAGACTCATGGAAGCCAGGTATTTTTCCATATCTGCAATGCAGATTTTTTTGTGTTTGACTTTGAAAGTTCAAAATTAGAAGTTGTTCAGGACTATTTGGTTTGCTCAGTAGACTTGAGACTGAATTGTTGGCTAAGTTAAAGTCTCATACACTTACATTATACACACAGATTTTACCACATGGACAATTGTTACAAAGGCAGTTGTACACACACTGGTTTTCAAAAAATGTGGAGCAGTCATACTCGAACATACTACACACATCACTCCACATGTTAAATAGAATAGTCACAATTAATGGATATAGCCTACTTAAAATGGAGCACTAATTTACAAACAATTTACAATTTGACATTTTCTCAAGTTAGCAAAAAGTGTGCTAGCAACATTACAGTAATGTTTCATTACTTTTGATTTATTTTTTGGAAATGCACGTGTCCAATGTTATAACAGTGTTTTAAATGGTGTTAAAATGCATATTGTTGTCCATGGCATATGTTATTGCATTTTTACAAATGTGTTTTTAAAGTTGAATTGTTGACAGAATTGCCCACATTTTGAAGGACTATTTGTGAACTGTTTTATTTCCCTACATTTCCACAATATGGCAGTGTTTATACCAGATCTAAACTATCATCATCGTGTAATGTTTGGTCCAGGGGAATTCAGCATGTCTTCATTGTTATGGAAGTTCTGTAGTCTCCTACATGCATTGCTGTTAATGAAAGACTCTAAATGTACCTGTTATTTACTCCGCTCATATCAGCTCAGCTTGATCTCTTAGCTCTGAACCATCCTTCAGAAGAGTGTGGTTGCAGTTTGGACTATTGATTTGCATTCGCGGGTGGCATGAAGGAAGTTATTGAGCACAGTGGGTTGGTGCTAATAAGTTTAGCATGGGATGGTTAAAGGGGAGAAAGCTGGGCTGAACAGGAGTCTTGGCAATTGTTTATAGAATGTTAGAGCAAAATAAAAGAAAGATAAAATGATTTTGCAAGCTGTCCTTTATGTATGTTTTAGTAATTTAATTTAATGCTTACATAGCAATAAAAACAACTAACTAAAACAGCATTGGACATGAGTAATTATCAGAGACATGAGCAACATATATTGTTCATATACACAACTGCGACTTTTGTTGTACGAAAATGTTTAATCAATGTAAAATGAACTTAAATGAATTTAATTAGACTAACTTAGTACAAATATTTTAATTCAATAAAAGCCAAATTAATTGAATGGAAATGTTAACATT
>NW_023340257.1:1388395-1392351 GCF_004916995.1 Morone saxatilis | reverse complement strand
GTTTATTTAGATGGAATATAGGTGGCAAGATAAAATTACGTTCATCCAATTAATTATTTTTTTGAGTGTAGTAGTATGATTTAAATCGATTTATTTTGCAGTACGCTATTTGCCATCGAAGTCAGGTGATGTAGTAGTAAGGCTGCATATGGAGGTGGTGGGCTAGATGGGTGGCTCAAACAAACACAGGACTTTAACCCAGGACACTGCTGTCAAATCCTATGTGAAACTAAATGTAAGCATTATAAATAACGTATCAGGTATGTTTTATTCATGTACTTAAGTTACGTCAGGTAGGCTATGTAACACTTGTAACAATGTACAACCTTTTCCTAATCCTAAACAAGTAATTATTGTGCCTAAATCTAACAAACTGTTACCCCGTCATTTTTTTACATGAAGTCACTTTATTTTGAAAGTTTAACCGGATGTTGCATATATATTATTGCTAACTTGACAGCAGAGCCCTGCAAGTCCAGAAATGACACTACAGAGATTCCTACAGCACTGGAGCACATTTACCATCAATTTTCAGAAAACTGCTAATATCTACACAGACATGAATTTAGTGCTGTATGAAATTTGCAAAAAACTGTCTTTTGTTCGCCTGACCGGTTGTTGCTGTTGTGATCATTCCAGCGTCTTTTGCATTGTGGGGCACAGTAGACGAGGTAGACTGTTCAGATGCATACTCAGGATTTTTTCAGAATCAGTACGACATCCGGGTATGTCTGGCATACTGCAGACTTTGCTTTTGTTTGTTTGCATACTGCATACTGCATGCTACATGTTTGCTAAATTAGTACATACTGCAAGTGTAGTTTCAAATAGTAGTTTCAAATACAGCCTCCGTTTCCATTCTCACTTCCCCCAGGCCCTTCCAGTCCTTGCCATTCTCCAGCCATCCAACAGATGCCCTCAGATTTTCTCACCTTCCCAGTCACCTGATCTCCACACTTACCACACCTGCCTTGTCATTTCCCCCAATCAGCCACCAAATACTTACACCTTCCTACTTACACCCGTGGTCTGCCAGGTCAGCAATGTTATCATATGCTGTTGGGTTAAAGGCATATCTGCTTGGACCTGGACTTGGTCCTGCCCCATTCTGTAAATTGTTCTTTCTCATTTTTTCCAAAATGCTCCATGCCAGTACAGGCATGCACACGCCTCAAGCTATGCAAGGTCATTATTGTGCTCTGGAAATTCTGCCATCCGAGTGTTGCAGCAAGGGAACCATTGCACGAAACAAGAGACAAACCCTTTTCATTTAGATTCACTTCTGCTCAAATTGTGTCTCACCTATTGGATGAAGCTGTAGCTCATTATGTCCATATGCATGCAGTACTGCATTACTACAAGTGTAAAAATAAAACTGTATGAAAAAGAAAAAGCTTTTTCAATTTGAATACAGCTCAGAATTGAATTGCGATGCAGACAATTTTTTTTTTCCATTTTGAAATATTTAACATCCTTTGGTGAAAATGACTTGCATGATTTGACGTGAGTGACTACCCATAGTAAGTGAGGGGACATTGGTTGGTTTTCTGGTGTCTGATGTGGGGCCAATCAACATATTTATTGATTGTCATCCTAAAATACTTAATTTCTTCTCATGAGAACAGGAGAAATAAATGATCTGGTCTTCATTCATGAGCCATTCAACAGTTGCTTATCTTATCTTGTGTTTTCTATTTTTTCTGCCATGTTTGTTTGTGGTCATGGGAACGTTGTCATTAGCTCCGTATAGGCCTTTTGAGGACTAAGGTTTATCACCTCCACTGGTGCGTTAGAGCACATGTCGAGATGTTCACCAGGGTCGTGTATTTGCACCACGCTGGTTAGATATTGCTATTTTCACTCAAGTTCTTGAATGGGGCATGTTTGGGGCCTTATGTTGCCAATGTATATGCCTGTTGTTCAACCAGTAACTGCTAGTAAAGTCATTTTGTCCTGTACATAACCATTTCAGCTGGTTAGTCTGATTATGCAGAATGGTTAAAATGCACAAACTGGCAATAAATATTAAAATTCCAACTTCTTTGGCACTTTCACACATAGTCGTCACTAGTGGACAGCTATTCAAAAGCCATTTTCTTGTGGGTTCTGATGGTATAGCATCATGAGGGACCACAGTGGATGCTAATGTATCATCCAACACACTGCCACCCACTGGCAAGCCGTTGTAAGTGCAACAAAAACTTCTCAAACCCTAGATGGCCGACAGAACAGCAGAAACATTGAGCAGCTTATGGATATCTTGCCAGTCCTTCTACAGTAGGAGAACCTGGCAGGTAACATCAAATAGCAACTGAGGAGTAATACAGTTGTTAAAATTTCCTAGTATTCATTATATGTTGGGAGAAAATTATAATTAAACATCATGCATTGCTGGCTATATTTCAGCTACAGTTCATACCATTACTGCAACTTTGTTGTTGTTGAAAATGATTCACCTGCAGTAACTTTATTGACTGTAAATCAATGATTTTACCCATGATGATCAGTTTACTAGCCCAGGGATTCCCAAACGTTTCCATGCAAAGGCCCCCCAACTAGTATTAGCAAATGGCTGGGGGGGCCCTTTGGCAAAATGTCTTTAAAAACCTGCTGACAATACTACGGCAAATGTAAGAAAAACAAAAGATAAAAAAAGCTTTCTGAATCTATAGTATTTATAGAATATTTAAGTAATATGTCCTTACTTGTATTGATGGATTAATTATTACATTTGTATTTGAAATCTTCATCATTCCCTTAGTCTCCCCTCAGTATTTCTGTTGTATAATATATAAATCATATTTTATCATAGTACACATAATAGTAATAATTTTTTCCTTTTTTCCCCCACATTTTCCTCAAATTTGCTGAGGGGCCCCCTGGTTCCTCAATTAAAAATTACTTGGAGTTATCTCGGTGTATGCATAAAGACTACAAATTTACAGTCAGTGGCCACTTCATTAGGTACACCTGTACAATCTAATGCCATCCAATGTAACTGTTCTACCACAAAAAATTAACCCATTTATGAATGTTCAGTTTTTGTTGACACTCTCAGGGAGGTGTTAATTCAATTCTACATTTTAGCACTAAGAGGATATTTTTACTGATGGTATTTTACTGGACTTCATTATATTGAGAAGAGTTTTATACCCCCCATGTATGTAAATGGGAGGGACAAAATATTAGAAAACATCTCTCAATATAATGAAGTCCAATACACCACCTTTAACCATGACCACAGTAATAAGTCATTTTTGGAATGAAAGTTACACATTTCCAATAATATCAACAAATAGTGATGATTTAGTTAAGATACATGTTATGGCAGGGCTGTGGGTTGTAAAGGTACACCTAATAAAGTGGCCACTGACTTTATAACAGAATGGGTTTGAAATATGTGGGTGTTTACCTTGCAGAAGGGAAGGAGGTAGAGTCCAGTGTTTTCACCCATACCAGAGAATAAAAGTCAGGGTATCTGCATCATCTACTTCATCAGTTCTTCTTTGATCTGTCTCCTATGAGTTTCTCAGCTTTACAGTAGTCCAATACTAAAGTGGTGGAGTGGATCTATTGTTATTTTCCACACTGCAACACAACGAGTTAGTACATTTTCTATAACACTTGCTGCAGAGTGTAAAAGTGGGTGAGGTTGTGAGTTTTTTTCAATATTGAGTCCCCATTAACTTATAGACAAATTACATGAATTATCTGCAGTACACTAAAAAAAATCTGTCTGCTTTTTTGTTTTCCTCCTGTGATTTTTAAATAACACAACTCTATAAACACTGCTTTTAGTAATTAACTTACACAGCTACATAGCTAAAGATGTTTCGATACCATTTTTTCCCTCCCGATACCGATTCCGATACTTGTGCTGTGGGTATCGGCCGATACCGAGTACCGATCCGATACCAGTATGTTATAAAAAAAAATATCATACTACGCCTGCATGA
>NW_023340257.1:1382868-1388295 GCF_004916995.1 Morone saxatilis | reverse complement strand
CATAAATAATAATACAATTATTGTCGCGGGGGTAGCAAGTCCAGCAGAGGACCCCAAACTTCCCTTTCCCTGGCCACATCGGCCAACTCTGACTGGGGATTACTGCCAATAGATCCTCCTTAATGTTACACACTGGACCTTTAAATAGAGATATTGGATCAAAGAATAAGACTAAAAAATCTGACAAAGAATTCAGCGCTTGCTTACAGTAATACAATTTTTTCATTCAGTGCTACAGTATTGGTCAAATTCAGCCACCGCTAAGTCACTGCTAAGAAAAACAACACTAAGACGTTATTGTATTTGGTTTTGATTTAACTGTAACTTTGCAATCATAATGACCAGAGAGCAAAACAACTTTCCTCCTAATTTAAATATGGCATGGCTGCAAAAAATTACTGTCCTCAAAGTATGGAGAACCCTGACTGATGCCCTTGTACTGGCTTTTAAATAATTTACATAAATAGTACATTAGATTTTGCCATGTCCTTGGTGAAATTTTTCAGGCCAATCAAAGACAGATACAGATTTATCACATAGAGTTAAAAGATTATTTAAACTTTGACATTTCTATAATCTCAATTCACTTTGGATATAAAACCAGGTATGACGTAATTGGCACTTGGGCAATGTTGTTTCAGAAACAAAATCATGCTGACAAAGTGGCTGAATTAAGAGACAATATTGTGAGGACAGGGCTCATGGCAAAGAGAAAGACTACAGAAAATGGCGAGTAAAAAGAAAAAAAAAATCAGCTGAAAGATGGAGGTAGAGAGGTGAGAGCATAAACACGGGTAGAGAAAAAGAGTGAGCTAAGGTGTAGTGGGGCGGTGAAGAGGAGGGTGGTGGTGGTGGTGGGTTTAGTGTGAAAGGGGTTAATAGCAAAGTGGAGGCTCAGAGCTGATCGAAATGCAGAGCGCGTCCCCCCAGCCCTGTGCTCAGTGATGAGTTGGAGCTGAGATCTGGCGCCCGCTATAAAGGAGCTCATTGAAAATAATTCAGAGTGACGGCTGTGCAGGAAGGGAAACAGGGGAGGAGGGGGTGGTGGTGGTGGGAGGTGAAAAAGTGGAGGGAGGGAGAAGGTGGTATAGCTACAAAGGGAGCTAGATGGGGAGCAAAAAGGGTAGAGTGGGAAGAAAGAGAGGTGGAGATTGAAATACGAGGGAAGACGGGCATGGACAACAGTTGATAAGGTGAGAGGGGTCAGAATTATGAAGGAGTCGGGAAAGTAAAAATAACAATCGTTGTGAAAAAGAAGCTGTGTGTGTGTGTGTGTGTGTGTGTGTGTGTGTGGAGAAGTGTATGGTACCACAGTGGAGAAATCATACAGGACTCAACACTACACCTGCACTCAAGTCAAAAACACCAACACTCAAAGTTCTAAGCCCAGGACTATTACACCACACAACGCAAAAGGACTGGACAGAATGAACAATATTATACAGCGATCACATAAAGTGGAATGTAAGGTGGTGATGGGAAGGATTCCCATGTATATGATGCCTTCAGACAGCTCAAGATGCCAACTTCTACATGGCACTTATTGCTGGAGATATCAGCTGTATTAAATAAGTCAAGTCACCTTTTTATAGGACATTGGAAAACAACATAAATTGAACAAATTTAGGTACAGTTTTATAAGAAAAGGTTCATTTTTGCTGTGTAAGAACAAGCCACACAGCTATGGTACAAAGGAATTAGTAGTGGGGGAATCAAGAGAATCTAGGGGCCACAGCATTGCAGGATAGCAGTAATTGCCACAGCCAGCAAAGAAAATGTTGTATTTATGAGTGATTTATCCAAGGGAAGAGAACAGAAAAAGAACAGGGCCTAGGGTGAATCCTTGAGGAACTACACAGGAGGTACCAGTGATGGAGGACTTGATGAGAAATTGCCCAAATGGACACGAAAAAGGCCCATCATACTATAATGGTATGGGGACGTCTTTGGACTCGAGGGATTGCGGAACTTCCCAAGACTGGATGCTTGTACTCACAAAAGGCTATACTCTCTTACAACCGCACAAACACCTCTGGCTGAATGTGATTGGACAAACACTTGCCGCTCTTGGATTTTTAACCGGACAAACATTGCGCAACTTTGGAAACTTTCTTTCATATTATGAAAATAGTTCACCGAAATGTGTTTCTGAAAACAATGTAATCTAGAAATATGCCATGCATTTGCTGAATCGCTCTTTATTTTAGATTCACTGCAGTTAGTTTAAATGTTTTTTATGAGTTTCCAGAGGTGGGCAGTCGTGCTACTGGATACCGCTGATTTGCATAAAGTAGCCTAGACCTCTAGTTTATGCAAATGAGGAGTGGAAAATAGACAATGTATGGAAAGTGTGGAAATGACATCCTGTTGACACATACCTTGGGGTAAACCAGTCTACATCGTGCTATTTATATCAACTGCATTGGATACTTGGGTTGAGCAAGTCCTCGGCTGAAATTAATACCCGGTACAGATTATGTACTTTTAATATCTGTTTCCCAATAAACAGTAAATCTAGCTAATTTTATTTAAAAAACAAACAACCTCACTGGACAAAAAATATTGTATTGATCTGTAGATCATATCATATAAAAATAAAACCTGTCAAAGATCCAGTCTGAAATCTTCTGCATACTGTCCCCATCTTTGACAAATACAAAAGTATTACCACCTTGGATAGAACTATATTTTTGTGCATTTATTCTAGTGACTAATGTGATCAAAAGTATTGTTCTGAAGCTCAGTTTTGAGGCTGTTTTGTTAACAGTTTTCTAAAAAATATAGCAACTTCTGATATCAATTTCAGGCTGAAAGTACCAACTTTTAGTTAGTCCCACCCATACTTGTTCATTCCTAGTGGCTACTAAAAAAAGTGTAAATTACTGAACAAATAATATTATTCATCCAACACTGAGTGAAGGTGTTATGGATGCAGAGTCATATGGAGGCTTAAAAAATACTGTGATCAGTATCTTAAATTAGCATTTTAGCTAAAACAACACACTTTGGCTACATCAGTTAGTTCTTCTTTCTTTCTTTCTTTCTTTCTTTCTTTCTTTCTACAACTTGAATGTTAATATAAACAACAACATTTTTGCCTGATGGTGGTGCTAAATCAGAGGTCAGAAGGTCAATAGCAATGTTTAGTTTTCTCTGGGAGCTATAAATATATAGAGCAAATGTAATGTCCCAGTGTTTGTTGAGTGCTACCAAGGTAGGAAGTTTGAGGATATATAAAACAGCATTGCATCAGGGAAGACCCCTCATATGTCCAACAATCAAGTGTAAAAGGAACAGCGAAGGCTCTTACCTGTTCTAGCCCAAAGTACCTTTCATACTGTGAGCTAAAACCAAACAGAGCTCCCTCAGCAAATCCCTTCCTCAACACTTTCGGCCCATGTGCCAAAGGCTTTGCTCACCTAAAAGCCCCGACACATCAGCACAGTGCTAAAGGCAGCACAAGTCGTCACCTTACTGTGGCTATTTGACCACTGCTGTCAACACACAGAGATGAGAGGAGGAGGTTATAACCCAGCTGCGGGGTTAAAGTTTACATTGTACCGCTAGCGTGAGGACGGACGTGTCACCACACCGCCAAATGACTCATCTCAGAAAAAAGGAAAGAAATAAAGATAGAAAAATGGGGGGAGACAGGGTGCGGGGTTGTAGGAGTGGGAGGTGTAAGTCACAGCCTCCTCTCAGCAGCCTAACTATATTAATGTGGACCCCTCCAAGACCTCTATTAAACTGTGCAAAGCTCATCTGGAGGAGCAGGCACATATTTTATGCTAACGCCACTGTGTTAAGCACACAGGGAGCCTGCAGAGAGGCAGACGGGGGGTTAATGGGGCTTGATGCACTGCAGGGGGGCGAGATGGGGATGGGATGGGATGGGTGAGGCAGGGAGATGGGGAGTGCTGGTGGTGCGTCAGACCACAGCAACACCCAGCTGGGACGTGCACCCCCTTGTTCCAGAGCTGTAAACCTCTATAGTCATAACTGCTGTGTGTACGCTGAGGGGGAAAGAGTGGGAGCAGGGGGGTAGCTTGGATTTTGGACTTAAAATCATTAGTTATTAATTCATTATTATAAGGACAATTAGAGTTTGTTAGAAGTTAGGTCTTGGTTTTATATTTTCAAAGTGTGATACATGAGAACCCCTGGAATTTCAGCCAGTTTCTATTCGACTGAAATACTTACATGATCAATTATTGATCCTAAAATCTACTTCTAAGTATAAAATTATAATTGTATATGTGCATAGATTCATGTTACCTAATGTGGTCATGTTGTTTCTTAACCCATTAATGACGACATAAGAACTATATTTGGAAAAAAAAAAAAACACAAAATATCTCCTGTTAGAGGTGGCAACATAAAATCTGCTGTGGAAACTGTCAAGAAATGTGGCTACACATGACACAATCAAAATGTTTGATTTACACATATACACTGGTCTCTAAGGTCAATACTGGACCAAGATAAAGCAACATATAATCATTTAAATGAGCAACATTAGTGTTCGTTTCAAATCGTTTTTGTATCTGCTTGCTGAATGCAATTCCAATATTCACTCCCTTTATCTCTGGTTTGGTCCCCACCAACTACAAACAAGTATCAAGCTGCTAAATGCTCCTCTATGTTCACCAGCCAGTGTCTGACTTTGTCTTTGTTTGGTGCTGGTCATCAACCTTTTCACTGAAAACAGCTGCCTAATGTTGCTGAAAACATGATGAGTGTAGAATTTCTAGGCCATATGTCATCAGTCAATAAAAATGTATTTGTGTCACACCTTTCATACAGGCTAGAGCAGTCAAAGTGCTTCAGAAGACTGACAAGCCGATAATAGAGCCGAATGAGTGTGTACCATAATAGAGAGAAAATAAAATAAAAATAAAATAAAAACTAGACGAGATAATTTAAAAATAAAATGCAAAGATAAAAATTACAATAAAATAGATTTAACAATAAATAGTGTTTAATAAAAGCTATACTACAAACTGAGATAGTAGACAAATTAAAAAACAAAATAGAATCAATAAGATCGATGCAAAATAAAATGATAATAATTAGTATAAGTAATTCAAAAGTAAAAAACTGACAATCATATTTTACAAGGGAATACAGTAAGTAAAACAAAAAGAAACTAATTTCTAAAGAACATTATTAGTGATAAGCCAGGCTGAAGAGATAGGCTTTGAGTTAACGTTTAAAGGTTTCAACACTTCCAGCTGCCCTCAGATCCTCCGGCAGGCTGTTCCACCGGCTCAGAGCTTAAAAGCTAAGAGCTGCCTCGCCGGAGGTTTTAGTCCTGCACTTCCGAACTACTAACAGACTCGTGCCAAAGGATCTGAAGGTTCATCGGTTCATACATTGTGAGCATGTGTGACATATACAGCGGGTAAAATAAGTATTGAACACATCACC
>NW_023340257.1:1373431-1382843 GCF_004916995.1 Morone saxatilis | reverse complement strand
AAGGTGGCAAAGGTTTTGGAGAGGTTTTGGTTTCTACCCTCATGAGATGCTCTTGTGTGGCACCTTTGGTGATGAGGACACCTTTTTACAGGCCACAGTTTCAGTTGGCTGAACCAGCTGATATTTATTTGCACTGACAATGGCCCAGAATGCTTCTAATTACTGATAGATTTCAGCTGTGCTTTGGCTTCCATGCCTTTTTGCTCTGTCCCTCGTCATGTGTTGGAATGACTTTTTCCTGTGTCATTTCACATTATTACACATAACTTAATTTATGGGACATCTATGGTCTTGATTTCTTTACATGTGTGGATTGCATTGGTTGTTACCGAACTCTGGTGAAAATTTCATTTCAGTAGGCATCTTTAGAAAAATAATTACTGAAAAATGTGGGTGACGTGTTCAATACTTATTTTACCGCTTTAACTGGTGAAATAAAAATAAATTATTATAAAAAAAAATATTATAATTTTAAAATAATGCGAAACTGACCAATGTAAGGGACTTTAAAACAAGCTAAGAGCCAAAGCAATCAGCAGAAAAATGCTAAAATGTTCCAAAACTGCCAGAGTGCATGCTTTTTCCCTATGTGTCATCACTACCTTTCTCAGGACATAATTTGATTTTATACACATGGTCTTTGCATTATAATAAAAATTATAAAAAAATATAATTAAATTAAATTATAAAAATATTGCAGCTTTAACTAACTAAACTAACTAAATAACTAAAAACAAAAAAATTCTGCTAGCTCCCTCCCTAGTCACAGCTAACGAGCTAACCAAGCCCTGATTTCCATGTCCATGCTCGAAACACAGATAGTCCACTGGAGATTTTTACAGACAATAGAAGCACATTTTACCGTTTGTAAAAGCTTCTCTAATGTTATCTGTGTTGTAACGTTAGTAAATAGGTAACTCTTCCGGTGTCTGTGTTAGGTCCACTGACCACAGTCTACAGAGCTGAGACGTTGATTGGTGACGTTCTGCCAATCAACATAGGCTATGTTCACACTGCAAGCAAAAGTGGCCTGTATGGACTCTTTTGCCCATATGTGACCCCATATTTGATTTTCCTATGACAGCACCAAATCAGATGTTTCAAATCGACCAGGCCACTTTCATATGTGTCCTAAATTACATATCTGATGTTTTTCAAAGCCACCTCAGTCTGAACGGTCATGTCGCATTTCATCTGACTTTAACGTCATTGAAGTAAGACCTGGCAATATCAAAACAATGGACGAAAGCATGGCAGACACCTTTGATGGAGCTAGTCAGTGGAAAGAAAGTGAGGTTTTCAACTTAATTAGTATTTGGGGTGACAATTCCGTTCAAGCTTTCTTCTGTAAACACAGCGTGCTGCTTGGGACGGGACGTCCTCTTCTGCGCATGCAGGTCACTTTGGGGCCATAGACACTGGAGTCTGATGGCGGTCACATTTAAATTATAATGTGAACAACAACGCAAAAAAAATGGATCTTAGCAAAAAATCGGAATTGAGCATTAAGACCGGTGGTGTGAACATAGCCATAGTCACCTGCTTCCTGATCAGCTAATAGCAACATTCAATTGCAAAAGCCGGTTTCAACCAGTAGAGGGCAGTGGCTGCATTTTTACCACAAAATATGTAAACTATATAGAGACTTTGCACTAAAATGTCAAGCTTTGGACCTGAGTTTTTGGAGTTTAGTTTCTCTTTAAAATTCTCTTTGCACACCTGAATGTCAGACAGGTCAGTTGGAGAAAGAAGGTAAAATACTATATATATATATAATATATATATATAATTTGTCACCTCCCCTCTTGGCTGCAGCCACTGACAGACAGGCCAGTGTAATACACACCAACAGCAGAGAGTTCACAGGTATATCTGTGTTCATTCAGCTGCATGCACTTCAGCTCCTCTGACAAATGAACCATGTTTTCCCTCTAAACCGTGAATGTGTAAAAGCATGCAGGACTCATGAAAGTACATATTCATAAATCGGCGCACAATGGTGCATTCACTGGTCAATAGAAACAGCCTACACACGCTCTCACAAAGCACGTACACCCCCAAATAGATAGTTGAGCCTTGGCTCATTGCTTGGGCCACTTTCTGAACACTACCACGTCTATGATGAGATATCGAGCTGGGGCTTCACACTGCACTCTGATTTATAAAAGACCATCTCGGAGCACGCTGCCATCCCCGCTCTGTATTTCACCACAGCAGCTTTTCAACTTTGAGAGGCGAGGGGAATTCACAAGGGCCGGGGGTGGAAGAGCGAGGGGGGGGTTGTCCAAAGGAGGAGACTTTAAAAGAAAAAACAAAAAAAACAAAAAAGAAAGTGATGTGGAAGTTTACAGACAAATTTGAACTTGGAAGAAAATTAGATTAATTCCAGAATAAGTCTAACAAATCAAAACCAACACCCTTGAATATGCCAAACAACTGGAAAGCAGCTTTTTGGACAGAGATGAATAATCACTCGCTATCTCCAAGTGGGATCAAATCAGCGCCTGCTTGCTCTCTCCCTCTGCTATTTTTTTTGTGTGTGCTCTTTTTCAATAGCCGATCAATTTAGCGCGGCTCAGAACATTGCGGTAAACATCAGCGGAGTCATTTTCTGGCATATTAATGTTTACATCCAATCAGCGGATGTGGGGGCAGCCTAATTAACTCAATCAGCTGAAGGAATGCACCAGCGAACGAGAGCCCCACCTAGGGACCGCGCACAATTGATCACTTCAACCCACTCTCCACTCAATTGTTTCTTGACAGCACTTCAGAGCACCTGAATTAGCGCGGGTGCATATGGTGATTAAAAAAGCCCCCCCCCCTACTTTCTTTCTAACCATGTTTGAAAGAGATACTGCCAGCATCATAATCTAAGTTTGTAGAGGGAAGAAATAGTTGGCGTAAAGCAGCAGCAGCACTGTAATCTTTTCAGTTATTCCACCCAGCAGTTTAATTACTACTGGAAGAGCACAAATGATCAAACTGAATATGTTCACCATTTTGGAGAAATGATTTCTTTCTCTGGCATGAAATTGATCAAGAATTGATTTGGGATGGGATGTGAAGGTGGGATATGGATGATTGCAGACAATCAGCGAGTTGCACCCAAGTAATGCCTTTTTACTGTGGGTTCACCTATCAGTTTCTCTCATGTAGCAGAGCCAGAAGCTACTTTGTGTGTGTATGTGTGTGTGTGTGTGTGTGTGTGTCTGTTTTGTAGAGGAGGGAGAGGGGAAGGGAGGGGAGGCTGCAATATCAGACCAAGACAGAAAAAAAAGTCTCAACCCAAACACAATAATAAAAACCCTGGCGTTATCTTCTACGCTCCCAACACACACCACCCCTCTGCCTCTGTCCCTGCCCATCTCTCTCTGCCCCCCCTCCTAAACTAGCCTTGCTTCCTTTCCTTACCACCCTCCATGTGTATGAAAAATCAGCAAATAAAAAGTTACATTAACCCCGCAATGACCTTTCCCACGTAATACACTGCCGCCTGATGGGCCAACCTGGGAGCTTCATCGAAAAGCTGTCATTCTCTGCTATCCCAAGCACTGCCTGGGGAACATTTACCGGATAATTAATATATTAAATGCATGAAAAATAGTTACACAGGGGCCCCTTTGTCAGCTCTTCCACCGCACGGGGGAAGAGGGATACAGCCTGTGAACCATCAATATACAAGCATCCTACTTCAATGGGCCATCATAAAAACTGCTCATAATTTTATGGCTTCATTCACGGCCCCCGCTGTAAAGGAAGGCCATATTTCCTCGTAATTCACTGCAGCTCGCCGTGGCTTTTTTATGATTTGGCGGTTTTAAGCCGCCGCTGCCACCGCAATTATAGAGGTGCTCCTGGCCCCGGCGTGAAGGACGAGCAGGGGTCAGCGGCGAGCAAAGGCGTGACGGAGTGTGACCGAAGCCCTCTAAACACACACACAAACACACACACATACACACTGAGCACCTTTGGCTTCCTGCACCTTGGTGCTGGTGGCGTGCAGCCGACATGCTGTCAGTCGGCCCTGTTGCTGTCCTCTCAGTCATTAAGAGCTCAGATCTGATGCTATAGATCAGCAGGTTTAAGCTCTCACTGTGACTGTTTGGGAGGTGGAGTTAAGATGTCAGTGCTTAAAGGGCCAGTTGACACATATTACATAAAAAAACATGTTTTCTCACTGGACTCTAGTGGTATCTAGCCAGATAGTTTGTTTTATTATCTCCCCCCAGTGTTATGTCTGCATCCACCCCAATATAATGGATGTGAATGGAATTTAAAATGTGGTTCTAAAGACGCTTTCTTTCCAGAAACAGTGGCCTTGTCACACCAGATGATCCACAGATCAGTGTCTACAGTTCCACAGGTGAAAAACGTAATGATGCAGAGTGAGTCAGGTTTATATTGCACTACATTTTTTGCATCAGTTGCCATGTTTCTTTCCAAATGTATCACGAATTTCGAGCAATTCGGCAAAAGAATGAATGCTGGTTTCCATACGAATATTAAGAGTTGGTTCACAAGATTAGCAGACAAGACAGCACAGCTGCTTTAATATTAACTGAAACCTTCACTATATCCTGACAGTAGTACAAAAAATTATCTTTAAAAAAATGTTTCCATTTTCCATCTCCCATTAACAGAATTTACTCTTTTTGGAGAAAGACAAAAACCACTTGATTTCTATAGCAGTTAGTAAATGCTTGCCTCAGGTAGAATTGTACAGTAAGTTAACTCTCACTTATCATGTATAGAATACATGTTTCTAATTTGACAGAATGCAAAATCGATTGAATTCCTGTTTGTTTGCAATAAAAAAACACCCACTACATTTGATTTATAAAACCTTCAGTTCATTATGTATGAACACTGCAGACAAGCTCCATTTCTCAGTCTGGTTTTTCTGTGATTAAACAGCAGTGTGCTATTTACATGGGAAATTAGCTTGAGACCGTGTGACGGCTATTATCCTCCTACAGACACATGAACAAATACCCAGATACTGTACATGCACAGGCCAGCAGGCACACGTGCACGTAGACAAACTCAGGAGCATATGTTTGCTGGCATGGAGTACAAACATGCACAGTATGCTTGTGCACGGAGCACATATTTGCACACTCCTATTGAGAATTGATAGACATATTCACTCACATGTCATAAACACTACATATGCATATTTCCCGGCACAAAATGTGCGCCCACATATATGAATGTATGCATATTATCTAATTATCAGAGTAATAATTAACTTACATGTGCAGTTAAACAGTTTTTTTTACTGATGTGTGATTATCCAAAGAACACATGACCCACAGAAAGTCTCTCTGTGACTTCCACACGATGCATTACCACGTACCTAATCATGCCTGCGCGCCTATTTGTTACCAAGAAATATACCCTAAGTCCTAGACGTTGATAATGGTCCTATTCATTAAATATTACTCTTGTCAAAAGGGTGCTGCGGGTAGAAGGGCATTTCATTTCTGATGAAATACAAGCCTGAAGAATGAGACAGAGATCCTGGAGGAAACCACATTAATTTTCTGGAGCAAATGCCCCCGATTCCACCAAATGACATTCTGTACCGCTAGCATTTTATAATGTGACACAAATGGCATTGAGGTACAATTTAATACCAAAATACTGAGTCAGGAGAGCTTTCCCAGGATTCAGTGAGGGAAAATCACCAGACTGGAAGGTCAAGCTAAGACTCAAGTACTGCTTTGTTATTAAAACGTGATAGCTCAGAAGTAACTTATAACCCTAATAACAAAGGGAAGGTTGAATTTAGCAGGGTGCCTGGCACAAATCCTATCTATACTGGATTATTTAACCCATTTTAAACCATAGAGAGAGGTGGCAGTCAGGTGCCATATAATTTACAGACCCATCTGTACACACAGAAACTGTACTTACTGAGAGTGCCAGGGTTTTAGAAATACTAGATAGATAGATTCAGTGTCATCTAGTGGTGAAGTTGCAGATTCCAACTACTTACCTTCCAAGAGTGGAGGAGAAACTACGGTGGCCGCAAGTGTTTGGTTTGTCCATTCTGGGATACTGTAGAAACATGGCGGTTCATCGTGGTGGGCTCTGTAGAAGACGACCTGCTTCCTCTGTGGATAAAAACTGTATAAGGTAACAAAAACACAACAATTCTTATTTCCAGGTGATTTTACACAAACCTATGAATATTATATTCAACTTCTGCCAATAGATCAAAATCAGGGCAATCAAAGTTGGCCTGTCAGGTGTTTTTTTTTTTTGTTGTGAGGTAAAAATGCTCTTTAAATATGTAGTATCCCTAATTATTATTTATTAGTTTTCCTAATCTAGATCCTAGTACCATTTCGAATCTTAAAAATACAATACAATAGGTGAATAGGTTTGTTTTTGCCTGTGGCCCATAATTAAGTTTCATTAAGTTTTGGCCCTCCAAGGGAAAATGTTAATGATGCACACTGGACCCTTTAAATATATTGAGTGCAAAGAAATTGTAGAATCAGCCTATAAAACATCCACCAAATGTTTGTAACAGTAGAACGTAACTGCCCCCAGGTTGCCCAAAATGGTAGCTATGGACTAGCGATTCATAGATCTGGTGTTGTGCTCATTGACGCCTGTTTCCCAGTTGAAAACAACCGACCAATCAGAGCTTTGCAGGCAGGATTAAAAATGTGGATGCGATCCTTTTACATGGTTAGTTAGTTATCTAGCTACATCAATGAACAATAGAGGTAGAAAAGGGCTACATGACCAATGTGATAAACATTAAATGATTCTAGTTAACTGCAACCACTGTGTCCCTGTTGACTGAGATTTGGCATTTTAACTCTCTTTTCTCTAACTTTTTTCAGTTTATCACTTTATCAGTCTAGCTTTGGCCTTGCGTATATGTAAAGTGTGTAATACGTGTTACCTGCCTTCACTCATCACCTCCTCCTGTACAACAAAACATGGCTGAATCCAGACAAATGTCACTTTACAAGTGTTCTTGTTTGTAAAATTACAGCCTGTTTCATACACCACTGAGACAATTTAATCAAACAGTGTGCCATTTATGCAATCTAACAAAACAAATCAAAACTCATTTTGCTGCTAATGAGAATATTTTTTGACACCAAATGAGCAATGTTACCAATTTGATTTATTTTTGGGGGGCTTGCTGGTTTGCGAGCTGGTTTAACTGGGCTTTTTTATTACACCTTGCCAGTCTTGCTGTGAAACATCAGTAACAATCTGACACCGCAACCAACCAATGTTTTTAGTCTATTCAAATTAATCCCAATTTATAAATTGCATGGCAAATTAACTCAGATCTCCCATTTAGGCCTGGGTACGATTGGCCTCTGCTTCCTTTCAATCCTCTTCTCTCTGCTCGAGGGAACCACATTCATATGCTCCCAATTCAAAGAGAAAGAGGAGGGGAGGGGGAAAAAAACAGGCTGTTGTAGCCAAACTGGTGAGCCAGCATTGTGAGTGTAAAATACGGAGTATAGGTGATCCCGGAGAGCTCACACTAAGCAAGCTTAATCCTGTTGACTAAGAATGGGCACAGGGAGCCATGCCAGCCAGCATTGAGCTGTGGGTGTATGGAGCGATGACAGGGGAATTACTCACCATGGCAAGGGTGGTCCTCCAATGCACGAGCTGCGGCTGCCGATGGCTGCCAGTGGGGACCAACGCTGGGACCGGCTTATCAGTCGGCTGGTTCCCTGCCACAAATCCACACTCTCACTGACCGGAAGTGCTGCAGACGGCTGGACTTGGGCGGTGTTGAACGAGTTCTGAAATGAAAGATATCCTGATTACAGTGCTGGAGATAGTACCAATAACTAAGGGCACCAGACACTCTGATTCTGTCCTGTATGTGCAGTTTAATAATGCACTTATTATGATCATGGCCAAAACTATTAGTATAAAAACACTGATACTGGATGATTGTGCAAAACTGTTACATTAAACATTTTGTTAATGTCCAATTATGTAGCCTAGTGCATCCAGATTGCTGGAGTTCACCCTAATTATACCATAGCAGCTACGCACAGATATTTATAAAAAAGTTTAAAAAAACATTTGTGTTTTCAAATGTTTCGGTAATTGACCCTTCCTAAGTCCCACCCCTTTTTGCTCTGTGCTCCAATAACAGTTGAACAAGCCTCAACAGAACCTTAGATGTGGACAGTAATTTAAGCCATGGTTTGATGGAGACTTAAAGCTAATTTTCCCATGAGGTAACAGTTAACATTGTCATACAATAAACGTGTTATTGTAAGTAGAAAGGATGGTCTACATGCAGTTTTAGGGGCTTTTGCACTTGAATAAGACAGAATTTTGTGGAAAACACTTTTTAATTCTTATTCTGAGTCAAACGAAATGTAAAAAGTTCCATAAATCTCTAAAAGCACTCTAAACTAACAATGCCCTTCCATCTTTAAAATTCCAAATCCAGCCCACCTTTACCAGAACAGTAATGTTTACACCAGTAGATGTAAAATGAGTGTATTAAATGTACTTTTGCATAACCACACCAAAATTTTCTAATCCCTGCTAACTGATGTGTTGCAATGCACATCGTTTTTCCAACAAAACCTCTGCAACAGCTGCCCCAATTCACACACTCTTGAACTCACCTGGTCCAACCGCTGTTATTTACAAGCCACAAGACGCAGCAGCTTGTTGTGGTGTAAGGCGGCCCGCGTCACAACCACCAGGGGCATTGGTGTTCAAATAATCACCCAGAATATTACCCTAGACGCCAAAACCAGGTGCACCTAACTGCTCCAGTGAAACTACTGTACAGGCCGCGAAGTGCTGCGTCCATGGCCAGTCTGTGCACTCTCTGAGAGAGGAAGATGAGGAACGAGGCCCGCCGCCGACCAGAGAGGCCCCATCCTCGTCTTATTAAGTATCTGAAACACCATTTAATGTAAATATCGGGTCAGCCCACTCCTGCGTAAATTAGAGGGTTGCCCCAGCCACCATTTCTCTCCCCCTCTTCCAAGTCCTCGCTCAGCTAGCATCTGCTCACCAGCTGCTCGTGCCTGGGGGCTGTCCCCTTGCACGCGCACACACACCACAACACACAACCACAACACGTAGCTGGCTATTACAAAATTTTTCTAACACGCACACTTACCTTATAACTTCTTCCAACCTTAAGTTGGATGGACTGTCTGCTGCTTGTTGTCCTCTCCATTAATGGTTTGTATTCCATTCTTTATAGAGAATGGCTTTTCAACAGTGGACCACTTCTTAATCACACCAATTCAAAGCCACTATTAACATTACAGTGGGTTTTGTGATTAATTAAGCTCTGGAAAAGTATTCAGCCCACTTGACGCGCGGTCTATACAAGAGCATTCTGTAAGAGTGATGCCGGAATAAGTGCAAGAGAATGTCAGTAGTT
>NW_023340257.1:1368405-1373406 GCF_004916995.1 Morone saxatilis | reverse complement strand
GTCCATCAGATAAAGTCGAAGAAATAATACACATTGCTGTTATGTGATCATGAGGTTTGATTTGAAAAATCTGTACTTCATTTCCTGAAAACCATAGCACTGACAAAAATTACTTAATCTGAGCCATAATGAATTACACAACTCATGCAGGTTTGGACAGTCTGCTCATTGGTTTTCATATTGAAATGAAACCAAGAAAGGCCTGGAACAGTGGACAAAATGCACCCCCACGTATAAAACACAGATCACATAGTTGCAGTTGCAGTCAGCTGTACCATTAAAGGGATAGTTCAGGTATTTTGAAGTGGGGTTGTATCAGGTACTTGTGCACAATTAGTGAATTAGCTAGAGACAGTGGTTGGAATGCCCTCAGTTTGGAGAAGCAGGCAGGAGTACTGGCACAGACACTAAGCGATGGACAGGGGCTGCAGAAAAATTTATTTTAGCCAGCAAAAAAGAACAATATTTTTAAGTGCTATGTTTACTGCTTAGACCTCCGTTTACAACAGGAAGCTGTAGCGACTATGTCGCTCTCTCCAATGCCACCAGACTCCTTTCACAAAGTATATTGTAGTAAGTGGGTTCAAACATCGAACACCATTATTCTGGTGATTTAAAGCTGTATCAATAAAATGTTTGGTCATCTGGATGCAACGCAACAAGCTGTACACAGCATTGTCATATTATAACCCTATTAAGTTGTTCTGGTCATTTGTTGGTAAAATAAGTATTTTACATCCAGCGGCCACTGAGTAATGGCAGTATTCATTTGGAGTTGTGTTTGTAAGTCCAATATTTACTGTCCTTTTAGTTATGAATTAGTCTCCACCAAAGAGGGAGACAAATATCTGTCTCTTTAGCACCCAGCTAACCATTAATTGTTTCTGTCTGCTGTTTGGTGCTGTGAGTTAACCAGAGCTGTTTTTGTTGAAAAAAGCTGCCTCCTGCTGCTGAAGGGTGGATTGTGGGCTGTAGAACCAAAACAAAGGGCCGAAAGACACTAAAACGCTCTGTGGATAATTTTCCAAATGGGTTTGTCACTAGGACTGAGCCCTTTCACATTACTCATACATTGATCTATTGATAATATAAACATATTGATTAGTGTATTTTTAACCCTTAATTTATTTTATAAAGACAGTTTTTCCACATCTTGGCACAGTTTCTCCTCCTAACAGATAAACCTGTCACCTGACATGGTGTTAACCCAATAATCTGATATGTCCATTACAGATTGTATATGTGTGTGCTGTACTGTCTGCTAACGGCTGCAGAGATACTGCTCTGTACTGACAGGGTTTCCAATGAGGCCAAAGTCCTAATGCAGTGGCACTCCACTCCTGATGAACCATACTCCCAGCATGCTCGGCTGTCCTCACTGGGGCCCTCGGAGGGGCCGCCTGACTGCCCACAGGCCAACTCCTCTCCACCACTTGCTCCCAAACAGCCTTTTAATAGGTTTTAAAAGAGGGTTATTAACATCACCTGCTAATTATGTTAAGGACCTAATTAGTGAATGAGAAAAAAAGCCTTTTTGTCTAATTAGGTTTTCTTTCTAAGTACACTGATAACCAAGGGAATGCTGAGATCTCCGTAGAAATGAGAGTGCAATGAGCCAGTGAGGATGCTTCAGAAAAAGAGTTAACCCTTTCATCAGAGCCTCGACTCTATTAACAGGGCACTGGCGGAGTGCAATTACCACCCAAATCGTTTATTTGGGCCGTGTTTATCTGGAGTGGGAGTCTGCATCATTTAGCGCATTATAAACTCAATAGTAGCTTCATTAGCGATTACAGTCAGTGGGTGGTATTACCTGCCTGATAGCCGACCGCAGCCTGATGATATCAGCTCCCGCCGCTGAATTACAAGGTAGGGACCTAATTTTTCAGCCTATGCTGCTCGATCCTTGCTGTTTCCTCCACTCAAGCGCTACCCGGCCGGTGTACTGCCAACAGCACTTCACTGCGCCTTCAGCTGCGACATGGGAATGGGAAGAGACAACATACAACGGCTTAATCACAAGGCGGGGACAGGAGACATTGGAGCAGGGAGGGGGAGTGTGTGGAAGTGGAGTTATGTGATATTCCAGCCTGGTTGCTTCAACTTTGGTGACATGGCTGCAGGTTTGACATTGAAAGAGAGCGGCAGAGAGTGTGCTGGAGGCTGGCTGCTGGATAATGAGCCACATTCAGTTTCCCCATTTTTTTTTCTTATTTAACCAAAACCTTTTAGCAAACAAACAATCAAAGTTTTAGTTGCTTGATTATTTACATTCATAAACTCAACTATTTACTGATTTTTTTGTCATTTGCGCAAGTTAAAATCAAACCAATGACATGAAAATAACAATGTAAAGTCCATGCAGAGAGAAGAAAAAATAGCCCCAAATGGCTCATTCCTCACCTCCACCTGAATAATATAAACCAATATTTATGATGTCAGTGATTTAGGTCAGTGGTTGCCAACCTTTTATACAGATGTACCCCCACCATCCTGTCATATGAGCTCAAGTACCCGTTCCTTAACTCCACCAGACCTGTTCATTTAAACTAGTTGGATGTTATCTAACATTATTGACCACATAAACGTGGATGCTTTTGGAAACGTTTTTTATGCAGTTCCAGTGTTTCATTAAACTACAATTGCACTATTTGTGGCTCAAGCTGGATGTTTCAACCATATATATTTCTTGATGATTTTTTCAATACTTTATACATTTTCTAGCTAACTTTTTCAACAATTTATCTGTTACAGATTAAGACATTTTCTAACAAGCTAGTTTTCAAGCACTCAGCAGCTGCTGTTCAGGTGTTAAAGCTGATGATGTTGATATATATCTTTAAATTAAAATGCAATTTCTATTGTTGTTATTAGTTGAGTTACTCTGCAATCTTTTCATGTACCCCATGGAACTTCGTACTTGTGGTTGGGAATAACTGATTTAGGTTTTGACATTTTAAAGGTTTTGTGCATATTTAAGACTTTATAATTTTAAATTTAAAACCATTAAAAATGCAATTTAAGAACTATTTCACGTCCATAATGGAGGAAAAAGTGTAAAGGATATGAAAGAAAATCAGTATCTGTTCCACGCTGGTTTTGCTTTGTAGTTATTACAGTATGATCAAGACAACTTTTTCCCAAAAACACATTTAAAAGCGAGACTGAAAAGTGCAACTTTATTCAAATACAGTTAACTTAATTAATCCAATGAACTTTTGAGACCAAAATCATATAAAGACATTTTAAGGCCTCTGATTATTGGATTTTAGACTTTTTTAGGACCCTGCAGACACCCTACAAACATCACCGTTTCTCAGTCTTTTCTTTGAAACAGTGCTCAAGAGGGGTACTTTGGAGTACTGCAGGGGGTACCTGAGATTAATTAAAAAATATAAATCATGCATAATTCCTAAAATAATTATAAATTCAATAAAAAAAGTTAATCTAAGATCGATTAACCACATTTTATATTCAATAAGATCGATTAACCACATTTTATATTCAATATTTCAATGCTATCATTAATTATTAAATTATTATTGAAGGAATATCTTATCTTAACTGCCATAAACTGTCAACGGCAGCTGCCTCCCTGCCACAGAGAATGACAAACATCCTCAGTGAAGCACAAGCTCCTGTTTCTCACGTAGTTCAATGCAACTAGAATGCCATCTTAGTGTTATTTCAAGATCACAAAAAATTGGTTGCCATGAATTTAGTGTTGGATGCTAAACATTTGAAATGAAACATTTTAAGTGTTTTTCGTAATAAATCAGACAATGATTGCACAACACTGTATTGTATCTCTTTTATTGGCGTGTTTAATCGACCAAAAATGTTTTGCAGTGATCAGGGGATGCTTGGCTGGGAAATTATTTCAAAGGGGTACATTAATACAAGTAGTATTAATGTACAAAGTTTGAGAACCACTGCTTTAGAAGACCTACTGCATGAGATAATATTGTTTGATATATTGTTTAATTAAAATTGGTCTCAAATCTATTAACAATTCTATATTGATTTCAAACTACCTTTAAGCTTCAGAAAAGAGAATACAAAGAAAGTCTGACTGTTATGTGACTGTTTGGGTCAAACATATATGCATTATGTGTTTTAGTGTTTTGCACAAAAAGCTCATTTAGATCACCGGACAGTAAAACTGTCAGCGGCAACACTTTATTAATGCCTTCAGTTCAATGAGTTCCCATAGACGATTCGACAGTATTGATCAGCTTGACAATAAATATGTATTCAAACAAACTTGGCTGGTATCCTGGGCAGGTTTTGTAAAAATGACACCAATAAAGTTTCTGTCCTCACAAACTCTATTACACCATGATGGAAGTATTCCTGTTGAAGAGCAGAGAGTTGGGTCAGAAGGCTCACACTGTTAGACATCACAGAGTTTGTATCTGCAGCAGCCGAGGCCTAGCGTCATTAAAGGTCAGCACATCATCTCTTCCAGGTGCCAAGGAAGCAAATAGTACAGTGTCATTTAACAATGAGGAGATGGAGGTAAAGATAGAGGGTTACAAGGAATGAAAACGAGCTACAGAGACGCCTCCGGCCGCGCTGCAACGGGAGTCAAGTGTTGGGAACCGGCGGCCGCGCTTCCTGTGTGATTACATGTTTAATTTACTTCACATCTCAAAAATTGTCCACTATGACAGAGCCAATTTACAGTGATCCCCGTGTGAGTGTCAGGCAAACGAAGGGAAGGCTGCAATGAAACCGCTCCCTGCAGCCTCTAATGGAATCTCAATGAACCCCCGAGCCGGTGGGTCCGGGAGAGCAGACAGCCCCCGCCATTAGAGCAGAGGACCTGCTTTACCCGAACACCCCTTGCCTCGGCCCGTCTGTTATTATCGCTTCACTCTCCCAGGGTGAAATGCCGCCAGGCTGAAAGGAGAGGGGGAAAAGTGGTGCAGAAAGGGGAGGTTACTCCAACTTAGACCTGTGTACCTTGACATTTGCTGGCTCCGGTTCAGTCAGGGCTGG
>NW_023340257.1:1356922-1368380 GCF_004916995.1 Morone saxatilis | reverse complement strand
CGCGCGCGGGGTGGTTTGCAAGATACACGCCTCCTGTTAAAATTGACGGAGGCTGGGACTGCGTGCTGTTAAACTGATAGCTGATCACCAGCGCCGGTGCCCTGATTTTCATCTCGATTCCCCAAATACACCAGTGGAATATCTGCACGCGGTAGCTCGTCTATATGAGCTGTCCATTTCACAGATAAACCAGAAGAGAAAAAAACTACCTCTTGACCATATTACTAAACCCTTAATCTATATTTATATAATCAGTTTTAGATCTGGGAAATTTCAGGTACATTGCGAGCTCGCATATGAGGATGTCCGCAGGTCATGATATCTCAAGTATACCAAACAATTCGTTTAGAGAAACGACCACACAATATATTTATATTACAATCCTGGAGACCCTGCAAAACCCTGAAGAACTAACAACAACCAGCAGCAATAACTATGTTAATTTCACATTAAACACACTTTAATAATAACTCACACAAGCGGCATTTAACTTAATGCAGCTACTTTAACTGATTTTCAAGAAGACTATTAGACACTACATTATATATACCAGGCATCTCGTTTACTCCGACCTTATCACCATGCATTTATGATACACGCCCTTATTCACCATAACTTTGATACCAGTTTAAATGCTTGCCGTGTCTTCTCCCGTTTTCAATGTCATGGCGTAACGTCGCTGAGGAACTGTGGTCTGAATGGCTCTCACGACTTCGCTGCCTGCGTCAACGGTGGTGGTGGCGTCGCACATAGAGCTCAGCTCTACATGGACGTTTTTTTGAAACTCATGACCAGATCCTGTTTACCCAGGCTCTGCATTTCAAACCAGAATGTACATGAAGTTAATGTTCGATTTAGGTCACGTCAAAATTGTCGGAGTAACTGACTCGTAGCGTTTCCCTACTTACAGCTACTAACTTCTAATTCTAATATATAACAACCTATCATTCAAATCATGCCTACCCCTATACAGTGCTATATAAAATGTATTAAAAGCTGCAGTAGTTAATTTCTAATAAAAAAATAACATTTTGTCATATTTTTATGGAAGGTGGAAAGACGCTTTGGATTGGTGGCTTGAAGATAGTTGATTGTCTCATTCCCATCATCAATAGGTCACGACCTTGGGAATGAGACTAAACATCAATTATCTCTTCTCCTGCTCTGATTGCGTTGTTTTCGTCCAGGCCGGTAGATTCTTGCAAATACCCATTAGAAGCACTAGGGAGGAGCCAGAGGAACCTGATTTTTCACAGATTATCTCCTCTCATGTACTCACTTGTCAGGATATTGTGAAAGTTTCAAGATGACCAAAAAGTCAGATTTTTATAAAAGTTTACTGCAGCTTTAAATAATAAAAATAACTATCTTCTCTATGATAATATAGCTAATGTAATCATCAATCAATAACCTTCACAAAAGTTCGTACTTATCTACTACTACCGTCTTCTTGTATTCACGGTGTCTGCATGAAAGTTTCAGCAAATATGACAAAAAGTAATTTTTTATAAAAGTTACTGCAGCTGAATTATGTACAATCACTTTGCTGCCAGTGTTGTTACAGCTCTGTTAAAAACCTCCCCCATAATGGTCACTGTTGTATTAGTTAACAATCCGAAATGGCCATTGTTTCGGTGTGTGACAAACAAGTCCAGTTTACAGTCTATGGATTGTATTTGTTTTTGTTGTTTAGTTTTGTGGTCTGAGTGGGTGCTGTAGTGGCTGTGGAAGAGGTATCTTGTTGCTTGTTGCACTGTAACGTTAAGTAGTAGTGATTTTCAGCTGAACGGATCTGATTGTATGATGACCGTTTCTGTGGGTTTGGTTGACCTATATCTGTCATTTGATTTTAGTAATACTGTTTGTTTTGTTTGTTTATAGAAACTACAGTGTAGTAGTAGTACATCCTCATGATGAATCTCGCTCCCTCGCTCTCTGCATTGTTATTCATTTTGGAGGCTTGTTACAGATTTTCCTGGAAAACTGGTACTGCACAATATGGTAAAAACATGATATTGTAATTATTTTGACAGATATTGCGATATGATTCACGATTGTTGGGAATGATAATTTTTGCATCACAAATTTCATTTTCACTGAAATTATTTTAAAAAATGATGATTCGACATTTATTTGGCTCTGTATCAAACAAACATGTTTTCTTACATCTAAAGAACCAGATTTGTAGGCCAGGGTATCTCTGCAGCTCTACAGTACTTCATTATAACGCTGTCTGTCACACAGTTTATATTTATCCTACCTCTGGGATTTGCATATTGCACTTCCATATTGCGATTTTAATAATCTTTCCATTAATTGTCAAATATTGGTAAGATTTATGATAAAAGGTGTTAAAGCTAACAGTTTTCATTAATGTTGGGAATAAAACTCAACTTTTCATGACCACTGTCTTTTAACTAGGGATGAATGATAATTGTAGGGGCAGATCAATAATAATCAATAAGAATTATGTAGTTTAAATTCTCATGGAAGATGATTGGTGGACTTTTTGTTCTAGGAAAGCCAAATTATGTTGATGAACTTCAAAAGAAAAACATAAATGAGATTTAAAGAGTCAGAATTGTTGTTTGTGGTTGTTGTTTTTGTTGTTGTTTTGTGAACAACAGTGATGTCAGTTCAGTTTGGTTAGAACAGAGCTATGGAATATTAAATCATCCATCTTCTTTCAGATTTGTATAAACAGGTTGTGAACTTTTTTTAAAACCACCAAAATGTGAAATTGTGTTAATTAAATGTTAACTATTGACTTGCTTGTGACTTGTACATGTGTGACCTACTCCCACCTCTGTATGGCTGACACTGCTCATGTGAGAATCTGCTAATCTTCAAATGCAGCCGCACAGAACTCTTGTTTTGTATTAAAATGGGTTCAGTCTTCAGATCCTGTGCTGCTGGCATTCCATCTGCTCATTATAGAAAAAGTGTGAAAATGCACCTCAGTTCAAGATTTCAGCTTGTGCACCTTTACAAAATCCAAACCTCGCTCGGCCCTACACATGCTTGCACTCACACACACACACACAGCCACACACACCACCCTTCCTCATCCCATTTTGCCCACTTCAATCTCAGCAAACCATTCACTTCATCTGGGCTGTAGATTAGCCCAGCATGGCGATGGAGGAGAGTTGACAGGTGGGAGTGGGAGAGCAGGAAAGAGAGACTGAGTGGATATTGGTGGCAGAAGTGGGATTCTCAACCTGGCCGGGATTAGAGTCTGGAGTTGAAGGGATATTAATGTAAAATGGAGGGGACAAGTGTGCTCCTGTCCAATTACGCTGCACCCTGTCACTGCCAACCAGGGTGCAAACAACAGGAGGAAAGGATTAATTGCCTTGGACTCTGCCCCCACTACAGGCCCAATTATGGCAACATATTGGCTCCCAGCGCTGGTGCAACCACTGCTGTGCAGGGAGATTGTGTGAAATTTTCAGCATGGTCTTCGGAGGTCAGAATGAGGGGAGACGGTTGGGGTAGAAAGGGTTGGGGGGGGGGNNGGGGGGGCAAAGAGTGATGTGAGCTCTTGACTGGATATCAAAGTTAGAATACAGCAGACTCCTTACTTGTGGCCTGTCAGCTGCACTGATACACTGTAACACTCTTCTCAAGTCAATTTTTTTATCATTGGGGATAAATGTATATTTAGTGACAAGAAAACATTTAACGAATTATAGTAAATGAAAATTCTGTCATTTGGTATATGTGACATTGTTTATACCAGTGGAAACCTACATGAAACTGTCACGACTTCGTTCCATGTCATATTTATCCGGCAATCAACATGAAGAAGTGTAATATGTAGTAAGCCTGCGATTTGATTGGCTGCCTGGGCCAAATGTGACATTGACAAGCAGTGTGACTGTGCCATGTGCTGAAAATGTATTATATATTTAAAATTTAAACTTTTATGCAAAAATCGGTTGCACGCTGTTTCTTTTGACGCATCTTGGTGTGATCACCTACTTAGACTTTAGCCACAGAAGACATTTTCACAGGCTGAGGGGCGGCTGTGGAGTAGAGGCACAGCGGGTCGTTCCCTAATCGGAAGTATCGAAGTATCCTTGATTCTTGAGCAAGATACTGAAACCCCAAATTGCTCCTGATGCTGTGCATCAGTGTGTGAATGTGTATGAATGAGCTAGTTTTCTGTTCAATGGACTTCAGTGAATGTGTGTAGAAAGGGTTAATGTTGGCAATTTGTAAAAGCGCTTTGAGTGGGTTCGGAAGACTAGAAAGGCACAAGTACAGGTCCATTTACCACTCTATATGATGAGTAAAAAGTTGGTCCCCCTTTAAAAATGTATTCACAATTTCATGGTATAGCCATTTTTTCACATTTACTTTAACTTTTAAGGCTAGGCTTTTGTTTGTTTTGAGCTTCAGTTTCAGATTTAGTGACTGAAGACCATGTTAACTTGGTAATGATAAACAATATGCACAAATGACTGAATGTGGTAGAAACTACTTGAACAAAGATGAAAAATCCTTTAAGAAGATGTTGGAATTTACTTATAACTTCATGTTACACTAGATACATGGTACAAATAGTAGTTTCCTGTTATTGTTTAATATGCCTGCATTATTTTATTTGAACAAATCATTACAAAGATTACAAACCACAGAAATGCCTGTTTGAAAATATGGAAATGATCAAATGAGAGTTTAAAAATCTTTCAGAAGCAGAAATAATGAATGATGCACACATACTTTAAAGCCCTTACAGGAATAAGTCAACATTTTACAGTAAACAGGCTGGTAAACCTATTGTTATGTAGATGCTTTCTGTAATTTTACATATTTTTGAGGCAAAGCCTTGTTACTTTAATCAAATGTTCCTGCTGCGCAAAATTTGAACTGTAGCTCGTACCTTGCAGCAGAACCAGCCAGCCAGCCTGCAGGAACTCTTAATGCATATTAAAAGTCCAAATATTAGCTTGCTAAATCTGCACAAGGAAGCCATCAGGGGGCCCATAAATTGCCCAAACGAGCACTCTCACCTTGCAAGGCGGACAGTTTCTGATGGAAGTCTGGAGATACAGACACAAAAAAAAAGTTCCAGCAGGGGAATGGAGAACTGTACCTCAAAATCTTGGCAGGTCATTAACACAATAATGGATCATTGTGAGTGTGCATGGAATCGGAGAGGACTGCATGTTATATATACATAAAAATGTGCAGGAAGCAACCCTTTACCTAGTTAGAGTAAGTGAAACGGACAGCTTTACTGATGGTATGATGAAAATGTGACTGAACAAGAAAGTTTCATGTCAAGTCAACCGTCCCATCTCTTGACTAGTGTCTGACTGTGTTAGATAGGATTCAGGCCTTGGAAGATACTTGTCTATTAGGCTTGTGCGATGATGTACCCTTGGCCAACAGAAAGAAGGAATGAGTTTTTTTTTTTTGATGAAATCCAGTATTGAGCTAAAGGAAACCATCCAGTAGTTTCTAATCAGAGAGGGAAATGGGACTGGAGTTACTGATGGTCTCCTGTGCATACGGGAGGCACCCTGAGAACACACAAAGCGCATTGGAGCCGGCACCTTGACGGATGCCCACTTCATGAATTTTGAATTAAATTGGCCCTTGATGAATTTGGAATGTGGTACCTCTGTTCCAACGCAATAGGAATCCAATAAAATGCTGGCGCCATACAAATAAAGCGATACATTCCCCCAGACCTAGGAATGAGCCTCAGGTGAGGAAAAATGACTGCAGCACCAGGAAGCAGCAGCGGAGAGGGACAAGAGAGAGAGAGGTGAAGGCGAGAAGAGGGGAAGATGGGAAAAGAGGTCCTGATATGAACGAGGCTGAGAGAGGTGGCGACAGATAGAGAGGCTCTGATATGAGGAAGAAGAAGCAATGGGAGAGCAGGAGAGTCGGGGCGAGATAGAAAGAGTCTTAAATGAAGGTGGAAGGGGGGTTTGCTGAAGGGAGTCGAGGGGGCACCGGGGCCTGGATTCTAGCACATTAGCTCTGTCCTTTTGAGTGGAAGGGAACATATTGGTCGGAGCCAATCCCCACATGGGGCCCGGGTTGCCTGGAGCTCATCAGCGAGACATGCCAGGGCCTGGAGTAAATCAGAAGCCCCACTCCTAAGGCCCAATTTCCCCAGAGGAGGCCAGCCACAGCCACTCAAATCAGCCTGTGTGCCAGAGAACTGTCTGTAATCTCCTGCTCCTACCTCTACATCTGCCTCAACTCTCCAAAAGAGCAATACTACTCCAAATATCTTAAATGTGGTGTTTAAGATGTGTGGGGCAAGAGTGCAGGTTGATGGCAGATGCTGATGATGGACAACGTTTGCTAACACTTGCATAAAGTTTTGTTTGCGGTTAAATGCTATGATGCTTTGCACTGAAACTTGTACAGGTTTGTACAACAAAATTGTGATTGTGAGTGAAAAAAGTTGTATTTTTGTTGAATTAGGAGGTTCAGATTTACATTAAAGGCCAGAAGACTTTAAAACCATTGGAGACCCCACATGGCTACATGGTCTGGCTTCCTTCGGCACGGTGATACGTAGAAACAAACTAGAGCTCCATTGATTTTCTGGTGCAGCCAGAAAGACCGAAGGGAGAAAACATTTGGGGCTGGAACCCCAGAAGCCGAGCACAGTGCGTTAGCTATTGCAGCTCCATGTTAACCTTGTCTAAACCAGCTGAAGTAGCTGGTAAAATGGACCATACAGTTCAGTAGATGCCCTATTATTTCTTGTGAGTGATTTCATCTAGAATTTACCACATTCTTATACAACATTCATGCTTAAATACTAGATACACAGCTATGCAGTGTGTTATAGGGCAATATACAGAAATACCAAGTCTTAAATATAAATTTTTTTGGTTGACATGAAAAATGCTAACTGCTCCTAGCAACCGCTACCACAGCCGCTGCATCGACTCTCTGTGGCCGGATCAATAAAATGAAACAACACAGTGATTCATTATCAACTACAGTGGAAGACCAAGTCCAAAAGCTTCCAGCACCTACTTTGCAAGAATTTGCAGGCGTGTTTTACTCTCTCTGGTGTGACCGGAGTGCTTGAATACAGGACGAGTTGTTTTCTGCTTTCTGGTACTAAAATGTTGGAACTTAAGAGGAGCACTTAGAGGAACAATGACCCCTCCACCTGATTACAGAACTGCAACTTGAGCTTCCTGAGGGGGAAAGGTCTTAGAGAATTAGATAAATATTGTACTTTCAGGTCCACAGTCACAATCATTTGGCTACAGAACACTTCCATTTATTGCAGTGGGTGTTTGGAGAAATTTGATGGTCATTTACTGTCCAATCTGAAATGCTCCACTTTTCGAAGAGGGCTGACATGGAGCAGCTCTGGATGACTCGATGTGTGGACATTTAATCATCAGTTGCATTTCAAACTTAATGAGGTTGAGTAAATGGTGAGTAATTTCTCATTTCGGGGTCAAGTCTTCCTTTAAGTGTAGGCCCTTTGCACCAGCAGTGCAATGACTAAGCAGCTCCCTCCTCCAGCACTCCCTACCTCTCTCCCACCAGCGTGTGCATACTCTAATATGAATAATGTTTCTCCTCCAAGTCCCCCCTGTAATAAATGGAGTGCCATTTCGCACAATGGCAAAGTCAGGCCTGTATTGATTAACTCTCATCATCGACTCACGACGCCTGCTTCCTTGATTTATGATTGTCTGTTATTTTTACATTAGCTGTCAAATTCATCTTGTCTCTCTGCGGCCGGGGTCGGTCTCAGCAAACAGTAAACACCCAGCACCCTGCCTGCTATCCCACGCTCCCCCCCAAGGGAATAGGCTTTGTTTTTTGTGAAGTATATGACTCTACGCAGCAGATAGAAACGCGTTCAGGCTGGTTTCACATCAGGTTCAGGAAGGAGAGTCTCAGTGTGGAGCTGTCAGAGGGACAGGGACAGGAACAGGATAGACTGAATACAAGTCTTCTTATTAAACCACTGTAGAGCTGTTATATTCACCTTTTTGTTTGTGAAATAGTCAATGTTAGAGTTTACCCAACCTTTTGGCCAAAAAGGAATCTGTAAGATGCGGATTCAATGCATGATGGAAAATACACAACAGTACTTTTTTAGTGGTTGTTGATTTAACATTACTTTATTATGTGCACTGCTTAATTTTAAAATGAGGGCTTAGTTTAAAGTGGAGAAAGTCTTAAAGGACCAGTGTGCAGGATTCAGTGGCATCTGGTGGTAATGTTGCAGATTGCAACCACCTGAATACAGCTCAGCCTTCCAAGCATGTAGGAGTAGACCCTATCTTGTCCATTGATGGGCTACTGTAGAAACATGGCGGTTGAACTCCATGGAAGGTGACCTGCTGTGTCTGTAGATATAACATCTCATTGTAAGGTAAAAAAACCACACAATTTTCATTTTCAGGTGATTATACACTAATGAAAACATACTTATGATTATTAGATTTCATTACTGCCAATAGATCCTCCTAAATGTTACACACTGGAGCTTTAAAGTATATTTTTAGGATATTCTGTATTTCTAACTTCCAGACTTGCTTCTGTTTATCCTGACGTCCATACCAGCAAATGCATATGTTTTAAGTACTTTTATCCCTGACAAATGTCTTGATTGAAGACTGTTGTGGATGTTCAAAATGTATACTGGCTAATGCGCTAAAAGTAAGTTAGCATAATAGTTGATAGAGAATTTTATAATAAAATAGCATTCTATCATTAAATGATAATTTACTTTCACAATTGACACTGATATAGCCTATCATTGCCGTCCAAAAACTCTGTGTTTTTACTATAGTTGAAAACTGTGTCATCAATTGTTGGTTAAATAAATGTAAAACCCACAGACAAAGGGTGATCTTTAGCATTGATTTATATATAAAAAAAAAGACAAAATATGGAGATACAAGGCCCAACAGTAACACTATGTAACCACCATATTACATTCTAGTTTTCCATTTTTAATACATTTTAAAGTACGGTGTACAGAGACCGTGTTTGTGACACTGATTCTACCCACAGCAGTTAAGTAATGGCTTCTGCTGGGGAACAGCAACACCACTTAGACAAACCACACGCAGAACTGCAGTACACCGTAATACAAGAAACGGTAGTAGTAATAAGTACAATTTGTGAAGTTATGATTATGATTACATTAGCTAATTATCATAGAGAATAGTTATTTTTATTTATTAAAGCTGCAGTAGATGACTTTTATAAAAATTGACTTTTTTGTCATATTGTCTGAAACTTTCACAATATCCTGACAAGTAGTACATGAGAGAGATAATCTGTGAAAAATCAGGTTCCTCTGGCTCCTCCTAGTGCTTCTAATGGTATTTGCAAGAATCTACCGGGCCTGGACGAAAACAACCAATCAGAGCAGAGAAAGATAATTGATTGTTTAGTCTCATTCCCAAGGTCGTCACCTATTGATGATGGGAATGAGACAATCAACTATCTTCAAGCCACCAATCCAAAGCGTCTTTCCATCTTCCATAAAATATGACAAAATGTTATTTTTTTTATAGAAATTACCTACTGCAGCTTTAATATTTTATATAACACTGTATGGGGTAGGCATATTTGAATGATAGGTTGTTATATATTAGAATTAGAAGTTATAAAAAACAACCAATCAGAAACAAGAATAATATAAAGGTGCTTTGGGTTAGAAGTTGGAAGATAGTTGAGATTGTTGAGAATCTTTCATGGCTGAAAAATTGTGAATAATACACAATGAGTATTATGAGTATTATATTACTATTACTATTATATAGTAATATGCGTCTTTGTTTTCTGTGTTATATGGCTTTGATCATATTCAGAACATGTTGTTTGTATAGAATGTAGAAACTTAGTTATTCATATCTGTCCATACATGATTCTAATATTATCCAGATTTCAGAGAGTCTGTCTTGTAGCAGGTTAGTCTGCGGCTCTTCCACATTTGGCAAATCTGGTATTTTGAGTTAACATTACAGATCGACTATGTTTGGTTTCTAGCTGACTGGATGTTACATTTAGCTTCTCTGCATTACCAGTGTCACTTTTATATCAGCATGTACAACATTTTTTAACCATCATAGTACTTGTTTTCTAGCCACATATTAAATAACTGGGTTAGGGTTAGGGTTATATGACTTTGCAGATTCACTTTGTTGTTTACATCATGTCGACAGACACAAACCCCCACAAATGAATACTATGTTTTTACATACTATGTTTTATGTAAAACATACAAAGTTTATTCAGTGACAGGACATTGCGTCTCTCGTGTATTTTATTTTACCTTGTACCTTCTGAATGGCATCATCTCTTTTCTCCCCTCCCCTGTGATCCGCAAAATTCTCAGATTATTTTTCTCCCTTTAACAGCCCTCCTGCCACCCACTAACACCTTTGCCCCCCTCCTTTTTTTTTCTGGGCCATTTCTAATCTCTTCAAGCAACTCTTCTAAGCCTAGGTGTGCTTCAAAAACAAATCAATAGAGGTATAATAGCACTGTGCATGCTTTGTAATTCTTATATTATTATTTTTTTCTCCCTCCCCCCTTGCAGCGCTTACTTCTCATGCATCAAGAGGGAGGGGAGGTGGGGAACGAGTGGTCGGGGGGGCATACAGTAGAGTGCCCTCGTAAACTTTATTTAGTATTCTATGAATTTCAGATCAGTTATGTTTCATAATGACACAGCAATGCGGTCGGCGGGAGAGGGTGGGGGGGTGGTTGGTGGAGGGCAGGTGGAGAGGAGACAGGGAAGGCAGAGGGAGAAAAAGGAAAAATCAATACAACTAGCACACTTTTTCCCCGGCATGGCAAAGAGAGGGGATCTATTGTGGGGGAATGATGATTTATGTCAGGGGTGGAAGGGCCGTCAGGGTGCGTCGGGGACGAAGGTGTGCGCCAATAATGATTAATGCCCTCCATCCTGGAGACAACCCAGCCAGCACTCTTTCAGTCTACCCCCACACACCACCCCATCCCGCTTCTCTCCTTCTCCGCCACCACCACCGCCCCCCTTCTCCTTTCTTTGACACAGGACCTTTACCTCCTATTCCAGACTGCAGTGCCAGCCTTCTCACCATACATGCAGACATTTGCCGTTGAAACATCATTTCACTTTACTGACATATAGTTCTCCTATAGTTGTAGGATAAGTCTGTGTTGACATCATGTTCTGAGGACATTTTAAATTGTGTCTTGCAAGCCCATCCAACAGGCATAAACACCTTTATACAAACAGACCTGAAATCAACTACTAGACATTGGCTTATTGGCTGTTTGCTCTCCAAGGCTCTTTTTTTACCATATAATTTGTGCTGAACTCGAGCCAGCATGCATGTTTGTTGTCCAAAACAAATGGATCCGCTCATTAAAACCGCTAAAAACACTAAATAAAGCAGTTCCACCTTAAAATCACTGCTTCTCCCACACTGTTGGACAGACAAAGGACGTC
>NW_023340257.1:1351886-1356897 GCF_004916995.1 Morone saxatilis | reverse complement strand
GAGCGGTCCGGAGGGGCTGCGAGCCGAGCTGTGCTAGAACGTTTGGTCAGTGTTCGGGCTGCTGCGGTCTTCCGAGGGTAACGTCTAGAGTCCAGACGTCTGATGACTAAAATCCTTCATCCGGTTCCAATCTAAGTTAAAAGCCACCAAGATAACAGTGGGATTAGTAAATATTTGTGGATTCAGGACTGGTAAACAGTCAATGTATGACAGTTTCTGGCAGACAACCACACGCTGACGCAGGCACAAAGGGGATTATGCGTAAGACGACGGACCAGTGGGAATACGTAGTCGTTTTTACCGTTAAATTTCAGATTTTCCTCTGAGTACCATTGTTGGACGTTTGGGATAATGGAAGTTACACAATCAATACATATAGAAATAGGCTCTAGAGTTTATTGTCATAATGTGAAATGTTACTTATTACATAAATTTAGAACAACCAGAATCTCTGACAATTACTGATCCCAAAGTAAGCCTTTGAAACTTGTCATATTTATACCATAATTTTAATCATATTTTGCATATTCCTTTAAATATTTTAATTGGTATAGAGACAGGTTTTTGGAGACATGATGGTTAAAAATAATTAGTCTGAACTTTTTAACATAAATTACATAAAGGAAATTATTTGTGGGGGAATTGTGAAATAAAGATGTTTCTTGCTGGATCTTCCCAACATTACCTCAACTGTCTTAAGCTAAAGTGAATGTTTGTGTAAAGACTGAGTTATTACAGGTCTGGACCCAAAGCACAGAGACCAGCATAATTTAGTTCATTTTTGGGTGGTCCAGAAAGAGGCAAGTCATACTGGACCAGCAAAATAGGGCAAACTTTCCTGTTGGGCATCAGGCAAAGGGCAGTTAATCCAAGAAACCGGCAGGGGTTTGATACAATCAAGAATCAGAGATGACTGCAACATGATTAAAAATCAATCATATTGGTGGCATCAGACTGGCATATCCAGAAGTCCAAAAGTTTTGTCTGTTAACAATGCTTTGTGTTCAGAGCTGACATCAAATCGTTTTTGTTTTCAATTATCTTGTTTCCAAGTTAAACGCTCAAAGGCCATAAACCCAAGGATCTCAGCATTGATTTTGTTGCATGGGGTTGGGTATGATTCATTGTGATTCTTTGGGAAGGGCGTGTTGACCGTGGGATCAAAGTCCATCAACACTTCCAGAAATTCAAATGCTGTATTTTCAGGTCCTTAGGGTAGCAAACGTCCTGTCAAACTGTAGATTGACCAGCACAGGGCAGCACACCATTTTCCACATCTTGCTCAGATCACTCTCAGATCTTGTTTGACTTTGGAGAGCCGCCTCAATCATGACGCAGCATCCTCAGGCAGAAGTCTGCCAGGGCGTAGATTTTCAAGACTTTCAGTTTCTTTTTACTTACACTGATCAATACCCTCAAATGAAGGAACATATGCAATACTAAGAATCTGTTTATGAGAACAGGCCTGCCATTTGTCCATTGTCTCGTCATTTAAATCTGGTTATGTTCTCAATTCAAATTGTCAGACAATAGTAAGATGTATACAATGTTCCCCAGTGCCTAAAGGAAGAACCATATCATCTCAGTATCTGTATCTGCTGCGTTTTGGACCAGCTGTAGACGTCCCGGAGTCCGGGTGAAGATCAGGGGAGTAGTGAGTGTTTCTCCCGTACAACCAGGGCCCTGCTAGCTCTCTGCAGCTCATCTAGGTCGGAAGGATCTCTACCTGGCTCGTCGTTCATGGGATCTAAGGTACTCCTGCCATGTATCCATCACTCTGCATCGACCCCAAACGCCTGTTAGGCCTGCTCGACCGAGACTGCGTATCCGTAGCGGTGGGGTAAATTCCCTGAACATCCGCCCTCTGGCGTACTCTCGATGCCCCCAGGCTGCGGTTCACTCCAATGCGAAAGTGGCCCTGGTCAACAGCAGAAAAGAATTACATTTAAAAATAACTAATTTCAACTAATTTCCAAGGCAACTGTCAAGCTTGACCTTTTAAGTCTTTTGAGATCAGTCCTCCTGACCTCTAATCTTTTAATTTACGAAAAAATTTTACCTACACAAAGATCAGTTTACAAGTCATAAGGAGCACAACTCGACCTGTCTTAAGTAGCTCTGTAGGAGATACGCCAAGTAAAAAAAAACCTTGATGTCAGGAGGTGGACAAAAATGTCCTTTACTTTCACACTGTACTTAATGTATAAATAAAAAGCATAAATATGGCAATATACTAAATTCCTGTTGACACACTACGGTGGTGAGGCAATTTGTGATTTGCAGAATGTGTTGTTGTTAGTCGTCCAATTACTCTCCCACCACCTGCCCCTTTTGCTCTCACACCCCCGCCTTCTTCCATCCGTTCTCTCACTCCATGCTGCTCTGGGTATGCCATGGGGTGATGGATCTCTGGCTCCCCAGCTGTGTGGCTGCAGGACAGGGGCGGTCACTTTTAAGCCCAGCATCAGCACTTTGTCTCTGCCAGAGCTGTCAGCGCTCACCACTCGGTACAAAGGAAAAGAACAGAGTGGCGAAGAAAGAGGGAGGTGGGAACGACAGAGCTGGCGAGGGTGAGATGGACAGAGTGAGAGATTGGCGCCTGATGAAGGAAATGAATAGATGGAGGAGACTCAACAGACAGGAGATGGAAAGAGAGGTGAAGGAGAAAAGACAAAGTGCTTGTCTCTTCTGTCATGCCACAGCTAAGAAAGTACCTGCAAACACCAGTGTGGATGTGTGTGTTTGTGAATGTAAGGACTTTTTGTTGTCTTTCTGATGTGGAATCATTTAGCACATCATGCAGCGATGTATGTTGATATTAATGGGTCTGCTAATGCTAGGCTACACTCACAGGAAAAATCATTGTAGCTCTGTGCTGTTTCCAGCCAACCACCAAAATACAGAAATTATTAATTTGACCCTTCATAACTCTTGCCCCGTTTTGTTCTGTGCTCCAATAACAGTTGAGCAAGCCTCGGTCAGAACCTCAGTCAGCTTCCTCCGATTCCTGTACTTAGACATGCTATGTGTAAGACAACCACAACAGTGAGGATGGTTAAAAAGTTCAGTTTAAGTCAGTCTGTTAAGTTAGCTAATGTTAGCAAAACACTACCTAGTTTATTTACATCAGTCGTTAGGTCGCTAATTAGGTGGCTAGTTAGCAAGCATTTTGCTGTGGTTAGTCCATACATTGTTTTTTTCGGAAAATCATTATGCCTTCAAGTTGAGTTCAATAAAATTACCACAAACAACAAATTAGTCTGGAACCTCTCCAGTTCATTTTTGATTTCTAAGGAGCATTATCAACAGCACAGACCACAATACCTCTGGACGCAGTTGGATAGACCTACAACCAATCAGAGTAAAGAAACGTGTGACGCAGAGCTGAACGACACATACAAGTTAGAGCGGTACTTGGTTTGATCTGAGTTTCGTGAGCCTGTGTGTTGCCCTGGACGGACCAGCAGACTGGATGCAATTGGGTGGCCAGACCCATCTGCCTTAGCAAACTATACATGAGCTTGGCAGATTCCTTCAGTTCCCAGGCTAGTATAGAAGTATAGATTGAACTAAACTTAAACAGAACTTGAAGTCGACAGGCTACACACACATTGGGTGGTAGGTAGGGGGTCAGTAGTGGCCCAGCAGCATCATTTTTTCCTTGGGGCCCCTTATCAGGTTCATTTGACGTGGGTATAGGGACCTGATTGCTGATACTCTTGAAACATTGTCTCCTATAAAGCTAGGTTATTTCACTGCACCTCAATAATTCAGTTCAGTTATTGAATACTTCAGTGCTCTTTGTTTGAACATTCCGCGAGTATTGCAGGAAATATCTATCTGCCTCCAACCAATATGTTTGTATTTCTATTGAAAAGTGCCCAGGTTAATTTTGATATAAAATTTCCATATGTCCTTGACCCCATGTTCATCAACATTCAAGGGCAAAAAACCCTGATACACTGACAATCATTTTCGATATCACCTTTGGTTCACTTAAAGAATGAGCAGGAAGATTGGATTTCTGCGAATGATACGGCGCACCCAGGAGGCCATTCATACCCGGTACATGTTCTCACTTTGTGTTGGCTGTTCAAGAGGAACCTCCATGTGGAAGGCAGCCTTTGGAACAGGCCTTATTATTACCTGTGAAGCAGGGAGCGCCCCTGTGAACTATTCTAATGCATGAATGGGACATTGGGGTTCGTAGGGAGGAGAGGGGAGAGGAAGGGGGGAGAGAGTCTATTGTGTCCTCTGCTGCTTATGTGTACATCTCTGCAAACACTGGAGGATAGTGGTTACACTGGCCTCTGCAGTGGTCTGTTTCAACCTTTAGGGGGAATCCCAGGGTCTCCGCTGTCCTACATCAAAGACAACAACAGAGGGGATTGCCTAAACATGTAAACAAATGATACCAACTATCTAATTTGCTCTGTGTATGCAGCTTTAGATTTGATAGGTAAGACTGAATGAACATGGGGGCACTGGGTACAAAGGCTGAGGGGGGAATAGAGGTGGGAGGAGGGCTGAAAACCTCATTTCCATCCTCCACTGCCTCCCTCTGCCTCTGTGTTAGAGATTACTCTACAGCACACCAACCCACATTCGGATGTGTGTGTGTGATGTGTGTGTTTTTGGGCAAGAGGGCGGCACACTTAGTGAGGAAAGATAAGAGTTGTTGCAGTATGGGAAATGTACATGTCAGAAATGTACGGTGAAAATCCACCTAGCACGGCTGTTAGCTTCCGGCCATCAGAGCTGATCAAGACAAGAAGCGCCATGGAGAATACGCAGCTGGTCTATTTTTGATGAAAACTGCAAACCACCCACATCAAGCACCGAACAGATCACACTGGCCGTTAGGTAACACTGAGACGACAAAATAGGAGTAGTTGCTGGATGAGTTGAGCAGCTGTTAAACTGTATTGCTTGTTTCAGTCCCCAAAAATATCTGAATGGCCGAGCTAAACAAAAAAAACGTGATTCGATTTTATTAGGGATGCTCGATATT
>NW_023340257.1:1341839-1351786 GCF_004916995.1 Morone saxatilis | reverse complement strand
CGATATTATCGGACATCCCTAGATTTTATGCTTCACAAAGTAGTTACAGGGACTTCCATTTTGAATGAGATCAATACATATCTAAAATCATCACTAGCCACTGTCTTCGGGTAAAAACTAATATTACTATAATAATGTTACTACATACAGTATATAGTATAGTACATAGTGTAGTAAGAGTATAGTACACTTTGGGCTGTAAATGGCACATGGCTGCATTTATATACTGCTTTTGCGGCAGCGAGCTACCACGCAGGGTGGCCTGACCATCGAGAGCAATCGGGGTTCCGCGTCTTGCCTGAGGACTATTCCACATGTGGACAGGATGAGGTGGGGACCAAGCCGCCAGCCCTGTGATCAGTGGACGACCCACTCTACCTCCCGAGCCACGGCGCCCTGGCTCTATTTTCATGAACCCTGCGGCGCGGCACAGTCTGCAGTCGAGTGCGCCCTGTCCAGTGCGTCAGGGGCCAAATGCACTTTTGGTAATTTCGTGGCCAGGCTCCGCTGGCTCCCAGGATGGGATCAGAGTGAATACATTGTTATACATTATAGGTGCATGTGTTAGAGGCTGTGATAATCACATTCACTACTTTCTCCTCCTTTAAACTCAGGGCTCTCTCCGCCATGACACACTGACAGTTTGGGAGTCCTGTGCAAAGTTTTCAGAGGAAAGAGTATTCAACTACATTTTTCCAAGGAATACACTTTTCTAAGCAGATACTGTGGGGATGTGAAAAAAAAAATCAAACAAATATCTATTCAGGCTTAATTAACCTTTTATTGTTTAAAATTTTCTTTTTCTTACAAAAATGAATGTTATTTTTATTCGCCTTTATCAGTGTGAACAGACTAAAGAACACAGAAATCCATAATGATAATTAGATACTTAACTAGAAAATGCTCTCAGACCTCCACAAAGGAGGCAGCTCACTGAGGAGTGATGGTTCAAATCTGTAACTGCAGAATACAGTCCGTTCAACTTTAACTGGCTTGGACGCCATTATGCAGTTGTGTTATTGTGTATGTGATGCCTGTAGTTAAATGCAGTTCAATACTACAGGTCACAGAATTCTTGGGGCAGCGAAACAAACTGCAGTGTCTTTTTTTTTCCTTTTTTTTTTCTTTGTTTTTTGGGGCTTTTTCCCTTTATTCGATAGGACAGCTGAAGATAGACAGGAAATGGGGTAGAGAGAGAGAGAGAATTACATGCAGCAAAGGGCCACTGCAGCAAGGACTCAGCCTTTATACATGGGGCGCCAGCTCCACCAGGTGAGCAGGCCCAAACTGTTGTGGTTTTAATAAAGAAGTCAGGCAATAATTGGCCTTTTTCCATCATTCTGCGAGCAACCGTGATCCGATTTTATGTTGTCAGTCTGTGAACAGTGACGGTGAAAGTAAGTTTGGTTGCCTGGCTGAGTAGTCAAAGGTGTACAGACCTTCATCTAACAGCTCACTGTTGCTGCACCTTCTTGTTCCATTATTCCCTGCAATATTTCAAACTGATCTGCTGTGAAGAAAAAGGTTGAAAAGGACCATTGTCTGTTTTATAGATGCATTTTTGATGAACAATACAATTGTCAGGCTCACAAACAAACATGTTGAATTTCCTGGGACGATCTACTTCATGATAAATGTCAGCTTGTGTTTCGCCAGTTAAATACTTTCAGCGTGAAGCTGCAGTACTAGGAAATGTTCGGTTCACATTAGCAGCAACTTCATGATTTTAAGGAGCATAGCAGGCCTATATCTCAGCATTTCATTAATTTCTGTGAAGAAATGTAAATGTAAAATAAATTAAGCAAATTGAAAAATGGTCAAGGATCAGATACAAGAAAACACATAATTCATCAAAAAAGAAGCCTATTCAGTATGTATCAAAATTATTTAAAAAATACACAATACAGAGTTCCCAAAATTCATCCAAATCACTTCCTGAAGTTACTGAGTTCACTGTTTGAGTTCATTGTACAGTTTATCGGGTATATAAAATGAAATATCCATAAAACATGTCATTTATTCAGGGCATGGCAGTTTACTAAATGATAGAAAAGGGGTCCCTTAAGGAAAAAGGTTGGGAAACACTGCTCTATACCATAACCATCTGCACTTAAATACCACTGTGCTGATATAGATAAAATGAAAGTAGAATTAAAAATGCAGTCTACCTTTTCCATGTTATTTAATTATTTCACTGTTTTACTTGCTGACAATCTGGTAACAAAATAGTTCCCTTTTATATCTTCATATTGCAACATTAATGCAATCCTTTTTTTTTCTGGGAACACCGCTATAAAATCTAACCTGACCATTTCTATGGCATCAAATGCAGAACCTCGGTGACACATTGCACAAACTTGTTCAAAAAGACGTAGTTACTGGCTGGCAGTCTAGAGGTGATTATAAGCGAAAAGAGAAGTTTTAATTGATCACATTTAAGTATACTTTACCACAATAAACGCTCTACAAAATGGAATTATTAACAGAATGCAGCTGGAATAGCAGATACAGAGCTGTTTATTGATGTTTCAGCAATCTATAGTCAGTGTGTGGTTCACATTTTTAAAAGATGATAGAATGGCATTGAGGTGTGTGCTCACACGTATGTTATGTGCACATATATACATTTGCTCATTTGTTGAGGCCCATCCTTGAGCCTTAGCCTTGGAGATGTAGCTCTGGAATGGAGTCCAGCCTGCTAATCAATAGCAAATCAGCCCACTGGGGAAAGGACAGAAGAAGAATAGAAAAGGACAACAAAGGCGTGCCCCACTCTCTCCATTTCACTCAGCTGCATCTTTCTCCTCTCACCTTGCTACACTGACCCCTGGCCCCAGCACGCGCTCACAATGTCCCTGTGTAAACGTGAAGCTGCTTGCTATTCTCCATTACTTAAGCTGCGCGAATGTTTGCAGTCCGCTGCCCTTCAGCAATTCATTACCAATGCGGCTCGGCCTCAATTCTTCACAAAATCACAATACGAGTTCATGACACATTCTGCTTTTCACATCACACAACCTGAGGAAAGTATTGTTTACTCTCAAGTGTTTTTTTTTGTTTGTTTTTTTTTTGGGGGGGGGGGTTAAATCTGCATTCAGCAGATTGCATAGATTTCAGTAGCTGCAACAACTCGGCTTACAATGATCCTTTTGAATTCAACAGTACTTAACAAGCAAATAACTTCTAGTACTGTTTTGTGAATAGGAAAATGCTCTGAAATGGCAGACCGGCTCAGCAAGGACATCATTTGATTCCAATGAATGTCACAGCTCTTCAACATAATATATACTCCAGGACAAATATGGACTACATAAATGGACAATTACATGACAAATGTAAATAAAGATGATAGTGATAGATGATAATAGTGCAACAATGTCGCAGTTATAACATGGTGCAAAAGGCTGAATGATGGAGAGCAGCACCTTTGGAAAGCAGCAGTCACATACAGTGGGCTGTAGGCCTGAGCAGTGCTATCTTTGCTGCTGAATGAATGGTGCACAACAAATGAAATGTTGAGGGGTTAAGAAGGGAAAACAAAGCAAGGTCCAACCCTATGTTTATTAAAAACATGTTTTGATTTCAATTACATATTAAAAGTCAAGCAAACATGCTTGACTGGACCTGGATCAGGGTTTGAATCCTAGTTATCTGAATTCATGCTTGTGTTGCTTTTTAAGTAAGAAATAACAAGGGGTGCCATGATAGCTCACCCGGTAGAGCTGGCACCCCTTGCACCGAGGCTGGAGACTGGAGGCCATGGGTTCCAGTCCGAGTTGTGGCCCTTTGCTGCGTGTCATGCCCTCTCTCTCTGTGACACGTCCATCTTGAGCTGTCCTATCAATAAAGAAAAAAATATATTTGATAATAATAATTAATTAATAATTAATAATAAAATGTATTGACACTTTTTTGAGTCTTTTTCATTGTTCCTAGCATCACTCTATTGTTAAATGGTAGTGCTGTCGACAGACCGCATCAGACCTTCATGCAGGAGACCAGAGTTCGGCCCATCAAGGACTATATATCAGCCTTAATGTCTGCTTTTCCATCAGGCTTATAACCACCATCCTCCCTTAACCTTAAACATGTTTTTTAGTTGCCCAGTGCTATTCACCATACAGTACACTTGGGTTTTGTGTAATTGTCAGATATGAACATTCTAGTCTGGCAGTAGGATTGAAAAAAACAAGTATGTGAGGTCCAGGATAATGGAAAGGCAATGAAAAGAACAAAGATAAAACACTGGTTTTAATGCAAATGCATTTTTTCAACAAATGTGAATAATGACACATGTGAACACCTCGACTATTTATACAGCTCATTTGTGGTGCTTCCATTTTCACTGGGATGAGATTTAGTCATTCACATTCGCACAGTAGAAGCAGTTCATGAAAGAGCTACTGTTAATACTGACCTTATCAACAACTATGTAACATCCACATTTATTGTGCATTCCCTCTGACTGTAATTTCTACAGCTGTCTTGAATCATTTCCATATGATCATATTAACACATTTTGCGATGCACCAATCGGCAGATGACAACCCGCACACACAGGGGATGGATGGAAACACAAAAAAGTCTATCCCCGAGGAGCTGAGACATATCCCAGCTGGAGAGCTTTCCCATCAATGCAGCTACAGTACAAGTCCCTCTTTTCTTCACACATCATAAGAACGAACTACTCACCAGCTAAATATAGAGGTGATCTTTGGAGTCCAAGTCTCGGGGGCTCTGGACAAGTCTTATTTGATAATTTGACCTCATTTTATGGATCCTATATAAACCAGTCTTGTTGGAATTACAGGCAGAGACACCTAGCGAAGGGCCTGGATGGGGCAAGTGTGGGTGTGTGAGGTGGGGTAAAAGGGTATATACTCATGCATATACACACACATCTATATCTTTTATATTTGTGTGTGTGTATGTGCAGATGTGTAAAAGTCCTCACTGCTGTGGCAGCTTCAACCAAGCAAGAAAAAGTGGAGCGGATCCCAGTGGTGAGACTATTAGCGACTGCGAATTATAAAACTATTAACCAGAATGTAGCTCCCAATTAAAAGATGATTCAATATCAAGATCTGATGGCTGAATTTTGATTAAACAGAGACCCCATTAGGAGCGATGGGAGATGGACGGCGGTCGACGACTGGGCCTCCGCTTAAGAGGCAGTGGTCTAATACAGATTTGTCTCTTTTTGGGCAAATTAAGGTTAATTACTTTAAATAACATGGCTGGGAGCAAATGGAGGCAGAGATGTGTTTTAATTCTCTGGACAGTCGGAGGGCAGGTGGAGAAGGTGGACCTGCTAGTCTGCTGGAGGATATTGTCAGGCAAGGGTGAATGGGCACACACACACTCTCACATTTGTTTTACTATACTTATAAGGACTTTCAATAGACTGTGTTCATTCCTTAAATAAACCCAATTACACATCATTTAAACTTAATCCTTGTTCTAATCTTGACACTAAACCCAACTTTAACCCTAAAGTTACTTTAACCACAGCTTCCACTCTTAACCCAATTCTTATCCTGAAGTAGGATTTGGGTCTAACAAGATTAGGACTCCTAAACAGCCCTTGTGGTGCATTCTATTTGAACTGGGAAGTTGGAATTTCTGAGTTCCCAGTCGGAATTTTCAACTGCAACACCACCTGAAGTCGGATTTTCAACTAGAAAAGTCAGAACAACCTCAGCAACCCTGACCTCAAAATCCAAGATGGCTGCTCCACGCATCAACTAAGTGAAAACTCTAATATAAAAACATAATAATATTCTGTTCATTAGCACTTCTGTCTTTTGTGTCTCATTAAATGTAATTGCACACACATTACTGTCCAACCTCTGTCTGTCTCCCGGGTTACAGTCCTGTGTGTGTTTGAGCCATCCATCCACCCCACCACCACCATATGTGGACTTTCTTGCTTTTTGACTGACTGACTCTGACTTCACACATCCAGAAATAATACTAGAGGGTAAACAGAAAATTCATGTTGATGTGATTGGCCTGTTTTTGTTAGATGTGTTGCTCTGGACCCCAGTTCTGGAATGTGCTCAGAGAGATAGAGCAAAGTACCACCCAACTGCCCCATCATTAGGTCCCTCAGCTAATAAACACTAGTTCTTACAAAGATAAAACAAAGAAAATCACTTATCATAAGTTAATACAGTATTTGTTATCTTGCAACAAAATAACAATGCAATTAGTGCAATCAGTTACTACCAAACCCTGCATATGTACTGTTCACTGTGTGCAAACTCCACAGTAACACTGTCAGAAAGGAATCAAGTGTGTGGTGTTATAACTGATGATGTCTGTTATTGATTGGGTGAGAGAGACACACACAAACACACACACAGAATGAGGTAGCCATGTATGGGTTCATACTGTATACACACACCCCATGACATTACATAACGCTGCGCAAGGTGTAGGGTAATGTGAGGAAGAGTGTGCTGGCGCTACTTCAGTGGCCAACCGGTCTTTCATAATATGACCATGGAGGCTATAAAGGAGGAAATATCTCATTAACATCATTTGGAGACAGTCGTTCAGTTTTGAGGTATTTCAAACTGAGTATTATGCTGTTTTATACTACTCCACTGTATTTCAGAGGGAAATATTGTACATTTTACTGTCATGAGTTACTTTGCAAGGTAAGATTTCACATCCAAAACATGTGATCAGATGTTATATAGTATATCAAACTGCCCAAAAGTGAGAATATATTAAATATGTAGGAAAATATACGCTATTATGGAGTATTGTGATTAAAAACACTCTTATTGTGGTAAATGTATATTATTGTGATAATTGTCAGTTGGGATAATATCCTCACATGGCTTGACTTGAAAAAGCTGTGTATCTCTCCAGCAAACAGCCCAATATTGATTTCCTGATTTTTTTTGAATGAGGGGACAAGGGGGAGCCACATCTTTCTAGTCATTCCAAAATGTCTGTCACCATGGCTGAAAGCTCGGCTTACCTGTTGCATCCCCCACAAAAAAATTAAACCGCATGTGGAAATAGTCTAGATTCCAAGATGCAAAACAGGCAGATGAGTTATCTATCTGTGATGCAATAAATATGTGTGTTCCTTCACAAAATGTAAAGTGATTCCAGTATGTGCCATGTTAAAAGTATAAAGTTTATTGATGATTATCATTGGATTACAAACCAATGTAAAGCCCTAAATTACCAATGTCCCCAATTTTATTGCTTAAAAAGTCAAGATAAGTGTTGCATTTGATTATCATTTGTTGTTAAAAACTCAGGCTTAGATGCTTTAGAAAGGTTATGGATACTGAATGGCAACGGTTGATGTTTTCATGTTTTCATTTTTAGTTTTAGTCTTATTGTCTGTAGATTGTTCTTTGCAAATATTTGTCTGTATATATTTTTTCACTAATCCAAAGGTTTCCTTGTGTAGGATGAATATGAATGTGTACATATATCATCAGGTTCATTTAGAAATGTGACCTGTAGATTTTGTCCATCCATATGTATGTATCGATGTTGCATGATTTTGGAGGCCCTGATGTTTCTTGTATTTATTTATTAATATGAATCCTAAATCTATTAATTAAAAGTGTGTCGAGTATGTGAAGTATAAGCTCAGGTTTGTGTTCAAAAATAAAAGTATATAGATATTTGAGCATTAAACACATTTATATGTTTTATGTATGAAGTGTACTATCTGTCTCCTTGGATGGCTGCTGTTTTTTGGAACTGATGTCTTAAGTTATTTGGTTCCAGTGAGGAACTGGTCTCAGTGGTCAAGGTTTTGCTGTGGGCAAAAATGTGCTGATATAAAGGACATCATTTAATTACACAAATGCAGACATTAATCAATCACAAAAAGCCAGCTGGATTGCTCTTTGACCTTTAACTGCCAACATTTTATAATGCACATGCGTCGGCTCTATGTTTTTAGTCTTTTAGAAATTACTAAATAAACAATCTCAGCCTCACATCATCCACACTGGCACCCTCTGTTGTGGTCATATGGATAGGTTGTGCTTTCACAGACTAATGTTTCTAGTAGTATTGTTGACAGTAGTGGTTTGGGTGTAGTGTTGTGCCTGTTAAGTTAATGCACCTGACTGTGTACTGTTTGTGGGAACCATTATAAGTTGAATCCTTCCATCAGTGTTTAAGAACATAATAAAGGTGCTGTTGTTTGAAGGCTCTGCTGTTTCATGTTTTGTAGTAGCCTTATTTAAGTTTTATTGATTAAAAGAAAAGCCTAGAATACAAAATAAATATATATGCATAGATTAAATATTATGCAAATAATACTTAAATATCAAAATCGAGTAAAAAGAACATTAAAAGCCAAACATATTTATATGAGAGGAGAAAAAGACAGAAAATAGCTAATAAAGTTTACTTGAGAAGTTTAATAGAGACTATTCTTAAACATAAGTAAAGAGTTACTTAAAATATCCTCTGTGTAATTTACAAACAGTTTTTGTGTGGAAATTAGTCCACAATATTTTTTCCAAAGGGCAGACAATAAAAGTTGTGAAATTATTTTCTACAAATAATAGAATAATACTAATAATAAATACTTAAATAAATAAATAATTACTTTGATGCCCTTAACCCTGTAGAAAGTTCAGCATTTGGACCTCAGTATTTCTAAAACCCTGCATGTAGAAGTGCTGGTGACTGCGTCTCTGTGTAAACACATAGCTAACTCAATGCTAACAAAACAGCACTGCACAACCCATGAAAAAAGTAGAAGAGGACCCGCTCCCTGTAGATAAAAACAGTTCATTCTAAGCAGGAGAAAACACAACGATTCCTTTATCCAGGTGATTATACTCTAATGAAAAGAACCTATGAATATTATATTCCATTTCTGACAATAGATCCTCCTAAATGTTGCACACTGGACCTTTAGTGCAAATATTGTGCAGTTATACTTGTTTAGACAGCCGGTGACCAAAGCCAAAAGATGAAACTGAAACTATTAAAACTTTTTTTTACCCTTCACAGAAAAGTCTAGGATGTGATGAATCCAATGTTCTTGGATACAATAACTAAAGATAATTCCACTTTTATTACAACCTCAAAACAAAACAAAAGAAGAATAAATACTTGAGTTGTAATAATGGCTTGTTTTGTTCTGACATGCAGACAGATAGTCAATTACATTGTGTAAACATTTTAAGTTCCCTAAAAATGTGTTTTCATTTCATTTAAATGGAATGATATGTATAGACTATTGCATTCATTTCAGATTAAGCCTAACCTTTATTCCAAGTGCCATCTCAACAGTGTCAGGCACAGTGATCCCACCTGTTGAATAATCAATCTACATTTCACACCCACTGGATTAATTTGAAGTTTGAAAAATGTGAGAAGCTCAAGCTTTGTCTGAGCTAGTGAGTTAAAACCCGTGGGTACATGGCCTCACACACACACACGCACACACACCTCCCCATCGGCAACCCAATGCCTGACGGAGTGTCGCTATCCCATCATTCTTATGTGTTACTTTTCAATTTATAGCAGAGAAGCAGAGTCTGGTCCCTGCCAACCCTTTGTGAGGGAGATGAAGAGCGGGAGTGAGAGGAAGATGGGATGGGAGGGTGGGCTGGATAATTGACACTGACAGAGAGCAGTCAGCCTTGATTAGTTCAGCCTTGGTAAGCAGTTCATTAGCAGCCTGGGTTGAAGGGGAATGGCACAAGAGAAGAAAAGATGGAGGAAAGTACACGATGTGCTGAGACATTTGTGGAAGACACTGTATGTGAGGACTGACTGATAATTAAAGCTTCATCAGGCAATTTTGCACCTTGGCGACCTCAAGTGGTGATTATTGAAATTTGTTCTAAAGGTTTTCCAATATTTCAAAGCTATAATCCATAACATTTCCACATTATAATATCTATAAACTCTAGAGCTATGTCCTATATGTAGTTGAGTTGTGTTCT
>NW_023340257.1:1340727-1341739 GCF_004916995.1 Morone saxatilis | reverse complement strand
TGCAATCTGCCTCTACACTGCTAGATGTTACTAAATCCTACACTCTGGACCTTTAAGTAAGATTTGGAACACAGGGCTTTTACTTGTAAGAGAGTATTTTTACACTGTCTTGATACTTTTACTCAAGTTGGTGTTTAGTAAGTAAGTTTCCTCTTGAGCTACCATGGCTAACAGTTTGGCTTTGACTGAAATATTTCCCAGTCTCATTCAAGCAATCACTGAATGCATTCTGGTGCAATTCTGTGCCGAAAATTCAACATGTGCATCTGACGTTCGTGTCTGATGAAGTGTCTTCAAGCTAAAAGACAGCAGCTTTTGAAAAGGTTTGAATGCATCCAGTTCTGCAAGACATAAGCTTTACTCCTCCCAACTGTAACTACATCATTTATCCATCTACAGGGTTTGTCCCCTGTGATTATGGCAACTGAGTTACACTGAAATTATCTGTTGTTTTAGCTCCAGTGATTATCACACATACAGTCATACAGAAGATGCAACATGCCGTTCTGATCCCTGTTTAGTGCAGCCGTTAAATGATCTGTGAAGGTGAGAGATCTGTTAGGGGTGGGGGAGAGGCGTAAGCGAGAGCAAAACTTTACTTAGTGAAGAACAGGTCAGTTAAAATGTACTAACCGTTACTGCATTAGAGTATGACACTGGCCCCCAACCTGGGGGTCACCATATTTATAAAGTAGGCCTGCTGTAAATCTAAGCATTTCATTCATTTCTGTGAAGAAAACAAAAAGTTATAATTAAAGTATAAATTATTATTAGTATAAACTTTTTCAAAAAGTCACAGGAAGACCTTAAGTTCTATTCACGGAGCCTTCAGTCTCTGCTAAACATCTTCGTCCTGCATTAGAAAAGTTTAACCAATACAACCAAAGAGCTAATAGAACAAAGTATCAGGGAGAATAAAACACTACACAAAAAAAGTCGCTCAAATCCTCACGCTGCCCATTTTTCCTGCTTCTAACACATTAACCTTGAGGACAAAATGTTCACTTGTTGC
>NW_023340257.1:1338151-1340632 GCF_004916995.1 Morone saxatilis | reverse complement strand
TGTTATGGCTGATCGGTGTATAATCACACATATACAGCCGCTTTCCTCAGTGCAGCCTTGCTAGAACTAGAATTAACCAGGGGGACAAACAACAAAGTGACCAACAATAAATTAAAAGAACTATGGACACCGCGGCAGGTGCAACCAGCATTATTAAGCCACATGAAGTAAATAAGCTGAGAGATGTATGGACAATTTAAACCCCACAACAGTTGTAGTGCACACACATACACTCACCACCACCATGAGCATGTTAAACTAGACCTAGCATGCAACTGTTGGTCAGCCAACATTGTGGGTAGTTTTAAATTTTTTCACTCTGCATGCTAGCTGGATCATTCATTAAATCAGTGTTTAATTAAGGCAGATGCAGAACCTTTTGTTTAACTATGCTATGATATAATAATGCTAATCTTAACCATAACTCAGAATGTATCATTGTTGAGCATTTTTTTTATTTTTCACAAACTTTTAGGCCCAGCTGTGGGTGCGACTGCACTGACTGCCAACTAATTGAACATGTATGGTCAGTTTCTCCTCTCTGGACAGGAATACAAAAACAAAATACAAAAAGCAACATCAGCAAAAAGAGTAAATGCAATTAAATAAGGTGAGACTTGCATGACTTTTTTTTTACATTGTACAATGAGAAAAGTTGAAAAAACATGCAGCGTCTTTGGTGATTAGACCCCATCCTAACATCATTTTATTCAGAGGGTAGTGATGCCAAGAGCTCCAGAAATATCCCCCTGATGCAGTCTAGACACTAGCGGTGGTGGTGAATGGGTGAAGAGCGATGGCTAAAAATCTGGATGGAAGTCATGTGAAGCAGGACTTCTGATGAGCTCAGTGGAAGGAGCCACAGGCGCTGGTTGAGACAAAAACTGGAGGTGAATGGGGAGGAGACTTGCATCGATGTGATACTAAAGTTACAGCGGACAGCAGCAGAAAGAGAAACGTTTTAAAGTTTGACAGCAATGATACGATTGGCTCAAAGAGGTTGTTGCGGACTCTGATTGGTTTAACTGAAAGAGGGAATGCCCTCAGTCAGCTGATGGAGTTGGAAGCGGTAAAAGTAAGAGAGAGCAAGCAAGTGAGAGTAAATAGATGAGCAGCATTAAGACAGGCTTCCTGATTGAACTTCCTCTACATTTTGTTTCTACCCCAGGTTGTTAGCTACATATCTAAATTGTTATTGTTACTAAACTGTTAAAGCACACAAGCTTCTGGCATTTTTGGCAGTTACCTGTATTTGCATGAAGCCTGGGAAAACCAAGACAGATGCCATCAGATTTGTGAACAGAGACGCGTATATGTGGCTAGGCCCCAGATTGTCATTTGTCATTTTGATTAGTTGCCAAGCTTCACATGGCCCATCCATGCATCCATATTATCTAGGATGAGCCTGGCAGAGGGCAGACACTGGGGGGCGTAAGTAGACGAGAGTAGAGATGATGAGAGAGGAAGTCTGCAGATGAATGCGAAGAAAGTTTTTGGTGAGATCATAATTGAAAATGAATGATAACCCTCATCTCTGAGGTATTTTGGTTAATTTCTGTATTTATTTGTTAATCCTAATGAACTGAAACCAACAATCTCTGTGCACAGTTGGCGACACAAGATGAGGATGAGTGTGTGGCCCCAGTTATGCAATGTGTGGAAGCTGTTCAAGTTCACCGGGGGTTCAGGTAAAGCCTCAGTCCATTACATGTTATTCTGAACCAAAGGCATTCATATAGGCCTGTTAGCTAGTTCAGCCATGAGGCTTCATCAGTCCCTCCAGTAAGTTGCAATGATGCAATCACAACAATCCAATTCAATCAGTCCCCATGAATTCTGCAAGACAATTTTGTCTAGACACAGCTACTTTTCCGAAAACCTGACCAATCACTGTTGTTTCCCCGCGAGTTTCCCCAATCATAGCAGATCCCTTCACAAAACATTGAGCCATACATCACCAAACTACTCAAGATGTTATTCTCACTGGAACAAGTTGCTTCTAATTTTAATAAATTATACAAAAAGAATTACTTTTTTTGTAATTTCATGTTCTGTAATTTCATTGCAAAAGGCATGTCTATGTCATTACAACATGCATTCCAATTTCTAATGAAAAGCGGCCGTTATATCAGGCATTTTAGGCCACAACAATCCTAAAAAAATGCAGTGAAATCCTGGAGGGACTGCTTAATGATGGAGGATGCAATCCCCTTGACTTAACAACAAAACATTTTAGACAGAGCCAGCGGAGGTGACTTACTGTGCTGTTTCAACTCGTCCGTAGCAGGAAACAATAGCGGCTTGCATGGCCACACACAATCTCATATTCCAGATAATCAGCACACTAAATTATGTTTCTGAAAAGATTTTAGGAGAGAAATAGTCAACACAGTAACTCTGGATCCATATCTGATCAGCACTGCCTAGTTTGACAGTTTGATCTGAGTCTGGTGCGTTGAGCTGAATGGACTCACTGAGAAT
>NW_023340257.1:1331896-1338051 GCF_004916995.1 Morone saxatilis | reverse complement strand
AAGAGGAAGCCTGCGACCACTTCACACTTGAAAGTGTGACTTTAAACTGTACATTTTAAACCTTAATATATATATATTTATATATATTCTTAATATATTGTATGTCTATTACATCTGGAGTATATGTAACAAAAGTAATTTCCCCCTGGGATTATTAGAGTATTTCTGATTCTGATTCTGATTCTGATACTGTCAGTGATTATGTTCCATTCCTGCCAATACATCCTCATAAATGTTACATACTGGATCTTTAACTGTTCAAATAAAAATGTTGGAACCACAACCCAAACACTTGAAATGATGTCACCTCATAGTGCATACATGAACTCATGTATAGGTTCAAACAAAAGGTCAGTTTTATTGTCTTCTAAAAAACGTATATGTATACTGTAGGGCCTATAGCGCTTATGAGCTTTTGTCCAAGGTTAGAGAAGCCACTTTCAGCCAGTCCTGATGCTGTCGTTTTCTGTCAGTTCTTTTTCCTGTGAGAAATATCTTTACCCAAGTCAGTGGAAAAAGAAGTGAAGAATGATGATGACGATCATCATGGTTTCGTTTGCAGTAAGGTACATCTTCATTACCTTTTCTCTTCCCAATGAAATGAAGTAGGGAAACAAAATGGAAAAGTGGAGGGCTCTCCCTGCCGTGAATGGAAGACACTAAAAGACAATGGAAGAGAGAATAAATTTCACCCCAGTCTGTTCATAGTAGGCGAGGCAGTGGAGAGATTGCACAAAAGGAGAAACACATCATAATGTTCTCTCAATGGTGGCTGACGTCAACACCTCTATCCTATTATGGTCTATTGAACAGGATGTGGTTGGAGAGGAGAGAGGAGACGATAAGGCTTACATTACCAAATCATTCTGTTTGTGTGTGTGTGTGCGAGTGTGTGCGTGTGTGTAGGTGTCTGTGTGCAAGAAAAGATATTCTGAGTCACTAAAACAAAGAAAGATACAGTGGAGAGGACAAAAACAGAGCAGGGAGAGATAAGATGGAAGCAGAACATGAAAAGGAGAATATTTAGTGTCATAGGGAGAAGGTAGCTTTGTGAAGAATTACACAGGAGTATTAGGTTTTTGACCACTATGGGATTTTGTAGGCCGACACAATATTTGTGCTGATATTCCAGATCTTCTTTAAGACAAAAAGATAGAAAGATAGAAAAAGCTAGTGGATCGGAACTTCTGCAGCATATTTCCACTTTGACTGCACCACTAGCACAAATATAACTAAAGCTGACATCAAACTGAAAAACACTGACCAGGGACAGGACAGATATCACTGCATTGGTACGGCCCGCTCGACAGACTCACTGAGAATGACCTGTCAATCACAGGGTAGCTACAACCCTAAAGCATGGAGCTGCCCCCTGCTGGCCATTACATATAAGGCTCGTTTAGGACACTACCGCATCACCTTTACTTCACAGATCTGGAAGCTCTGTTCATATACTGTCAGTGTAGCTAACTATCTAGCTAATTTACATCAATTGTTAGCTGGCTAGCTATCTAGCCTTTCGCGAACATTAGCTATCAGATGTAACTAGCTAGCTAGTTAGCTAGTGTTTGGCGCCGTAGTAACGATTTGATTACATTAGCTAGCTAACTTAAGAAGTTATTGGAGCACAGAGTAAACACAGTAAAAAAATACAGCCTTCTATTTTACCAGACCAAGATATGTTAGTGTAACAGAAGCAGCGCGCACACACACACACACACACACACACACACACACACAATACATGCATGGTGCTGCTGGGAGACCAACATAACAAAAAGCCTCTGAAGCCTGAACTAGCAGCCGACAAAAAGGCCATCCCGAACAGTTCCATGATCTAAATCCTAATCAAACATCATTTACAGCTTGTTTTATTTGGGCCCCTGGAGAGACTGTCCCTCCCCGCTTTTTGCCATGGCAACCCGCCTCTCATTTCAGAAGTGTCATGCCACATTATCATCCGGCGGGCTCACATACACTCCCGCCTGACAACTTCACCATGGACCCTGGTGAAAAATAGCCAGCCTTTTTACACTGCCTCTTCACCTCCCTCCCCCTCTATTTCTGTCTATTTCACTCCCTGCTGTACCTTCACCTATTCGCCTCCTCCTCCTACTCTGTGCTCCTTTCTTTTCTCTGCAGGTAACCAGTGAAGATTGGATGTGTGATATATACCTCTACTAATTGGAAACAAGTCCAGGCACTGGCATCGGTAACAGAAATAGATAACGATTAGCCAAAAGATGGATTGGACATGTATGGTGTCTAATGTGCATGAAAGTGTAATGATTTTTCATCAAGGTCACACTGAAATGGTTATTATCACACAAACATGCATACAATATGGTGGTTGTGCTATGTTGTGGATTCATTAATCAATGCTGGAGAATGAGTAGTCCAGTACAAGCCTGGTTGGCATTGTAATATATCAACCTGCTGATCAAATGCAGAACACTTATGAATGGGGACAAAACTCACATGCCTGTATTTTTACAGCAATGGCAGAAAATACCTGTTCAGCCATTTTCATTTGTGTTGTGTGGTTGACTTTTTTGTTTAACAATACTATTTAAATATAAATGCTATTACTGTACTGACAATTAGTCATCCCCTTTTGCTGTCAAAAACCATTTGAAAGGTCTTTGGGGATGTAAAAATGTTCCTTTAGGCTCCAGTTTGGATGTCCTTATATCCATGCTGGATGGATTTTATCAAATACTGCAACACTCTTAGCACAGTAGCACAACCAGGGGACCCCAAACAGTAATGAACATGCCTGGACGCAGCTGCGACATGCTTACATTTTAGCTCCCTTTTGAACGGGATAGCCGACTTCCATAACTTCGAGTCTCGAACCATGGCAACAATAAGTATGTCCCCTGGAGTTCCTTGGAAACAGTTTCTATTGTCGTCTGTGCTACTTGCTACGTTTCTGTGTTTGGTTATGTTTGTGTGTTTGGTTGTTGTTTTCTCACTTTTCTCACTGTGCACTCAAAAAAGCTTTCTCAGTGTGTTTGTGTTTTATCTATTTGCATGTGTTTTGTTCAAGTGAGGTGCATTGAGCTCTCAGGGCCACATGAAAGTAATTTTAAAATACCTGAATTAGATAAATTATTCATATTGTATCACAGTAGTGTAAGCACATGTTTTCTGTGTTTTGTTGTGTTTTCTGTATTTGATTGTGTTCTCTGCATTTGGTTGTGTTTTACTTTGCAGGGTTTATCCTAAATGCTGTGCAAAATGTCTTTTACACCAGCAGATCATTTCTTTTTAGTTTGCTGATGTTTTTGGATGTTTGCATGTGTTATCTTCAGTTGCAGTGTGTTGAGCTCTTAGGGCCACTATAATTTTGGAATACATATAGCTTGTATTAGATAAAACATCAATATTGTATTACAGTAGCGTTAGCACATGTTTTCAATGGCCACTCAGACAACTTCTGTTATGATACCATATTGTTCTAAACAAAATCAATCACAAATACCAGTGCATTATGAGCAGTCACCATGACTATTATAACAGTAACATGAACAGCTGACTTGGAACTGTCTGACTACAACCCAGAAATCCTTATCCTTATCCTTATGATATAATTTTTCTTTCCCAGTCCCCAGTGGAAATACAGGGTTTATTTAATGATCAATAATAATATCATTAAGGCAGTGGCACCATGTTTCAAACTAATAATGAGGCCCGTGATTAGCTGTAATTAGCCAAGCTAATTTACTAATTCAACTCAAACTATAGCTTGTATGACACATGTGTTACATAAAATAATGACGAAGCTGAACCAATTTAAGAAATGCTTTGTTGATGAAACCCTGACCAGGGTTATTGCGATATCCTTAGAGCCACTATATGTAGAGCTTCTATGTGATCTTTCTGACTGTATTGATTCTATCACAGGGACATTTTTAATCAACACATGATGGCTTCAAACACAGTCTTCTTTTTTTACAATTTAAACATTCTAGATGTGTTCTGTATCTTTTTATACACACTGCCAACAAAGTGAGTCTGACATTTTTGGTATTTTAGCCAAATTGTAGGTCTAGAGAGAGAGTTCTACCAGATCTTACTACGTGCCAATTACAGACTTTCACCCAAAGAAGAATATGCAGTGAGTATCAGAAGCTGGGATGGATTTTTCACCAGATGAGATGGACTGTACCAGCCAATCAGAACTGCTCCCCTCCATTCAGATAAGCAAGGACCTGTCATGGACCAGCTGGAAATTCTGTTCTGGGCTGTCCCTGACTAAAGGTGGGGTGCCGGTGTTCACGGTCAGAGTGACAGGTACTTAGACATGTATAGTTGTATCTGGTAGGCTTTAGTCTAACTGAAAGAGTAAAATACTCATAACCAAAACAACAGTTTGTATTACTTACCAAAATCATTCATCAAACTCACTTACTGAACCCAAACTGAATCCAAAAACACACACAACTGCTCAGCACTACTTTCCAAAAACATATTAAAGTTCACTCAGTTAAACTGGGGCAAACCTTTGGGGTGTCTTCTGATTACCAAATTATATTTCCCATTGCAGTGACATGTAGAGCAGCTGGTAGGTCTTCTTTCCCTCTGCCTAATCATTCTGATAGGCTGCCTTCACACCAGGCTCCAGCACATATAGCCAGCTGGGATCTCCATTTCAACAATCATCAGAAGCGTCTAACAAAGTGTGCCTATTTGTGTGCATGTAAATAAATAACCATATTCACTTTCAACTCTTGTATTGGCCCCATGACAAATTTACTGTAAAATCAAGCGAGGATGCTCCTGGGTCGGCCACTATAAAGCTGGCAAATTGCATCGAGATGCAAACATCCCAATAAAAAATCTCATTTCACCCCAAATAAACCACAGGTTCCATTGATTGCAAACCACCACTGTTTTCATATCAAGCAAATCAAAAGATATGACAGCCCCCCTCCCCTCGCTTACAACCAAAACACAGCACGGCCCCTCGGTTAATGGGCTCGGTTCATGCATTTCAGCATGCAATGTAAATTAGGGGAGGGGAGGATGGAGATGGGGCTTGCGCTTCCTCTTCTGCTGTTTTCTAGCATCATTGCAGGGTTAGAGCCTGATGAGAGCCAATCACTTTAACATAATATTTGCTTGCATGTGGATCAACTACAACAACAACCCCTCCTTCCACACTGGTTCTGAGATGATGCATGTCAGCATGGTGGCCAACTGGAGGACGCCATCCCTCCATTGCTTTAACTTGTACTTCTATATATAGGATATAGGCAGGTTCAGGAAAGAGGTCAGACGGAAGCAAAGGAAGGAAGGAGATATAGGTATTGTGGGAAATAGAGAAAAGTAAGGTAGCAAGGGAGAGAAAGATAAAGTGAGGGAAGAAGCAAGTGTAGGAAAACAGGAAGAGGGGAAGTAAGGAGTGGAAAGGATAAGGAGGTTCAGGAAAGAGGAGACTAGGAACCAATAAAGAGGAAAAGGAGGAAAGAGGGTGATGGGAAGCATGGATGAAGGGATGGAAAGAAGGAAGGTAGGCAAGGTTATGTTGGGGAAGGCAGGAGGCAAAAAAGGAGGAGAACTGGAGCAAAACAAGGAAGCTATAGGGATCAAAAGAGAGGAAAAGGGAAGGAAGGAGGTGAGGGAAGGAAGTGAAGATAAGGAGGGGCATGGTAGAAGGAAAGATATAGGGAGATTAAGTAAAAAGGTGAAGGATGTACAGACGTAGAAAGAAAGGAAAGAATGTTAGGGGAAAGCAGAAAGAAATTAAACAAAGGAAGGAGACCAGGTGTCAAAAGAGAGAGGAAAATGAGGTAAGAGGGTGAAGGAAGGAGGGAGTGAAGAGGGTGAAGGAAGGAGGGAGGGAAGAGGGTGAAGGAAGGAGGGAGGGAAGAAGGTGCAAGGTCAATTATTTTTCCTGAATGTCCATATTACTTCTCCTTCTTACCTCCCCTCTTCCCTTTTTCTTTCCCCCCCAACTTTAATTTATAATGTTGTTCCAGTGGAACACAGATGCACAGAACTGGACCGGTCGCCAGGGGCAATGCAACAAATGCTATTAGTACAGCAGGAAGCTTTGTGCCAAGGGTTACTTATCATTAGTCAAATAGTCCCAGAAATAGAGGTGTACAAAGGGGCGGCTGTGGCTCATATGCCCAGTATCTCGTGGTCTG
>NW_023340257.1:1327526-1331796 GCF_004916995.1 Morone saxatilis | reverse complement strand
GTCAGTGGCCCTACGCTTCAAACTGGGACACTCTAGGAACCCTTTGAGCGTCATTTCAGGACGTGCATTTCTGGTATAATGTTTTAAACCATTGCAGTCAGGTGACGTAGTATAAAGAGCGAGAAAGTCTGCATATGGAGGAGGTTGGGGTGGAGGATGGCTCAAACACAGACTTTAACTCAGGAGACCACTGTTTGTGCCGCATTTGAAACAAATGGTCAACGCTGGCTTCTTTTAAACTTACCTTATGTACTATGTTATAACCCAAACCACAATATTTTCCAAAACCTAACCAAGTCCTTTTTATTTTTGTTCCTAACCAAACTTCCACCATTCAAACTGGGAAACCCAGCTTTATTTTGAAAGTTTAACCAAATGTTACATTTTAATTGTTGCTAACTTGACCTCGCAACCCTGCAAGTGCAAAACTGATGCTAGAAGCAGCGTTCTTGAAATGGTTGGTATTGCAGTACTTGCACCCAGAGTTAATAAGCCATAAATAGGCAAGAGGTGACAAACTGCAGTAAAAACCCCAAATGAGACACATATTCAGATTGTGCTTTATACATGTCCAAAAGATGCGTCCTAACTGGAAAATGCTACATTCAAAATAAAGCTCAATTAGGAATATCCAATATCTAGAGCCGCTCTGAGCTGTAGCAACATAGCGGTTCAACATGGCTGCCTCCATGGATGGCAACCCTTAGCGTCTGTAGTTCTCAAAGGCTAGTTCTAAGATAACGAAAACACAACGATTCAAATACTCAAGTGATTATACACTAATGAAAACATACCTTTAAATTCAGAATATTGTCATATTAAGAATAATAATAAAAATCAGTTTGCCTGTAAACATAGTCAATGAGGTATAATACGCTTGTTGGGCATTGGTAGATTCTAATAGGTGTATAAATGAATGAATTGCTGTTTAACTTATATTAACTTACACATTAAAATTAGGAAAGGTTCAAATTCTAATAGCTAGGGCTTCAGTAGATAGTTACTCATTTATCTATGTATAGTAAACCCAAGGAACACATTACATTTATTGATCAGTGACTGCTTGCCTGTTCACCATGGAACTCTGACTTACCTATACATCACCATATATATGCCCACATATATGCTTGCTGGAATTTGGTGGTGCAAATGGCTACTTGTGCACAGACACACTTACTGTGTGTGTGTGTGTGTGTGTAGTGCAGAGAGCTGGGAGCTGCTTCTCGGTCCCTGCTGTAATTTCCTGGAAGGCTGGCAGCAGTGAGGTCGGCCCTGGGCTGCAGCCGAGCCGAACAGCCCTCACCTCACTGACCCAGGCTGCTGCTAAGCTTTTCCCACAGTGGGACAGTGGGCCTGCATAGAACGCTGTTTCTCTTGTTTCTCACCTCGGGAAGACTTGCCCGGGAGGGGGGAGGGGTACTTCAACTTACTTGTACTTCTTCCTCTTAAACCCACAGGCTCACATGCACACACACACACACTTATTGTGTTTTAGGGTTTGAAGAGGCGGAGCAACAGTACAGCAACACTATATCCTCTGGATCTGTTGGCAGGTGCTCGGCTGTTACTTTTTATGACATATCACAAGTTATTTCAAGAAAAAGCTTCACATTTTATCCCTCCAGCAAAGGATGAGGCTACTGTCACACATACTCGAACACAACAGAGTGACCATCAGATGCCGAGGCGAACCGCGTGATCCATCTTTGCTACACACCTGTCACCTATCACACACCTGTTGTCATATCAAATGCACAACAAAACTTGAGTAAAAACTATTAAAAATGTTGCAATATAATCAGCAGATTGCCATCAAATTCACTGAGCATATTCTTCCCAGGATGAACCATTCTTTTCCATTTCACACACTTCATGACCTTTTCTCTAGCACCACACAGTTTTAGCATCGCTAGATGATCTGGGTAATACGACATTTAACAACAGAAAATCTTTATAACAAACCACAATAAAACCCATCTTTGCCTTGTGGTGATGATGGGATGGAACAACAGAACAGGTCATAAATAATCAAATTCAAAATTATTTTAAACTCTGTCATTTCTCACTGTAGTCATGTTTTGTGAAGAACTGTGTAATTTGGTGATATTTAATGACACAATGCCCAATTCATGCACTTCCAATTATAGTATTCTTACAATGGCGTTTCAGAGTTAGAATGACGTTTGAAAACTTTTTATTTATCAAATATACTGCATTACTAAAAAAAATTCTAATAAAGACTAGAGCCCAACATTAAACAACATAAAATGAATAAAAGATGATGATTCCTCACTGCATCAGTTAACTTCTTCTGTTGTGTCTTACACAAAGGAGACATTAAACATTAGATATTTACATCATTTTTAAGTTTAATCATCTAAAATACAGTAATTCTGTAATGCCTAAAGCAAAAACATCAAACAACAATTTACACTCAATACATAACACTGTGATCAAAATAAAATAAATGAGCACTGAAACATCATGACATGACAGGGATAATTATGTTTATTTTGCCTTTTGCCTTTACCAGGAAGTCCCACTGAGATGAAAATGTCGTTTACAATAGAGACCTTGCTGAGGCAGCAGCCGGACAAAATCACAGCAGATTAAAATATAACATAATATACCAAAATCCACAATAAAAGAGAAGAACAATAATCAAACGCAAAGGCCTCTCAAGTAAAACAACAACATATCTCCGTCACTACAATCTTTAATGATTCCATTAACATATCTGAAGAACATCTGGAAATCAACTGAACTGCTTAACAACACAGCTAATTAATCCGGACTCAAATACAAAGAATTATGTCTATACTGTTGTTGTTTTTCAGGAATTATTAGCTAGATAGGGGACCCTAGGAACCACATGCTAAACAAATGCTAAAGCCATCACCCCATTGTGTCTGTGTACAGTATACAGTGCACTGAGGGTAAATGGAATGGTAAATGGACCTGTGCTTATATAGCGCCTTTCTAGTTTCATACAGATTCACACACCGATGCACGGCGGGATCTTGCTATCGATATCTTGCTCAAGGATACTTCGACATGTGGCACCACGACCCGCTCTGCCTCTGCACCACAGCCGCCCGTGTGGCACTAGAGTTCATCAAGGAACCAAAATGGAAAGGGTTTGTGTTTCAATCTCAGTTTAGTATGTTCTTCTGATATACTGTGATTTAAATAGTCATAGTATAAAGAACACAGCACCACAAACCATACATAAAATACTTTCTCCTTACATGCCCAAATGAATTGTCTTCTTTATTTTCTTACTCAAAGCCATATCCTAGGAGTGTATGTTTTTAGTCTGATGTTTGTGAATATTTGAATGTGTTTTTGATTCCTGATACTACACCGCTGTAGTTATTTCTTGTAATATGCTGCCCGGAGAGTGCCACCTTTCGAGCCCCTGGGGGGGTTTTAGGCCTCCACCTTCTGTTGCAATCTATATACTGTATTTTTAAAGTTTGTTACATGTGTAAATAAACAAAAACAATGTCCACAATGTGCCCATGGGGATATGTCTAGTATACAAATGGCAAATTGGCCTGATGGTTAAAGAGAGGCCAGGAGGTCAACAAACAATATAAAGAGAGGAGGTTGGGGTGGAGTATATAAAGATTCATATAGTTCATCTTCTTGTTGATTATTTATCAATAGATTATTCCAACACACTCCCAAAAATGGCCACTTTTTCCTGGATGCGCTGTTTATTATCTAAATGATGTGTTTAGACTGTGTTAAGAATTCAACAGTCTTTATGGCGGCAACCAGTAAGGTTTGTTTTTTGTTATTCCAAAATGGAGGGAGTGGTTATCATGACTTGATAACAAGCCCTAATCTGCACTCAAGAAAAGAAATCCATGATTTATTCTTATAACTACTATATAATACTATATTTATACTATAATACTAATACTGTTTCTTTTTCTCTAATTTAAATGTGTTTGATACAAAGTACTATGTCGTGTCAAAGTTTTATATCACTTTGAAACTGTGATACACTATGTTGATAGTTAAACTGCATCCCTGCATATCTCCAACCATATCCTTATACACACACACTTCTATCCAGAAGGTGCCCATCAAACATCAAATTCCACACAGCACATTTAGCGAACTCTTGACACATCAGTTCACTCACAGTGGTTAGAAATTTCAAGGCCGCAAATTAGCTAATAACTCATGGGCCGTAATGAACCAGGGGGCTGTCATGTAAAATTTATGCCGTATTTTCAATTGTGCGTGTGTGTGTGTGTGT
>NW_023340257.1:1327143-1327426 GCF_004916995.1 Morone saxatilis | reverse complement strand
AAATGTTCGTTTATTGGCTGGAAAACATGTTTGCGTCGCCCGTGAATTTCTGAGGGGACGTTCTGAAACTTCCAATTTGTTCACCTTCCTTCATCATTTTGGCAAGTGACCAGAGGCCAGAACATTGGACAAATATTATTGGAGCTCAGTTGGAGCTGAGGAGAGACAAACAAACCAAAACCACTGAGTGTGATATATTCTGCCTCATGTTAGTCAAACAAGGAACCCAACCAGATGCCTTAAGGGACACATCCAGTTCATAACAGTATAATTTGACCATTTT
>NW_023340257.1:1326919-1327058 GCF_004916995.1 Morone saxatilis | reverse complement strand
TCAACTAACTTTACAGTTGTAAAATTACACTAGTAGATGAAGTTGATTCAACCCAAATGAATTCAGTTGGCCCCAATATAATTACTTAATCTTGAAAGAAGGCAATTTAATCACATGTAAATTCAATTTTCAATTCAAT
>NW_023340257.1:1324299-1326748 GCF_004916995.1 Morone saxatilis | reverse complement strand
AGAAACCTAGGACAGACACTTCGGCTCTAGGTGGGTGGTCATCTCTGCCTTGACCAGTTGGGGGGAAAGAGAGAGAGAGAGAGAGAGAGAGAGAGAAAAACAGAGAAAGACAGACAGATACGTCCCATGATTTAATTAAGTATATTCAAGGACTAACTTTTGAATGTAATTGCATTAAAAGTACAAGATATCACATGGGCATGGAAGATGCGTAAAAGCCAACAAGTCAGAATCATGCAATTTGAAATGATTTGTTCATGTTGGAGCAACACGTGTTGATTTCATTCAACTGAATTTTCTTTGAATCATGTCCAACAAACATGACCCAATCACTTAATGGACATAAAACACAACAGATTCATTTAATAATAACATGATTCTAGTTTGCTGATCAAACATTGCCCTGGTTGTTGTGTTTTTAGTGTAACTAATACCAGTGAATGGTGGACACATTTGCAGAAAGTGTCCATATTAAAAAGGGAGAAAACCAACTGTTGTAACAGATGACTTTAAAGGTGATTGTACTGTCCTTAATGGTCTGTGGTGGGGAGTGTTGTTCAATTGGAATAATACACCCCACTCTGGAGAACACGTATCACTGTGGATGCTGCCCTTGTAGTGTTCATGAACTGGCTGACTGAAGCTGCCACAGGAAGACATCTGTGCTGATACAGACCAACGCTGCAGATTTACTCTGTATGAGATCCTCTGACAAAACATAGTATATCAGTTTTAGAGGAGCTGTACAGCAAACACACACTCGCACACACCAAATGTATAACTGTGCTTATTTCAATCAGGTGACATTTGTTAGCAACTATCATGAGGGAGGAGCAAAGCGCAACACTGGCTAACCTTTCAGCTGTGAATTATGGGAATTTACCTTCATGCCTCAGTGCGTTTGTTGCTGGTCTGCCTTTCGTGTCTAAATCAAAGGCTGGGATCTGCAACATCGGCACTTTCCCCTTCCTACAAGGGCACGCGCTGCACAAACGCCTGATGACGGGTGACATTTACAGCACGAGTCTCTGACTGCCACTGCAAACACCGTGCACACGTAAACACACTCACAGGTACCCACAACATCGCCTGGGAGGCAAAGCCAAGTCATTCTCAAACAGCAGCACTGCCATCCATTTCTACCTCAACAGTGAGTGTGTCTGTGTGCAAGGATACAGTATGAGTGTGTGAGACATTAATTTATCAGTGAACGGGGATTCCATCTTCATAAAATGACAATTCTAGGTTACTGGTTTTCATTTCTAGGACAAGAACAATGCTTTCAGAAAAGGTTATATTAACATGCAAGAAATGTACAATAAGTTTGCAGCAATTGGCTTGAACACAAAACTATTCACAAGGGTTGAGCCAGTAATTGGCTAAAACAATATCTGGTATGGATAATCAGTAGATAGTATCATCACAGTAACATTTTTAAATATCTGTCTTAGCAATTTATTTATTTTTTTAAACTTCTTTAAACAGTTCCCTTTCTCTCATGATGAAGAAACTCTTAGTCCCACCTACTTCCAGTTTAAGTCTGATTTAAGCCAAGAAACAAGTATAGATACTGAAATTTAGTTTACTTGGTTGTGTTGGCAGTGTTAGTCAGTCTGTCACTGTGGTCCAAACTTAAATATTTCAACACCAATTGTGTTCTCCAAAGGATAACTTCGATGATCCCCTGGCTTTGCCTCTAGTGTCACCATAAGGTCAAAAATTAATTTTTTCCAATGTTTTTCTTTATGACCAAATCTGACCAAACAAATGACTGAAAAATGAAATGAATTCCCAGCCTCCACTGTAGTTTGTTTAGTGCTAATTAGCAACTAACTAACTAAGCTAAACATCAGCATGTTAGCATTGTCACTGTGAAAAGCATGTTGACTTTAGCAGTCATTTACAACCTCACAGAACCGCTAACATGGCTCTTAAGCAGGAATTATACTTTTGCAAGTACGCTATGGTCAAATGACATGCAACAGACCTTTTTCACAGCAGCCATATTGACATAAAATAGTATGGTCAGGTGTTACCAATGATACTAATTAATGTTTAGTTCCATTCAGACTCAGGGTGCTGTCATTGTCCATGTTGGCTCACTGGAAGGCTCTGCTACACTAAATGGAACGGTATCATTGGTAACACCTGTGTTTTCCCTACTGTTGTATGTCAAAATCACTGCTGTGTCTAAAGTTGTGATCGCGGGGACAGTCTGCATGGCCACTATAGGTTGGGGGACATGTCCTCCAAGCAGCCATGGTGTGTGCAGCTGTCCATACAGGTCTATTTGGGTATATATTCGAGCATTTAGTGATGTAAAATCTCTGTTTATGTAAGGCTTAAAGGACCAGTGTGCAGGATTTAGTGGCATGTAGTGGTGAAGTTGCAAATTTCAACTATCTGAATACAGCTCAGACTTCCAAGCGCATAGGAGAAACTACGGTGG
>NW_023340257.1:1313945-1324199 GCF_004916995.1 Morone saxatilis | reverse complement strand
TTACACACTGGACCTTTAACTTTACACAGAACCAGGCTAACTGCTTCCCCCTGATTCCAGTCCTTATACTAAGCTAGGCTAACCACATCCCAACTCTTGCTCGATATCGATCTTCTCTTTTCGCTCTTGGAAAAATAAGCAATTAAAAAAGAAGGCCAGAACAACAAAGCAGAAGGTGCTATGTTTGTATCAATGGAAGAAGGCTTAAGGAAAAATATATCTACAGTCACAAGGATGTTTTGAAACTTATGGGAAATGCGGTCTTAATTTTGAGTAACACTTGGGCCTGAAATACTACCCAGAAAGCGGTTATCAATTGTCTCCCATTGGTTTCATTTTTGTAAGTGTGGGGAGATCACAGTTAATTTGAAAATGATGCACTGATGGATGTAAGTGACCCGTGTTGCAACATTAAACTGATACTAAAAGTCATCCATGACAGATAATATCAAAAGGAACTGTGAATCTAATGTGTGAGGCAGCAGAGACTTAAAGACCAGAAAAGCAGATAGGAACAAAAGATGCTCAAAAAAAGCGAGTAAAGCCGTAAAAGAAAATTGTCCTTGGGGAAAGGGGCGGGTGTAAAGAAAGAGTCCCACAAACGCCGGCTGAAATATAGAGAGGGGGAACTGAAAATGGGTGAGATTATTTCTTCCCTTTTTCGGTGTCTGTCACGCTGCCTTGGGAAAGCAAGGCGACCGGTGAGCCTGACTTCGCAGAGCTCCGCATCTCTGTCTCCCCACTTCACCGAGACATGGCTCTCATTTATTATTTGAACAGCTCAACAGGTAATTTTCCAGCTAAAATCCTGATTTCTGTAGACGTCTGCTTCTCTTCAGCATGTATTCTAATTACCGGTGGCTCGCTTTGATCTGAGGCCCCCTTTTGCAGCTTTACAACTTCCCCCTCCGTTCGCTTTTCATCAGGCCTCCTAATTTCTTTTTGGCACAGTTTTTTTTTTGTTGTAACGGTGGATATACAGGTTCAGTTACGTGGCTGAGATAAAGGCAGAGGGGTGGTGTTAATAGAACCAAACATAGTCAGGGGAGATATCATGTGGTGGCGTTTTCCCAGCGTCCCCGACTTGGACATGCTGTTATGACAATAACGTCTGGGATGGAGTGAGAGGTGGAGAGTCTGGATTAGAGAGTTTCACCTCATTAAAAGTTGGAGCTAAAAGCTTCTGTTTGAGTGTAATTTTCATCTGCCTTTGAAATCAATCATGCGACTGAACACGCATGTACTGGATGAGTAATTGGAGCATCATTTTGTAAGGAATGACTAGCGATGGTGGTTAGAGGAGTCATTTTGCCTTTGTTTCATTTGAGGTCTTCTCTGTCAGTTCAGGGGAAAGCAAAAGTGACAAATCCTTCTCCCAGAATATCTTTGCTCTTAGTGTCATCGCGGCCCGAAAATCCAGTTGTGACTCCTTTGTTTTTTATCCCCAGGCCAGTCCGGGATAACAGCCCGATCAAAAGCTTAACCTAAGTCAGAGTATCAGCACATTACGCTCTCTGCGTTACGTGGAGGATAAAACGAGGTTAGACCTTGTCGGCGGGACTGTAAAGGCTTTGAGGATGAATTCCTGTGCATACTTATCTCGTTCTTATGTCATTAGCGCTCTGCTTGGTCTATTCACTCCTCAGCCTACAAGCTGGACTGTCATCGTCTCCCGCGCAGTGTCCACTGTCTTCAGCCCAGGCGGGATGTCAGGGGGGGGCTTTTTTTGTTGGAGGGAACCATTTTCAGCTTATCTCTCGGGGACAGTGCGTTACAGAACGCCGCATGCCGCAAACCTGCGACCTCCAGCCCCCCCTCCACCCCACCTCCATCTTGCTGCGCGCCCATTAAGGCAGAGTTAATTAAACCACAACTCATTGCCTCAGCAGGAGGGGGTGTGGGGAGGGGGGGTGTACAATTATACATTGGCATTTACCTACCATTTTCAACGTATAGCACTCGGCTGGCGGTTGCTTCTCAGTGCCTCGCGCTTACCCATCACCCTCACCCATGTCTCTCCAGTTCAGCGCTCATGGGTGGCACGCTGGAAGTCAGCGAGGCTTGCTTTTAACTGTGCATCTTATGAGGGACGCGCACAGGAGAGTGGCGCGATGGCTGATGACAACGGGGGGGGCACTCCGTCCATCTGCCTGTCTATCCATGCAAGGTCGTCAGGTGGGGGTTCGAACACCGTTACACGCCGAGCCGACTATTGCGCCTCTCTGCCCCCCTTTCCGGTCGTCAGATATGCAAGCCCCCCTTTACCTGCTGCGATTCCATTACCCCGGCTGCCTGTTCCAGCACTCGAATGTTTCTGTAGCATATTAAACAGATTAATAGAACAATGCTCCAGGGAGAGAGCAGCCTGTCAATCTCAGCTAAAAACACAAAAGCAGAAAATTAAAAAGGCCCATGGCTGAACTCCAGCACTGATAAAAAAAAAAAAGTGCTGGAATCTTGCGTGTTGGAGAGAGAGAGAGGAGGCAAAAAAACACCACAGATGGTAAATATTTATTCTCCTATGCTGCTTACAGAACACACACACACACACACATACACACAGATAGGCCACAGTGGTAGCTGAAATGACAATGGGGAAAATTAGCTCTGAAATTATCAAAGAATGTAGAGGCAAACACAGAGCGCTTTGTTCCTTTTGTGTGACTATCTCTATACTGGGGATCAGCTATAAGAACTCCAATCTAGAAAACACGCTCCTGCTCTCCGAGGACGCTGCATTTCATGCCAGATGGACTTTCCTTTGTTTATCAGCGAATTCCCACTGTTGACTGGATGTAAAATCTAAAGCGAATCCAGAGCGTTCTCGCAGCACGAGCGACGCCTTCGTATCTGAGGCGTGCATCTATAGGGCCGCAGCAGGAGGCATAGAGAGGGGAAGTATCCTCTAGTGACGTCCGCTCTCATCCTGGGAGACTCCGGAGGAAAATTCAATCTGGTCTTCTGCTTGCAGAGATATTGGGAGATTGAGTGAGGTCTGCAGACGGTGGTGAGGGGGGCTCTGCTCGGTCTTTACATTCATGCTTGTGTCGCTCGACGGTAAATAAAGGCTGAGAGACGAGGCCTGCATCACAACAGGAGACACAGCTGGGACACGTGTGGCAGGTTCAGTACAGTACACGCTGTAAAATCTCAACCTATCAGAATAAAACAGGACTCATAACTCAGCAGACATTTTGATCTATAGTAGATACAACAGCTACATGAAGATTAGATCCAGCTCCTGCTATCAGCTCTGGCCATTGTGTTTTGTTCTGTATTTCAGTTTAGGGTTATCTCTAGATTGTAGTTTTACATTTAAAATATAAATGTATAAATGTTTACATTACTTCAGTAAATAATTATTTTTGATTTTCTTTATTACTTGACTTAAGGCCAGCTAACATTTCCAGAGCTTTCAACTGCATCTTACCTTCTGCATAAAAAACCCTCTTGTTGTAGGCAGACCTTGAGTAAACAAAGATTTTGTCAGGAAAAAGGAAATAGACGCCCCATAAAGATTTACTATGAGACAATTTACACTGTTTTGGAGTTATGTCTTTATCCCACAATGCTCAGCATGTGACCAAGGAGGTCCATATATGGACGTCAGCCAAGTGTCAGTCCCAGACAGAGCACTACAGTCACTCACATTATCATGTACACATCAAGTTAGCTACAGTGTTTACAACACCATATATTATATATTACACCAATTTTTTTTATATATTTTCATACTGTATAGTAGTGGTGGTGGCCAAAAGAAAAAAATTGACCTTTCAGCAAGAATATTCAGACCCTTGCTGAATGCAATTAAGGCTCATAATATCCAAATAGGACCTTGTAACATACGTTTACAGATATACTATCAATGATATCCTTAGTCTTTGCACCATAGAGCATATATTCATGTCTGAGTCCTTTTTGAAAACTAATATTAACACGAGCTGCTCTCTAATAGTTATACGCTGCCCTTGGATAAATTAAAAGAAATGGCAGGCCCGTGGTTAAACCTATAATTGCACAAAAAAACATCTGTACATACTGTACATCTACAGGTAAACCCAGTACCAGACCTAACCAGAACACAACGGCACTTTCTGCTTTCTCGAAACAGCACTGATAAAAAACCAACACCAATTCATGCAGTGACCACTGGAAACACTGAGATCCTCATAATGTAAAATTAAAGTTACAGACCATAAAACGCAGCAGCTGGTATGCAAAGTAGGAAAAATCCAAATAATGAAAGAGACTTTATTTTGTGGTGTCCTTTGGAGGGGGACAACAGTGAACAGTGAGTCCAGACAAAACAACGTATCCACTTGTGTCTACTGTTGCACAATCCCATATTGAAAGAATTTAGTCCTCACTTGCTCTCCTGCAGCTGAACTCTCTTTTGTGCGTCAGCCTCCCTTCAGATGCATGCTGGGAAAATACTGGTTAGTGACCTAATGTGCCATGTCTCTAAAACCCACCCCCACCATTCAAAACTGTGTAGATCAACTTGCTCCATTTATCATGTCCTTCCTGTCCGAGAAGAAAAAGGGCCCTCTAATCTTTATCTGGCCAACAATGAGAGAATAAGGAGTTAACACTATCGTCAGCCAAACTCTCCCTATCTCCTCTCTGCACTGGAACACTGCAAATCATCTTTAATAGTCGTCATCTTGATGGTTCATTACGTTAAACTATCTCTGCTAGCATCCTCTAATTCAATGGCTCTCCTATGGCCTGAGGGGCTATGAGCTCGGGGAGGGAGGAGGCTGCATGTGTGTCTGTGTGTGTCTGTGTGTGTGAGTGTGTGTGAGTGTGTTGGATGAGGAGGGGGACTTGTGCTCATTGTATTATTAGCAGGTTAATTGCCCCGGTGCAAAAGAGTGGCCGGACGGCAATAGGATGCCATTTTAGTTTAATTGTTAGCCATCCTGTAGTGTAAGCCCTGGGTTGTGCATCAGCGGCCCCCATGGGTGCACACTAACACACCACCAGGGGCTGGCAGCTGTGTCATACTGTATATGACGAGAAGCACATCATCATGGGATGGTGGCAGACAGAGGAGCTGGCACACAGCGCCACCTAATGGAGGTAGGAGAGGACAGCATGTGTGTGAGGATGGTAGCAGGATGGGTAGATCATACTCTGCACACAGTAACTAGATATCAGTAAGAGGTTTCACTTTTGTTGTATCATTTCTTTTACAGAATAATTGTAACAGCATGTGTCTTATGTAGTTTAATACATTGTCTTTTTAAGATCTATTGAAATAGTTTTCCTTCTTCTTCCTACCTTGACATTATACTTGAGAGTATCCAAAAAGTGCCCAGTGTCCAAAATAAGCTTTTTATAGCTTTAATGGGGATCAGTGAACCAATAGTATTTCTTTAGCCTATAAATGTAATAATATAATTACTATAAAACATATAATCTAATGTTATTATATGAGATTCATGCATTTTTTAGGTTTCTCATATTTAAAACCAATGTTTCTTTGCATTGGAAACGGTGAATCCCAGAAAAATGGGTACTAACAAAATAAAACAAATCATGCATACGGACAAAAGGAAGAGACAGTTTGTTTGTGTATCATTTCTGGCATGAGGCCTGCTCGTAATCCAAACTGTTGTTTTTGTTTTTATGATGCTGTGAATGAAAAACAGAGAAAAAGGGGCAAAACTGGGCAAAAGAAAAGGGGGCGGCCTTTTGTGGATCTCAAGCTGGAAACACACTACACGACAGAAAGGCCAATCATAACTCCAGTTTAGCCATGACCAGGGATTTCCAAGATCACAGACACTCTCCAGTTATCTGTCCAATATAGGTCAAGTCACACTGGACACTCGGCAGGTTTAATCCATTATTTGAATTCTCAACATGTCTTGCAGTGTGTGTGTGCGTGTGTGTCTTTCTTTTCAAGACATGTTTAGGATTCAAATCTCTAACCTAGAGAGAAATGTAGGCTACCATGGAAAAGCCACTCAGGAAAACAGTAATGCTTCCAGTGCTCAAGTAAATAACAAGCACTGAACCTCCCAATGTAAACAAGTGGCTGGAAGTAGGTAGCTTCAACTTTCAGAATCAATGAGAACAAAACGATTGGCTCCATTTAAATGAAGTAATGGTAACTGTGACTTCCAATACGATGTAAAAATGAATGAAATATTAGACGGATGCTTTGACAAACTGTTATAGAAGTAGTAGGCTTAATGAAATTGAAATTAAGTTATTTTCCTTTTTGTTATGTGTATGTTTATACATGTGAAACATGGATGTATAGATATGTATGTATACACATGGAAGTGTGGATGTATACAACATGATCAGTAATATCTAAACTGGTACAACCCTATTGTTTATATTTGCAGTGTATTGCCCGTATGGGTGAAAGATAGTTAAAAGGTCAAGAATTGTATCAAGATGGTTTATAATAAATAAATAAAAACAACAGGAAATGTATGAATGATATGCATTGACACAGAAAAGTTAAAAATAAAGAAAAGTGATGTTTTGACTGATTTCAGTAAGATGTCATAATCTCTTTACATAGGTTGTTGAATAAAAATTTGTTTTTGTTTTTTTAAAGTCTGTCCTAAAAGCTCCCTGTAGAGTTATCCTAAACAAACACTCAGTGTTAATGTTACTTACGGACAGGGTTGGCTGAGAAAAGAAAAAAATGGCCTTTATATACTTTTTACTTTTTTTTACAATCTTTCGCATATTACAAAAGATAATATTCACACAGGGACACTGGATTAGAAAAATGCATTTTCTATTCCACTGTGTCTTGAATACACTTACCCTGAAAATATAATAGATAATTCTATTTACATCCATAGCCACTAATTACAAAATAAAATTAAATAGAATAAAAAAGGATGCAAGAATGATCATATTTTTAGTCACTGTCTTTATTTTTTTTATCACCTGTAAATAAAATTATAAATACAGTAATTTATTTGGAGGAGTAAGTAGTTTTTTAAGTCTAGTGCACTGTCTGCAGGGCATACCCACAACCTCCACCATTTAGGAATATGAACATGCATTTGTGGCCTTTTCAGGGAAACTTTAAGCTCCACTCCATCCACAAATCAGTGTTTGTTCTTGTCCCTACAGTGTGCTGTTTGAATGATGTCTGTGCAGGGTTTGACTCTTGAAGGATGTTTTCACATTCATCTACTGAAAGTGGAAAGTTTCTCTGAGCTCATTGAACATCTGATTTCAAGGGGCGTGGCCTACCAGCATGATTTGTGAATCACAATAGTTAGGAAGTCAGTCCTGGTCCAGTATACAACTTGTACAGTGTGATGTAGAAACTTGAAACCACCAGCGCACATGAGAATGGCCATAGATATATAAATAGATACCACATTCTCAATTACTGAGATGCAGACTTCACTTCAAAATAGACTGTAACTGGCTTTATTCTGAACCCATTATCATGAAATTTGGTTTGTTATAAACATGAAAAATTGAACCTGATATTGGTTACTTGTTGGAATTAATTCACTGGAGGCGGATCTAATGAGCTCTATGCCAAAAAATAGTCAGTCACCTCTTGCAAAAATGCTGCACACATGTGCAGCATCTGGATGTACAAACAGATGAAATATTCAAAACAAAAAACAGCTAGTGCTAGTCAGAGCAGCACTTAGACCAAAATACAGACTGAAAACAATGAATATACTATGCGTACTAGTGTGTGTAAGCTGCATGAAGTATAAACACATGGTACAAATTACTATCTAATCCATGGAGCTAGTAGACTAATTTCACATAAACAATGAACCAGGTGGTTTTATAACAATATAATATGTATAGAAATTTGCATTTTTAAAGAAACTGACAAAAGCTAAAATTCTAAACACACTTGATGTTGCCCGCAAGCAGCCTGCATGTCCCAGTGGAAGTTGTGGCTATTCAGAAGCTTCATTTGGCATAGAGCTCATTAAATCCGCCCCCGTAACTGACCTAATTCCTCCAAGTAACCAGTATCACATTCAGTTTTTTACGTTTATAACAAACCAAATTCCTGAAAATGGGTTTAAATAGAATTAAATGAGTTACAGTCTATTTTGCAGTAAAGTCTTAATCTCTCAGTACTGTTATCTAACGGATCTTAACCTCTGCAATATGGCGACCGCGCAGACGCACAGCAGTGGCCAATAAGGTATGCATGTTTCTACATTTATGGACTTTACAGTGAAGTAGGAGACATCTTTTGTCCAGCAGGAAAACTTTATGTGCATATTCAGCGATTATGGAATGTTTCATGAGGTAGAAGATGACCTGACAAGGATTTTAAGGTGGAAATTATACTTGCACATTGTTCCAAAAATAAGCATTTGTATATATGTCTCCATACATAGGCTCTTTAATATTGCTGTGTGAGTCTGATACACTGTCATGATGCAAGTATTAAGACAGACTTGACCAAGAATTGTGTTGAAGAATTGAAAGAGTTGAATTTATCTGCCATGGATTGTGATTTGCAGCGCAGATTCTGCCACACACACACACACACCATCCAGCGCTATCTTTGGGACTCCACTCTTGCCTTGACCTTCTGTCCTTTTCCTGCAGCAGCATCACCTGCTTTGTGCACTCGTCTGAGTCTGACACCTCCACCAGCTCCTCTCTCTCTCATTCACACACACACACACCTGATCCTCCCCTCACCTCCCCCATCTCCCACTCTTTTATTTTTCACCTCCCCCACTCCCATCCCTAGTTCACATTCCTTTCCCGGTGGCTCGCCAGCCCTGCAGATCATCTCCCAGGCTCCAGGTGCCCGGGCCCGGGCCCTGTCTGTTTTCATTCGCCTCCTGGAGGACAAGTAATTTGGGGGAGAGAGAGGGAGAGCAGATGACCACTGGCTCCTGACCTTTTCTCCCTCAATTTAACTCCTCGCCGCCGTGCCCGCCGAATGTGGCAATCAAGCTAGGCAGAAGTGACACCCTCATCTGAGCGTGGCCGGGGCCCCACACACAATCATGGTGTCACTTTCCATCTATATGCGGGCGGCCGCGGGCAAGTGGTAGTGCTGGAATAGGGGACGGTGGAGGTGAGGGGAGGAGGCTTAGGTCCATGCTAGATCCCTGTTAGCATATTTGGCTTCATTGTGCTGCCAGTCATGCTAGTAAGCTAGCAAAAATACTTTTTTCTTTGCAGCCGTGTGTGTTTGAAAGCAGATTTGCAATGTTGTGATGCTGTTAGCTCCCATGCTACGTGGAACTTTAGCTTCTCCTCCATCTCCACCAGAGAAGGATTCCTTCTCTTCACTCTCTTAGATTAGAGCACGCATTCCCATCTTTTCCACGCAGTGGGTGAACCAATTACATAAGCCAAGAGAGGGAAAATCACTACATATTATTTTCACGGGCCTGCTCAATACGAAGCCGCTCCATGACGATTAGGCCACCGTAAGCCAGTGTGAAATACAATGAAATGTAGAAGGCCGGGGAACATGTGTCGGAACATGAGTTGCCATGTAATAAACTGACTAAGGAGGAGAGTGGAGGAACATGGGAAGAGAGGGGCTTGGTTAGGTTAAGTTAGCGGAACAGCCGTGGTGGATCGTCATCCACGGAGACGGCGAACCACAGCAGGCCCGGGAGCCTGGCAGAACAAAGGATGAAGGGGCGGAGACAAAGTGGGAGAGACGGCTGTGGATTATAGTTTGTTGATAGCATGGAAATGTAAGAGAGGGAAGTGCTATTGGCTTTCCATTTCCCCTTTTGAGAGCGATTTGTCAGAGAGCGTCAGCTAGGGAAAATAAAATGAGGAGAAAATAGCTTAACATTCAGCAAATAAAGTTTAGGGAATGAAAAAGCAACAAGACTACTGCTACTGTCCTGTGTTTGTTGCTCTTTAAAGTTTAAATCCTTCACCCTGCTTGATTTGTGCATCCACACATACTGTTAGTTCAGAGGATTCATCATTTTAACAAAGACCCCTAGAGAAGACAATCAGCAATATTGTGAGTTCATGATCCAATTCTGCTTCTAAAGTAAATGCGTGAAGTGGCTTTTGCCTTCTGCATCACATCCCATGCACACATTCCTTCCACATGGGTACACAATTTGAATCCCATGAGTAGTATAAAAACCTGGATTTTATATAAAAAACTTGGGTCCAAAATCCCACTAGGGGTCGCAAAAAATTCACAGGGGGTCGCAAGGCCTTCTTGATTTTTAATGCAGGGGATCCCAAACTGCCAGCCAGGGGGACATTTCCAGCCCTTCACCAACTTCTTGCAGT
>NW_023340257.1:1310854-1313877 GCF_004916995.1 Morone saxatilis | reverse complement strand
CTTGATAATACAGGACAACACTTGCACGGTCATATAATTTACCAGGAAACCTAGTCTCCACATAATACATTTAATTCCAGTTTTATTGTTCCTTGTTAAAATTATACAGGTTCATGTTGAAGTGCACAGCTCATCCTACCAACAGTCAGACAAAAATGCACCCAGGTTTACTAAGTCAAGTGAGTAGCTGAAATGCAATTAACATTTTCCAGGACAACATAGATTTAGTCATTTTTCAAGTCAATTTCCATGACTGGAAAACTAGTCTCTTAATTTCCAGGTGTATTCCACGTTTTCCAGGGTATGTGGGAAGCCTGATTTGGGTGTATTTTACAGTTTATCAGTTGTTAGAATTTGAAGTACATTTTTTACTGTTAATATCTATGTAGTACCATTATTACCAAATTATTTTTACATCATAATAGTGTGCCCCTGTGGTCTATTACTATTATGTCCGAGTCGAGCCCTGGCCAGTCTTTATTGTCATCTGTCTACTGGCTCTAATAAAGGCATAAAACACTCCCCAAATTTTTTTACATTGTAGTATTGCAACCTGTATACTGTACCTGTAGTGAAGACGATGTTGCAAGTGAAGTTCTACTCATAACTGCAATGCACCCCACAGAAAGTGCCAAAAAACAGAGACACTGGAGCTGTTCATGAGTCCTGAGTTGACGTGTCAGCACAGAGAGGGACAGAGTAAGAAAATCTAAATGATGATCCGCCTCTGAGGGGGACATTATCATCTGAAAGGATCCAGGTATTGTGCGACTCGTCCCCTCTGTGCCGAAAATGAAATTGTCTGATGTGCAAGATTTACCTTTGCAGCGCCGTGGCCCCTGGACGGGCGCTGAGGGTCGCAAGTGCCACGTGTCATCTGCTGGCACCACCGGGGTGCCTCCAATTTACACACCGAGCCGCTCTGCATTTCAAAGGAGCCCTGGTGCCAGCCTCCTGTTAGCGATCGCTATCTGGGCCCCACCAAGGGAAGATTAGGGCCGGCTTGAAAAACTGCTAACCACTACCCCTCCTCGGTGCCCCCACCTTCCCTCAACACATTTACATTTTCATTTTCATATTAGATTTCCTCCTCTGCTCGACCTCACCTGTCACCACCCTCTTTCCCTTCTTTATCCCCCCCGGATCACTCTCTCTTTCTGCCACACGGATATACCAGTTTTGTCCCTCATTAGCTTACGCTGGAATTGTTTTAAGGAGGGGGTACTGTGATCTTAACCAACTAAATAACCTATTGAAGAAGAAGAAGAATTTGGGACTGGGAGAAATACAGTGTATGCCTAAAAAATAGAAAAAAAATTTTTTTGCAACAATACAAATGTCTAATGTAGGCTCACTTTGGGGCAGGGGTGCAGCAGCATCCTCAGCATTCAATACAATTATATTCCATTTCTGACAATAGATCCTCCTAAATGTTACACACTGGACCTTTAACTTCATTGTTTGTTTGTTTGTTTTTTATTTTGTTTAGTTTTGTTTTGACGGTTCGGTTTTACAGTTGGACATTTCTCAAAGAAAACCTGTATTTATGTGACATTTTTGACACCAAAAACTATATTAGACATCAGCAAGGTAGCTTCAATCAAAGATTACAGTTATTATTGATGAACAAGCACAGGCAAAATTTGAGTTGATGAAATGTCAAATGCAAACTCAGATCCACTTAAAATGTAGCTATCATTGCTGAATTTTATGTGGATCTAGATGTGAGTTTGCAGGAACATTACGCCATCATTTTTTCAGCACCCAACTGAATTACAACACTGGGCAAAGGATTTCTACTTTTCTATATATTTGCCTCGGCCAACGTATCGGTCAAACTAGTTTCTCCCCTTGCAGCTCACCTTTGCCAGAGAGAAAAAAAGTGGAGGAAAGTCAGTCAGCTCATGCTCCCCTTCAAAAATCTTCCCTTTTCTGTCTCATTCTCCCAGCAGCCCCTGCCTTTCAGCTAATGGAATAATTAATGGAACTTTTGATGTAAAACAAATAATGGAGTGAGTTGGCTGCGCTGCTTTCAAGTATTTCATCTTTAGGAGCGAGGAGAGTGTTTGAGTGAGAACATAAATAGATCAAAGACTTACTCAAATCTAAGCATTAAAAAAAAGGAAGAAAAGAAAACACATTGAGAAAGTATCATGAAATTAAACGAGCTCCAGATAACAGCGAGTTCACACATGCTCATGAGAGCCAGAGAGTCGTTTTCTGTGAATTGAGGAGCGAGCCCGGGCCGCTGTAAACTCCTGATCTGAAGTTTTATGCACTTAAGAGGAATAGAGAGAAATTTAAAGACACAAACTGAGGAGGACATGAAAGCTGACAACTTTTCCGTCGTCGTCTGTGATAATAAGTTGCAAAGAAAGAAAGAAAAAAAAAAGTGGGACTCCGGGCCCTTGAACCCCACAGCTCTGAGTGGAGGGGAGGCTTGTCCGCTGTGGCAGGCTATCCCAGCATCCTCCACTCTGGCGCTCTCTGTTCCCCTCTGAGACAGACAAGATGTTAATAGAGGCGAGTGAATCCTCTATTCTGTATGCCTCTCTGTCTCTCTGCCAGACATTGTTTACTCGCTCTAGTGGGAGATCTCATTCAGAGGGATGGTGAATAGACTTAAATACCAGGCAGAGGAGTATGTGTGTGCGTGCGTGTGTGTGGGGGTGGGGGGGGCAGAGAGACACAGACTGGGAAAGACAGGGAGAGCTGTGGGGGAGACGGAATGAGAAACAGAGTTGGACGGAGATGCAGAGCTGAAGCAGATGCACCTGACTCACCTGCAGATCCCTGCACACCTCCTCTCTACTCAAAAACAAGTCAACACAGATGGTGACATCAGAAGGCAGACAAACGCGCTCTCATTCCCAACTCGTGGTTATACAGTGAATAGGATTCAGCTGTTTAGGAAAAGCTTGGAAGTTCGGTTTCCTACTTAACTAAAATGTATGGTATATAATTTTTTCCTACTAGGGGTCCTGGAGGGGCTGCAAGCCAAACTGCTGCTGCTAACGTTAGCT
>NW_023340257.1:1306463-1310829 GCF_004916995.1 Morone saxatilis | reverse complement strand
CGTTACGCCTCAGCTCTGTTTCTCCTGATAACTGAAGATCCAGAGTCGATGACTAAAATCCTTCATCCGGTTCAAAATCTAAGACGTTGAAAGAACCAAAGATCTGAACAGAAGTGACTGGTAAAAATGCTGGCTTCAGACCTGGATAACAGTCACCCTGATAAATGACCTGTGTATGTGTATGTGTGTGTGGCGCCAGCAGTGGTGGAGGGTGGGTGGACGGGGGCTACTTTCAGGGGATTTGCAGTAATTATATGACAAAACGCCGGCGAGTCTCTGCGGGTGCTGAGCAGAGGCTCACGGGTCAGGGGACCGAGCACTCTGGGCCGGGTAATTTGTAAATGTCATTCAGGTGGAGTCCTCTGTCAGCCAACAGGGAGGGGAGAGGGGGTAGGACGGAGAGCAGAGGGGAGGGGGGTTGAGCTGCTGTGGTCTTTTCTCATGTAGATTATCTACAACAGATGCTGAGTCCCTTTCCTGCCTTTGTCTGCAGTGATGGCTTTAGATTTCCTGATGTGTGCAAAACATACTGTTTGACATATTGCATGTTCGGTGATGTGGCTATCACCAAACATGAGCAAGTATGGAGGAATATGCCCCCCCGATGGTCCTTTTTTACTCATATGTGAGATGGCAGTCCAGTGGGTTCATTGTTGAAGCTCTTTTCTTCATTGTTGTATCTATAATGCTACCATTACATCAAAATACCTATATATAGATATGTGTGTGCAGTGATTAGAAGATTTTATTGATTGGTTGATTCTGAATATGTATCAATTGAAAAGGTAATATCAAGTAAAAATACCAGTCTGGTTTCAGATAGGTTTGTCTGATATAATAGTAAAAAGAATATCTGTGGGTTTGCTCTCTCTGCAGCTCTGATGTCTCTGCACCGTTCTGAACATTTTATAAAATTGCTTTTGGAAACTTTGGTCTTTAAGTTGAAATCTGATATTTGTCGTCTGATGGAGGTTGCTGTTTTGATTGACAGTAACAGAGCTGTTCACTTATATGTACAGATCTTGCCACATTTTACTACAATGAATAAATATATGTAACTGAAAATAAACAGAGGCAGTGTGGTATATGTTAAATATATATTCTATTCTCGACATACATTAGAGTGAAAGTAACTCTTGACTGCATTTCATATTGTTATTTTTTCCAAACAGGCCTGTCAGTGGACCATTGACTTTAGGTACTTTGTCACAGACCACTAGTACTGTTAGTACAGTGGACCAGTGGTGTAGTGGTACCTGGAGAAGTGAGTGAGGATAAGGTATAATAACCAGTGACAATTATGACTATTCTTAGCTCACCCAAAAATGGGTCAGTAGTATTTGCAAGCATACCGTGATAGTGTTTTAGGGACCCCTCTCAGCAGGGGCATTTCTAGAGGAGGTGTGTGGGGTGAAATCTGATTGCCACCCAAGAGTCACCCCATTACCTAGTAACTCTGTTTTAAAGCTAGAGTGAAGATACTGGTACCATATGAAACTAGATGATCCAACACATCCATTGGTATCATGTCATGCAAGTCAGGAAGGGGGGTAAATAACTATCCAAAGGAAGGCAAAACTTTGGCAATGGAAAAACTTTTCAATGGCCTGTGACCTTAATATATCTGAATGAAAATGGGTTCTGTGGGTACCCAACAGTTTCCTCTTTGCAGAAATGCCCACTTTATGCTAATCCTGTGCAGTTTAGGGGCAAAAACCATGCAGCTTTTTGCATACAATATTAATATGTTATTTTTGCCTAGTATGTGAAAATGTCTGCATATACTACATACTTTTTATGGACCCCAGCATAAACAGTATTGGAATTGCATAAATTGTGAATGAGTGGAAAGCTGAAACACATACTTCATGCCACCCCTGCATAAGTTAGTGCCCCACTTGTGCCACCCCAGTCAAGAAAGTCTGGAAACAACTCTGCACCTCGGCCCCTACCTTGGTTGTGTTTTGATGTATTTGAATTTGCTGTTCCAAATACAAACTTATCACTCTGTGTCATCCTGTTGGGAGTTTGGACTCCCAAGGACACAAGTCCGGACTACTCTGCATGGAGAAAGACATATTGCAAACCACAGCATGTAACATGCTACAGTGGAAAGCTTGACAGGCGTAGCAACAGTAACTAAGGGGGGGAGGGACTTCAATTTTGCTCCTCTTCGACTTCTTGTAGTGTGCTGATGTTTTCATGAGCTTGCCACTGTGTGTGTATATTGTATGACTTATCAGTAGCCAGATGCGAGAGCCTTGCTGATTAGACCCATGATAACCCTGCTGACACATCAGCCATCCTGCCTGCATAAAGTGTTTTTCCCCAGTTTTACATCATCACTGCAGTACAGTCACACAGCTCCTACTGATGCACTATTACCATTATGTTTGAAAGGGACGTCTCATTTTCTTTTTAAGTGGCCAATCAGCGTTGCCTCAGAACAAGCTATTTGCGTGCGTCTGTCCTCCAAATAGATTCTCCGACCGCAAAGCTACATCTGTGCTGAAGGGAATATTTTGTGGGTCAAAGTGACACTGATTGATATTGAGTTTAACGGGTGCTTTATCAAGATGGCTTGCATTCTTCCCTCAAAACGTCAAGGACTCCAACAACAAACCAACATGGATGGTCTAAGGTTTATAACATCTGCCCTTCTAGGTATTCTCTACTCAAGGTATGTTTTGGAGACCAGTGTGTTTAAATGTGATTACAGATGTCATTCTCCTCCAGGTTTAAACTCCAGACCAAGGTTGGTTTATGTCTGCAAAAAAAAAAAAAAACAGGTATTGAATCTGAATTTGTGACTGATAATTGGAGCAGAGCCCGGAACAAAAGCTAAACATGTGACATAGTGACCCTGAGGAAGATCTAATTAATGGTGTGAGTGATGCAGCAGCCAGCATTCACTGATTATCAAGACAAGGTTCTCTGATATCAGGTATTTAAAGCAGAATTTTAAAAAAAACTCAAGGTGATGTACAGTGGAATGCTATTGCAAAACAGTGTCTTCATGCAGAGAAACCATACAAAAAAAACTTCACACATGACTTGAAAGAGGTATCATGGAGATATCAAGGGGACGGAGAGAGATGTGGAACAATAATTGGGCCAAAGGAGTCAAAAGGACCACACAGCTATTCCCTACAGCAGTGCTTTGAGCTGAGTGCTTGCAATGACTGTTGATTGTTAACACAATGATATTCAGCAGGTATTATGTTTACCATGGTCATCATCTGAGCATGCTAACATGTGTTAATTAGCACTGAATACAAAGTAAAGCTGGGGGTGATGGGAAGGTCAATCATTTTGCAAAGTGGATAAATAAAATGCATAAAATTTGACCTAATGGAAGCGCTAGATGAAAAGTTAAGAGACTGCCAAAAGGATAGGTTCACATTTTTCCAGTTCTATCTTAATACAACATTTCTGTACGTATTGAGAGGATTATGGTGGCTCTAATTGTTCCCGCTGTCCATACTGGCTGCAAAACATTGTTATTGTCAGTCATTGTCATTGTTTCCGACACAAGTTTCTTCTTAAGTTCAGCTGAAGTTAATATGAATCTTATTTATAGAAATCAAGCATTTCCAAAGTTACTGTCCTTTTATAACCAAACTCAAAACACTGCCCATGGAAGGTCAAAGAGGAAATTCCATCCAGGTTGTTGGTAGTACTAATGACAAGATACATTTGTCTTCTCCCACAGTAACACTAAAATAATATAGCTCACAGCTGCATGCATTTTTTCAATGGCCAATGCAGATATTTAAAGAGCAGGGTTGCCAATGGCTGATTTATAATGCCAATGTCAAAACAAACAGGCAGGCAAATGTTTACAGCAGGATGCATGACAGTTATAGTACAAGGCTCAAACCACCTATTTCACCATCTTTCCAAAACTCACAAGGAGGAATTGGAATGCTAACATAGTTCCACAGCATTCACACTAGGCAAGGCTGCCTGCAAATGTGTCTGCATACATTGTTCATTTATCTGCTTCATGAGCACAGATACAGAAATACTGATTATCTTAGAATGTTAGATAATTGGCATTACTTGATCTATCACTAGTACTAGAAGCAGATGTGTAAAAGTAATGTTACCTTCCCCAGTAACTACTTTTATATGTTATAATTGGTAAAAAACTAATTCAATTACTTTTAAGAGAAGTAACCAGTAACTGATTACTAAATTTCAGTAACTTGCCCAACACTGATCAAAGTGCACAGTTGCACTTATTCAGCCATTCCATTTTTTAAAACCAGTAAATTAGTAGTTATTGCTACTGTAATGTCTTGGTCCAGTGTGTAACATTTAGGAGGATCTATTGTCAGAAATGGAATATAATATTCATAGGTAT
>NW_023340257.1:1299358-1306363 GCF_004916995.1 Morone saxatilis | reverse complement strand
CTGCTACAAACGAGTCAAAACTGCACTGCGCTAGTCACTGGTGCTGGCTACTAAAAAAACAACATGGTGACGATAACGCCAAACTCCAAGCTTCAAACGGTACTCCAAAAACCAATGGTTTCCAATCCAACAGCGCTCTTCATTTGGGGCGTAATGGAGAGGGAGAGTCAGGCGGTGGGCCAGCTGGGCGGCATTACTTCACCGTTTAAATCGTCATTATTACCAGCAACAAGGCAGCCTCTGTTATGTTCAGCTTTTTCGCTCTTGTCCAGGACATACATAAACATAAAGTATTAGTGTTTTATATTCAGTCAGCACATGTACAACCACCTAATAAGTAAGTACAGTTTTTCTTGCAGACATCCGAAGAAAAATCGGCCTGTGCAACCACCCTGGACTCAAACAGCATTAAAAGGGAGCCAATTCTTTACCAAGTGTGTGGAAGGACAAATAAACAGCGTGACATAAATTTCCTGCAGCGGTTGCGGCATTCAGTGGTGACTTTTATAGCTTGAAAGTGAGAGGAGAGGTGCTATCAGACTATTGGGCTTTATTACAGTGGGTATAATAGGGCTGGCTGGAGAGTTTTATACGTTTCTGTCTCGCTGAGCGCCATCGCATCTCTCCATTCTCCACCAGTGTGATTGTTGCAGCGGCAGGTTGTCTGTGATAGGCTATTGTGCCCACTCTCCAAAACCCTTCACCTCAGCCGCAATGCCGCCTCTTCTCTCTTCTCCAGCCTCTGCTGATTTTCAGAGACCTTCCCCCCACCCCCTCACCCACACTCTCCCCTTTCTCCCCGTCTGAATAAAGAGCTCTATCTATCAAAGCCAGGCCAAGACTCAATCTCTTGCCGGCTCTTCGGCCTTCGATCAACTATCTTTGAAAACAGCGGCTTATAGAGCCGAGGCATATGCGAGGGCTGCCGTGATTACATTTTAGATCTACCACAGGAAACGTACACACACACAAAAACACACAGACCTCAACTCTGACTGCCTAAATCCCACCTCCACACCCCACCACTCGTCTCCTTAACCCCTTAAAATCCAGTTTGCCCCTTAATTTACCTGTTAAGTAGCTTTAAAGTCGAAAAAAAGATAGTAGCATCCATTCTGTATCAGCTGGTCCCAGCTTTTTACTGAAGCTATATGACGTTTACACAGAGAGAAATACAACCCCATTTTGCCCCATTCATCAAGAGCAGGATATAGTTGTCAAATTTTTTCATGAGTGGATGGAGTAAGGAATATGGAATACTCAAAATGCCTAATTATGGGGCATACTGGTGGTTGATCTGGTGGAGCTGGTACCCCATGTACCAAGACTGGGTCCATGTTGCTGTGGCCTCTTATATGTAATAATGTTAATTTAATAATAATCTTTACTCCCTTAAAGAAAGCACAGTGTGCAAGTGACAATTGCAAGTGCAAGTGCAAATACAACTGAGCCATTTTTGGGTGAGCTAACAATAGTCATACATGCCCCTTTGATGGATGGGTGCCGCTTTAAAAAAATAGAAGCATGTGTCCAATTACCTCAATATAAGTACAAATTGCAGGAAACACATGGCAATATTATTTTTCAATTAAGATCCAAAAACAAGACAAACAGGACACAATTGTATTTATGAGTGTAAACACAGCTTAGGAATTTAAACTGAGCAATGATTGAGTTATTGGTAATGTACCTGTGAGTACTTGCCCTAAACTAGGCCATTGTTTCCTGTTGTGGACGAGCTGAAGCTAAGCAAAGGCAATGAGAGCAGCTCAACTCGCAGTGCATCAGTGCAGCCAGCTGCAAAAAAACAACAAAGTGACGACCCCTCCAGGATTTTGCAGGCTTTTTTGGTTGTAGCCTAAAATGCCTGATTTCAATGCACACTTTCTAAAAAATTGAGATGCTGCAATGTTTTTAGGCATTTAATAAAATTGCTAGAGAAAGCGAAAATTGCAAAAATAGTTGCTTCTATTTGTATAGTTCTTTTATAAATCTAAGCCAACTTGTTTCAGTGAGAATAAAATTGCTGGTATTTGGGTGATGCATGGCTCATTGGTGAAACTCAGAGGAAACTACTCAAATTTGGAGAAAAGTTGCATTGATTGGGCAGAATTCAGCGGAATTGGCTGAATTTACGTTAATTTTTGCGATTGCAACTTCACAACTTCCTGGAGGAATTGCATAATGCTACACTCAAAGCTTCAAAACAGAACTCCACAAACCAGTGCTGTGCTGTTACAATAGGTTCACATACCTATAAGGTATATGTAGTAGTAGCAGTAGTAGTTCTGTGGCTTTGACCAAAGTTTGACAGCACAACATGGGTTTGTAATGACTGTCCCTGGGTCAGTGTGGTTGAAGAGGTTAAAAATACAGCCATGCTAAACACAATAAGTAGCTTCAAATTTGTGAGGCAAGCTGTGAAATTGAAAAAGGGCAACTAAGTTACAAAAAGCCTTAAAAAGGCCTCAGCAGATTATGACCACTTGAATTAACTTGCCTTTAATTAGTTTAGTGCAGGTATGGAGGTGAATGCATGTGAACAACACAATAACTGGGCAGATCTTACACTTACTTATTGGTCGCAGAAGAGGACTCCACTGACTCCCTCACTTGCTGTGTTTGTTTCCGTATCTGTGAGATAGGAAGATTGGCGAGAAAAGAGAGGGAGGGAGAGGTATATATATAGAGGTATAGAGTTTTAAGCCTGGCAAGGCTCAGTGGTTTGCCCCAGTCCCCTCTTCACACTGCAGGCCTGACTGCAGCCCAATATGGTAAGAACTTAATGCCACCAGGGACCCAGCCCATTTGAATGCTCAGGCTTCCTTTATCACAGGCACAAGTGGTGCAGAAAAATTGCTCGGGATTAATTCTGGAGGCCTTGCAAATACACACAGCTGGGATCAGTGCTTACAGCTTTCTCGGAGGTGGCACTCTTTAAAAAGTGGGGCTTTTTCGGATGCTTTTATAAACGGTGGGACGGGCCTTTCCATTGAAGCTTTGCCTTTTGTGGGGCTGAAGGGGGTGCCCGATTTGCTAATGCAACTTAAAATGGTGTTATAAGACATAATAGCATACATGTACAAAGTGATAAGGGAATTAAGGCTTTTTCGGCACTCCCCAAAACCCGAGCTTCCACCAAGGTTCCCAAATGTAAAGAGTTTTATCGCCTTGTTGGCTGTGAACTGTGCTATGCTAGTATATATCACCTCCAAATACAGTGCATGGCAGGATTTGGGTGGGTAAGATAGGGTGGAGTGCAGTTGTAAGGAGGCTTTTCTCTTGCTACTGCACTTCTTTCACTGTGTCCATTAACAAGAGAAGACAAAAGTGAAGTAGGCAGCTGCAGTCCCAGACCTTCCCTGGACGTGAGCACAGACTAAGGACTGTTCAGAATAAGAATTCTTCCTCGGACTTCTTAAGGATTGAATGGAAACTGATAAGCCTGTAGGTTTGAAAGTACAATATTGATGCCCTCGAACCATTTGTAGCCTAGAGCAACCTCATGTTGTATAATGTAGCAATGCCTTCATTCATTACAGCAGATCTCTGAATTAACAATTTTTTATGTTAAATGTGCAATGTCTCTGACTTTATTTAAACAGTGTAGAACTTGTGACAGAGGGGATTCAGGCCAGTGTCTACTCAAAATGTTTTGGAGTATTAAGCATGCAAAGTCCACCAAGCAACAACCGTAACATTTTCTAACGTTTCTAACAATGTTCAAACCCAGAGAAATCCCTGATTTTATTCAGGCAACTGTACATTTCTTACTTGTCTCTAGTTGCTAATGTGACTAAATGTAAGGCGGATTAAACATTACATTGTCTGTGAACAAGATTTCTGTCTGAGTCACATCTGGTAGATTTTTTTCAGCAATAGTGCTTGTTTAACAATGAAGACAACAACTCCCATGATCTCCCTACATCTTTTGTTATTGTTTTGATGCAAAAAATACATCTACCAAAATAAATTACTTATTAATGTGTTTAAGAAAACACAAAATCTCAACACATGCACCGTCACATTTTGAATATATGCGAATAACAAAACCACAAATGAGAAATGAAGGAAACATTACAATAAAGTATTAAAAAATATATATTGTTCATTCAGTATATAGTCGTCCTCGTGTTTATGAAGTTATAATATTAAAGACTTTAATAAAGTCAGGACAAAGATCAGTTTTTGGTTTGGCTCTCCTGTAGTTGGTCCAATGTCACTTATGCCCCACTAGTTCTCATTGTCCTTTTGTCTTACAGTGAGTATAGTTCCTTCAGCTATGAGCATATTAGTATTATTGTGTTTTACAAAGGCTCCAGATTACTGGCTTTAATTGCAATATGATTAGTGGGTGTATAAACAAACAATCCCTTTCATTCTCTTTCTTTCTCTGTCTAACCCCTAACCTGTCTCTACAAAAAAAGAATGGAATACACACACACACACACACACACACACACACAGTGACTGACTGCAGCAGCCTAAAGGTAAAATGCTGGCAGCACACACTGTCGCCCATCTAGTGGAGTGCGCTTTGAGCACCAGTCGACACCACACAGCCAAGCTATCATGAGACTAGTCAGCGTGATGCACACACATTCACACAAACACACAGTTCAATAAACACAGACAATCATTCCCTCCCCCATTGCCTTCTCTTACACACACACGCACACACATGCACGCTAAGAGCAATCAGCATGGGCATTCCCCTTCCCTTAATGCTGATGACACCGTTTCCATTTCTGTGGAGACAGTGCTCTGTAGCTGTGGCGATATGGATTCTTATGGCCGACACACTCCATCGGCCAGCGGCATGCTTCCAGTCACATAGTTTTGTTTATGTGGAAAACCATATCAAAGTGAATTACTATTGAGAGGTAGCTAAATCAAATATGTGGTGTGAGGAGAGGAGGGAAAAAAACATCAAGTTTCCCATTTCAAAGTCGTTTGCCCTTGAATGTTGTTCTAAAGCTGTTAATAATGAGTGCTTTTTATGATGTAATAGGGACGCCGGAGACATCCAGAGCTCAGCTCCCCCGAGGTGAAAGATATGGAAGTGGACAGACTCTCACTAACCATCAAGGAAAGCATAATTTCACTCAACTCCACCACACCGTGTTACTTGTGCACTTGATAAAAGGTCATGTTCAAATAAGCGGTGTATTTGTTGCACAGACATACTCAGACAGAAATAAGAGGTAAAAATAGCTGTTCTGTAAGCAGGAAGGGAAGGAACACCGTACAAATGATTCTGCTCTTTTAGGGGGTTGTTCATATTGGCAGGAACAGCACATAAACTTTTGGTTATGTTAAATCTTTCCTAAATCTGGAAACCAGTCCACTTTTACAGGCCGTTCTAAGATCTGTTAAAGGTCCATTGTGTAACATTTAGGAGGCTCTATTGTCAGAAATTGAATATAATATCCATAGGTATGTTTTCATTAGTGTATAATCACCTTGATATAAGAATCATATTTTTGTTGCCTTAAAATGAGCTGTTTTTATCTACAGAGGTGAGCAGGTCCTCTTCTACCATGTTGTTTCTACAGTAGCCCAGAAGGGACAAGTCAAATTCTGGCACTATTGGAAGCAAAGCAGTATTCAGCTGGCTGCACACTGGTCCTTTAAAATCACAGATACATATTTTTCGTGTTGAATACTCCCACATGAGGAGAAGAGTCTACAGTAGGGCTAGCAGTAGTACTGAGATCAAGATACTAACATCAACATGTTCACAGCAAAAAGGTGAAAGCGTGCCTGCTGACCCTCAGGAGGCTGAACCATGGTTGGCGTACTAACTTTTGCTGATTAGTTTTAAATAAAAAGTACAGACTGATGGGAATATCATTAGTTTGGCAGGTATTTGGTCACAAACTTAACAAACTGCTGTGAAGGTGTGTACCACAATTCACGACAATTTACTAAAAATTACAATCTTGATAGGAAGTCAGGGACTAACCAAAGTATTTGGGATTCATTGTCTGGACACAATGAATACCTATAGAAAAAATGTAATCGCTATCCATCCAAGACTTGTTGAGATATTTCAGTCTGGGCCCAAGTGATCAACAGACATTTGAGTCCAGAATCTATAGGAATTACCTTCATACTGAGTGATTCTGTACCTTAGTATTTATGTCCAGTGCCAGCGTATAAGTAGAGTATACTTTGTGTATACTTTGTGTAGCTGTGCTGAGGTGGAAAAAAGGAGGTCAGGGTAGATAGGGATGTCACTTAAATGTCAAAAAGTTTGATCTTTCCCTTCCATTAACCATACTATTGTTGCCATGCACAGACAGCGGCTGTGGCTCAGAGGAAGAGCGGGTCGTCCACTAATCGGAAGGTTGTTGGTTCGATCCCCCGGCTCCTCCTGCCACGTGTCGAACTATCCTTGAGTAAGATACTGAACCCCAAATTGACCTGATTGCTCCCGATGCCGTGCATCAGTGGTGAAATGTGTATGAATTGTATTTTCTGTTTCTGTTACTGACTTTGCCATCGCTGAGTGTGAAAAGGTGAATGTGGGAACATAGTGTAAAAGCCTTTGAAGAGGGTCTGGAAGACTAGAAAGGCGCTATACAAGTTACAGGTCCATTTCCATTTATTTATTATACCAGATATTGCAAATCCCACCTATTTCCTCCTGTTGAGTAATGTTGATAAAGTGTGAAAACTCAGTTTAAACATTCTCATCCCATCTCATCTCATTAAACAACAATGTTGTCTTTGCTTTTTAACACATGGTTTAACATTAATGAAGTGGTCGCACTTTGGTCCCTGTAAAAAACTGGCAGCTGTTGGTTGCCCAGAACATTACTGTAATAATATGGTAAACATTTTCTACTAAAAGGAAATGAGTGCTGTTGGTTGTTGATTTTAATTTTAATCATATTTTACTCTATAAATACAAGTTTTTTCACCATCAAAAGAACTGTGTTTGCAAATGAGAATACCCATAAGAAATGTAGGGGGGGGAACAGTAGGTTTCTTTGCAGCTGT
>NW_023340257.1:1292770-1299333 GCF_004916995.1 Morone saxatilis | reverse complement strand
TACAAAGTCTGTAATCATAAAAAATACTTTTTTTTTCTGTATAATTCCTGTAATGCTTATAAATAAAAGGTTTTGCCCCCATGAGATATCACAGTGTTTTATTGTTACTTTCAACATCATAAGTCTTTTCATCGCAAAAATCTAAAGCATCTAACAAGCCATTATTTTACCCAGATGTACATTTAGGCAGCAAAACTACTTGGTTACGTTTAGGAAAAGATAATGTTTTGGGTTAAAATAAGTAACTCATGTGATGCAAGTGTTGTGACTTGCAAGTCACGTTTTTCCATTAGTGTAACGTGCCACAAGTCGTATACATAAACGTTATATACACTGAAAACGCTTAAATAATCAATGTTGACTTTTTGGTTTCACACAGGACACAAACCCTAGGCTTCCCTGGTGAAAGTCTGCGTCTGTCTGACCCCGCTGCAATTCACCGCAAACAACCTCCGTACATGGAGCTTGTTGCTCCCTTACAGCTACGTCACCTGAAAACCCAGAGGTGCATCTCAACTGAGATGCTACTTGTATGAGACACCAAAGGGCCAAAATGTGCGATATTGATGCCCTGGCTGGGAATGAGAAATGGCTTGAAACTACAGTGACCAGCAGTTTTAGGAAATTAGCTGAAGCCCTTTTAAAAATGTAAAACTATTTGTGAGCTAATAATGCTAGAGAAGAAAAATGGTAGCTATTTCTAACAGTACTATAAAAAAGTATCTGCCCCCTTTCTGATTTTCTTTTTTTGTTGCATATTGTCACACTTAATGTTTCAGATCATCAAACTAATTCTAATATTAGACAAAGATAACAACATTCACCAACTGCAATCAAGCGTTTGCTAATAACTGGGCAATGAGTCTTTAACATTGCTAAGGAGGAATTTTGGCCACTCTTCTTTGCAAGTTGTTTTTTAATTCAGGCCACATGGGAGGGTTTCAAGCCCAATGAAGCAGCCTGTTTAAGGTCTGCCACCAGCATTCTCTATCTTATTTAAGTCCGGGACTTTGACTAGGGACACTCAAAACCTTTATTTTGGTTTTTTTTTAAGCATTCAGAGGTGGACCTGTTGTTGTGTGTTTGGATCATTGTCCTGCTGCATAACCCAAGTGTGCTTGAACTGTAAGGTCACAAACTGATGGTTGGACATTTGCCTTCAGGATTTTCTGGTAGAGAGGGCAGATTCATGGTGTCCATTAATTACGGCAAGTCTCCGGGTCCTGAAGCAGCAAAGCAGTCCCAGACCATCACACTACGCACCCACCAAACCAGTTTGACTGTTGTATGATGTTCTTGTTTATGAAATGCTGCGTTAGTTTAACGAGATGCAGCCAACTTCAAAAAGTTCAGATTTTTCTCATCAGTCCAGAATACTTTCCAAAAGTCTCGGGGGATATCAAGATGTTTTGTAAGACAAAGTCTTTGTGTTCTTTTGTGAGCAGTGGTTTTTCGCCTTGGCCACTCTTCCCATAGGATGCCATTTTTGCCCAGTGGAGTAAATTTTCTAACCTGTAGCACTTTGAGATCCTCTGATGAAAAGGGCATTATAAATAAAATGTATTATTATTATTATTTATTATTATTAAACGTCGACTGAGATGAAACAGATTGTGTGCCGGTTGCAGCCTTTAAACTCAACAAGGTGGTTATATGGGTGCACACACAGCTGCCATTTAGTAAATATGTCTGATAGCAATCAAACAGTGTCTGGCTCAATTGTCCACTCCCGTCAGGATCAGACGCCACAACGAGGTGAGGAAGGTCTGAGGGTAAGGGAGAGGGCTCAACTGCAGCAGCTCTCTAATCAGCCAATGTGCTGCTGTAACTTGTTACCTGCTACCATCTATTCCACGACTTCCAGCCCCGGCATTCTTCCAGCCACAGACAGCGCGGTTCATTTCAATACACACTGCGCCATCAAGTGCAATTGGCAGAGTAAATAGGAACTGCTGTTTGTTTCCTACTTTATTTCAAACGCAAGCTCTCTTTTTTCTCAGCCCCTCACACACTGACACACACCTCCTTTCTCCACTAAAGACAGGGGGGAAAAGGATGCCATTAACTCATGATACACAATCCTCCCCAACTGGCGGGAAATTACTGTCAGCGGGGCAGCCCGCCGCACTGCAAGCCGCAAAACAATGGCTGGGCCTCGACCAAATTAAAGCTCCATAAATCACAAGGTGTTTAACTACGCCGCGCTGGTGAACGAGGGGGGACGAGATGGAGAGAGATGGAACGCAGATGGAGGGGTGTCACAGTGTGAGGAGGTTTGGGTTTGTGTGTGGGTGGGGGGGACTAATGACAGATTGATATTCATGTATCAGCAGCAGAGGAGGAGGAGGAGGAGGAGGAGAGTTTATTCCTGTGTCCTAATAGGAGGCAGGATTATTGGGGTAGCACTATATACCAGAATGCAACACTACAGGTACAACGAGCCTCCCCCTGAAGCCAGGTGAGACACCAAGAACAAAGAAACCCAATGTGCAAATACAGAGCAGCACAAACATATACAACAGGTAAGAACTGACTCCATGTCTGAATGTCAGGTCTCAGTATTCTTGTAGTGGAAACAAACTGAAGCAGCCAATAAAACAGAGAAGTCAATAAAATAGGTTTTTAAAACATTGTGAGTCACAGTAACCGTAATAGGAAAGGTCCTAAAGTCATAAATGTCCACAAAAAACAGTAGGCTGATGGGTCCAGTAGTACGCAACATTAGCTGCAGATAGATACAGACACAGACACATGGACACACACGACTATACGCATAATCCCCTCCAGGCTTAGAAATCCATAGTATTACTATAGAGCTTTCGTGTATTGGTACTGTATTTGAAGGACTACTTTGAAGGTACTATATTTGAAGGACCTACCTACTCATAACTGAAGTGCTGTAAAAGTGATAAATGGATGCTAGATGCCCGGTTTTGAATGTTGAAACCTGAAAAAGACTTGTATTATGCTATCAGCTCTCTCAGCTGTAAAGTGATTAGGCCTTTGAATGGGGACTGCCCAAAAAAAGGACAGCTTAAGGTTTGGTTCTGTTGCAAAAACATCCTTACTCTTAATGAAGAAAATAGGTTGTGGATAATTACGCAGAACTACCTCTGCAAATCATTGTGCCATTACACTGCTTTCAAAGTTATAATAGTTCACTTTCACCTTTTAAAGCTTGATATTTAACTCTATTTATCCATTGCAGTTATTTATATCAGAGTTTTTAATGTTTAATGTTTTTAATTAAAGTCTTTTTTTAAAGCTGGCATACATTTAGCCAGAGGCTTTGAGAGTTAATGGTAGTGTAGGGATTGTCTGCTGCAGCCTTTTGAATGTTAGCATTAGTGCAATTATGCTTTAAAGCTGCAGTAGGTCATTTTTATAGAAATACTTCTTTGTCATGTTCACTGAAACTTTCACTATATCCTGACAGTAGTACATGAGACTGAATGTGTGTGAAAAAGGAAGATAACAGATTATTGAGTCTCTTTCCTTTGGGACCCTAGGAGTGACCCCCAAATTCCACCGGGCATGTCCGGACCTGATCACGCCTGTTCCAGGCAATGCTCTAAATTCCACCAGAAGTCCCAAAGCTCAGTGTGGAATACGCAGCTGGTCTATCTTCGATGAAAGGCAAAAACTCATGTCAAGCAGCACAGAGCAGATCACACTGGCTGGGAGTCAGACACAGAAACCGCAATTTTAAAAATAAAGTACAGTGTATTGTGTATGGTATTTCACGCTAGATTAACTCTGCGGCACAAGGACAGAAGTCAATCAGTCAGAGGCAGGTTAGAGGAGATTTTAAGCAGAGAAACACACTTTTTGTTTCCTCTTTAAGGACAAAACACACAAGTAAATAACGCATGGCAGGTGACACTCCTCTCCGCAACTAAAACACCCTCCGTGGGATCACAGAGCCAAACCACGTCGCAGACACGTCAGAAAACTTTATAAATCCGTGCCCGTGGAATTTCGGGGTGAGATTCAACAAGCAACTATCTTAAGCCTCCAGCCCAAATCGTCTTTATATCTTTCTAGGCTCTGATTGGCTGTCAGATTGAATTCTTACAAATACCATTAGGAGCACTAGGAGGAGCCAGAGGAACCTTATTTTTTTCACAGATTATCTGTCTCATGTTCTACAGTCAGGATATAGTGAAAGTTTAAGCAAATATGACAAAAAGTAATTTTTATAAAAGTTACCTACTGCAGCTTTAAAACACATCAAAAGGTAAATAACTTTGAATTTGAAGGAAGTAATATAACAGGGTTACCACTAACCAGGGCTATGTATTTGAATGAATCTGGCGATACGATATGTATTACGAGTCATTATACTGCAATACTGTAAGGAACATTTTTGAAAACTGCGATAGTATAAAGAACACACCACCATATGCATAAAATCTGAGTAAATAAACGTTTACAGCGCTGCTATCTAGCGGTTGGGGGTATAAACACAAAAATGTGTAGTGTTTTTGAGAATCAATACAATATCACAAAACAAAATAATGCATTACGATATTTTTTTATATTTTCTTACACCCTTTACACTAACCAATCCAATGTAGACAATATAAGTGTTGAGTATTACATTCCTGGCAACAACTAGGACTTCACAATTAATGGAAATATTATCAAAATCACAATATGGCCAAGTGCAAATGAAAATCGCAGAAGCTACAATTGTTTGATAAATATAAAACTGTGTGACAGACAGCGTTATAATGAAGTACTGTAGTTCTGTAGTTCTTGCCTACAAATCTGGTTTTCTGTACGTAAGAAAACAGGCTTGTTTGGTACAGAGCCCAACAAATGTTACATTTAATAGTTTCATATTTCATATTTAAAATTTAAATTTGTGAAATTATCATTCCCACAGTGATTGTGAATCATATTGCAATATCTGTCAAAATAATCGCAATATAGTTTTTTTTTTACCCATATCGTGCAGCCCTAGAAACAGCAAAACTGTGACAAATCAGACAGAGATGGGGCCAAAGCTGATGCCACCCAAACAGCTCTGATGGCCTCTAAAAGTCTATTGTAACCACCGTGGTCACAGTCATTTCAAATAAAAGTGAAATTGTCTATGAACTCTTTTCAGCCTCTCTTTTTTCAGCTGAAATAATTGCACTAGGAGTCGAGGTGCTGCAAACCTCAGACACAACATTTTGATAGGAAGGACAGAGACATTTTTTGTATCATTTTTCAAGGGCGCTGTGCTGCCTTCACGTAGGTCCTCATGGATTTTCAATCAGTACTAACAGCAGTATTTGGTGACTACCACTCAAGACAGGAGCTCACACAATGATATTTGACTTGGGGTTCAAAAGGCCGTAGAGTCATTCAGACCTTTTCTCTTTTTCTTCCCTCATCGTGGCTGAATGTAACATTTCAGACGGAATGGAAGCCTTTGTGTGATACGCTCTAACAACAGCCACAACAATGACTTCTCATTACTTAAAAGATATTTGGAGCGGCCTCTTAAATTACACAGGGCTTGACAATTGGTTAGACCTGGAATTCGTTTTCACTGAAAAAGACAGATGGACAATTTTCAACTCTTACATCTCTCTAGGAGAGAATAAACCATTTCACCGTGAGGAGGAAGAGGACTATTTTGCGGACTAAATTGTGGGACAGTTTAGTGCAGATGAGGAGTTCTTCAAGGTCCAGTTACAGAAACACTGTGGGGGCTGTACATTGAAGACCACCAGAGTCTAAATCAATACAACATAGCAGATACAGTCAGAGTCCAGTGGAGTGTCTATGCAGTCTGTATAAAAAAATACATACTGCACATTTTTTGATGTGCAGGGGCAAAATGATGAATCAGATTTTTATCCATTTTACTGCAAGTGACCCTTCTGTGGTGGGAGAATAATTAATAATTTAGAATTATTAAAATGAATATTCATAGGTCGTCATCAGGGTAGAACTCAACTGTATATAAGAATTAATGTATTTTTGTTACCTTAGAATGAGCAGTCTGCCATGTTGAACCGTCATGTTTCTACAGTAGCCCAGAACGGACAAACCAGAAGTTACTCTAGATATGGGGCCTTTTCCTTTTTAGTTTACTATGTGGTTAATTGTACACTTCTTACTGCAATGTAGCATGAATATAATTTGAAATACCCATAAAATACTGTCATTTGTCAGTCTTATCAATGGGTAGAAAGGCTCCTTAAGGAAAAAGTTGGAACTACTGCTCTCTGTTATAAACGCCCACCTTCGGCCTAATTTCCCGATGAGAATCATGCTTGTGTTAAATCATCTTGATAAAGTTTGTTGGTGTCATTGATTTTGGCAACGCTACACGCAGCAGGCAGCAATACGATCAGGGAAACACAAGCGGCACTGACTAGAGCAGAAGAGAGCTGGAAAATTGTAGGTTTTAAATAGAGACCCAGATTGGAAGGGTGCAGTGCAGCTCGATTGACATCCTGACTAGCTTCGCGGGCTTTCGCTCCATTTCGATTGGGGGAACAGATTGGACTAGATTTCAGCCCAACTACATACCACTCACCTAACCCTCCCCTTCCAAGTGTGTA
>NW_023340257.1:1288570-1292670 GCF_004916995.1 Morone saxatilis | reverse complement strand
ATTCTGATTCTGAATTTTGAGCAGGTTTTTTCCTGTGAGTTTTCCTGATATTTTTAGGAACTTTTTATACAATTTTATGTCTTATGTTTATTTTCAACAATCTTCTTTTCTGACAAATTCAGTGTTTTCTTCTTACTAATGCCTTGGCCATGGTTCTATTGGCTATTTGTTTGTTTTATTTATGTACATTTCTAATTCAGAACGAGGGTATTAAGCAAGAGAGTTTTAAATTTAAATTTTAAATAATACATTTCTTGCTTATTTCTGACATACCTCCTGACAAACAAACACAGAAAACACAATCTCCTTGGCTGAGGTAATATTACAGGTAACATAATAAGTAATATGTTTCTGGGTACTCAAAAATGTTTAAAAGTAAAACAAACTATCTTCATCAATTAGCTTTAGTCATTTTAAATGACACTGACTTTTTTGTCATTTTTATTTTTGCTGTGAAAACAAAATACCTAGTAAAAAGTACTTAGTCAGGAATGTTTCTGTAACTTACAAAACTTTAACTTTCAAAAAGTGAGTGTCTTACAAGTACTAGTAAAAGCTACTTGGTCAAGAATCTTTTTGAATTTTAATAAATTGAGTTAGTGTAACATTTTCAATGTAATCCATTTCAAACTTAATCAAAATAATTTATCACATTACGGTGCATATCGTAATAGTTTTCTGAAGGGCTGCTTTCCACAGTACATCTCCTACCAACAGTCAGTGTTGCTGTTTTTTTCACCATGACTAAAACATTTTTGTTTAGTTTATTTTTTGTTGCCAAATCCAACCAAACCTTAGGTAGCATATAGAAAATGCTCAAATGGTTTTGGGAGGTAATGACAAACAAACAATTTCATTGTTAAGGTTTGAGGAAGAGTTGATTTTGGGGCATGGACAAGCTGCTGGGGCGATGCTGACAGGAGGCCTGTGGAGAACTTAAGTTTATCTTATTTACTTTTATTATTTTTTTTGTTTCTTTTTAAGTTCACTTAATTGTCAAATCTTGTTTGCATAGTTTTTATATTTTTTAGGAAACTATTCAAATGTATTTGAACTTTGATATAGTATGTAGTGGCAGTTAGTATTGGCTTTAACTATTATGCTGCTGATAATGACTTGATCATGTGTCAGAGGCTCATTTATGACTATTTCTTCAGAAAACTGTCAAAAAACAAAGAAATCAGGTACATTTCCATTTCATTTTTCTCCTCATGATTAGTTTTTCATTTTTAATTTACTGAAATAGATTTTGCACCAGATTTTTTATTATTTCAGTAACCGCAGTGAGGATCATTGTGTTCTTTCCTCTTCAGCAGGAGCAATCAACTCACGTGTGTGCTGGTTGCTTCCTGCAGGTTCAGGCAGCAGGTTTAAGACACAGTTTGAGCTAATCAGTATTGAAAAAGCAATTGCCTCCACAGATCTTATTCCATTATGGAGACTTTAAGCAAACTTGTGATTCAATACATGATCAAATACTGAAGGCAAGGCAAGTAAGTCTGTCAGAGCCACTGCCAGGTGTAATCCCAGTGTCATACTCTAGTCATTTATTTCATCATCTAGGAAATTGTGCGCTATTATTAAGTAATGAGGAATAAATTGTATTCAAAATCCTCACAATTTTCCTGGGAAAGCCAAAGGTGAATTCTGGGTAAATTCTGGGGTACTTGCTGGGTTTTGTTTGTAAAAGTGACAGAATTTGTTGTTTTGTGAAAATAGTAATTTCGACTGAATTTTCTGGTATTACACCTCCATGTAAAACAGATGCAATGTGGAATGGAATGTGGTAAAAAGCTTATTCATGTATATTCTCACATCTAGAGTATATACTGTCACATCCACAGCGGACCAGAAGGCCCTGCAACCAAAATACGGCTCCCAAAATAAGTGAATAGCATCTTCTTTTTTTTTTTTTTTTTTTTTCGTTATTTAAGCTTTATTTGTACTTTTTGCATTCTCCATAATAAGGAAAGTGTGAATTACATTCCTTTGGCAGACACTTTGGTTCAAAGCTACTTAAATATGTATTTTAACCCCACATGGTAAGAGATTTGGGGTTCAGTATCTTGCTCAAGGACATTTCAGCACATACAAGTAGCAGGGTTCAGACCATCAACCTTAACCCCCCTCCAGACCTTATATATACAGTCAGTGCTCCAGACATGTATTAAGACCATGGCTGGCAAATAAAGCCAATACAGAAGTTGTGTAGTTGAATTGTGGAAGCTGAGTTATGGAACAGCTGAGTTATGGAACAGGAATGGTTTAATAACTAAAATGGTTAAACATATCTTACAAGTCCATTAGGCAGTTGTCCGAAACAATCAAATCAAAATCAAAGTGCAGGTAAAAATCCAGTAAATTCAGAAGAAAATAAAACTGAAGAAACAGGAGGGAGCAGGCAGAAGGCAATACATATGAACATGGACGAACGAGCAATGAAAAAAGAAACTCAAAGACAAAATACACAGGTGATCATGGCGGGGCAGACTCTGAAAAAATCGGAGGGAAAACAGATAAAGACAGGAAGTGAAGTAAAACAAGACACAAGAGAAGAGAATTAAAAAATAAATCATGAAACAAGCAAACCAAACCCCAAATCACGACAGTAACAAAACCTGCAGTTCCTCTAAAGGCCACTTGAGGCTGGCTCCAGCAGTGAGTCAATCTCCATAAGAATTCATATTAAAATGCCCAATTTTACAGCAGAAATAAACAAAAACAAAAAAGCCTGACAAAAAAAAAAAAAAAACGCTTTTTGTCTCTATATCTAATTTCTCCGTTCAGGACAACTTTACAGGGGGTGGATTTTTATATGTCACCTGCTTAAATTATATTAAGGCTTAAAGTTATGCATAATTGAGGGCGTGGCTACTTTGAGTTACTGATTTGTGCCGTCATAGGCAGCTGTTTTCAGCTCCACCCACGCTCCACCTCTTCACCCATTTTTGGATTAGCTGATAGCCAAACACATTGAGCTTCACAACAGCTCTTCAGAAACCTATGGGTACGTCACAGAGACTACAGCCATTTTTAATTATAGTCCATATTTAAGATATGTATACAATAGTTAGCTTGGAACATTAGTGTGTCTGATGTGTTTTTTACACAACATTAAAATCTTAAAAAAGTAATCTCCTCCTTCTGCCTCATTAAAGCTTCTAGAATCTCTGAATATGTAAATGTTGTTCATTTCTAAAGTTTTCCTGCTTCTCAGTGGATGTGCACTTGTGGCTTCAAGTTTCTACATACAAGTTTTATACACATGCAGCAAGTGATGATTGTTTAGTAGGATTCAATGAATAATGCTGTTATTTATCAATAATGAGTTATTTCTTTATTTTTCTTATTTTAAACAAATCAAAAGGACCAAAACCAACAGTGTTAGATTGTCGCTCAATAATTCCCTACCCAGTCTGCACTCAGTCAATGGTTCCTACTGAGAACAAATCTTTAAAAATAAATCACAAATATATATTTTCATTCTTTTTTTTAAAAAAAAGCTCTGTAATTTCCTAAAACAGCTGGGCACTGTAGTTTTTAACAAACATTACTCAATCAGGAGGCAATAGTGCATTTATTGGGCACTATTTTCAGCTGTGGATTAATACACAGTTTTTACAGCAACAGGACAAGCTATATCAGGCTTGGCTACACAGACAATAATGTGTTAGTATGTATATGTTAGTAGGATGCATTAAGTGTTGGTTTTGCTCTTTGCTTTACACACTGAGGAAAAAAGCCTTATCTTTTAAGCAAATTAGCAGACGAGCTTAAGGCATGTGCAAAATCTGCTCAGTATTCTCCTCTCAAATGTTTATTTGAGCACGCTGACATATATACATTGGCACACATATCCATACAAATATGCATGCAATTAGTGCAATTGAACACATACAAAAATAATAATAATAATGTATAAAATGAAAATATATAAATAAAACACCCTCTCCTAAAAATCGCTTAATATTCTTAGGAGGAAATTTGAACTCACAAATTCACTACAGCTTGTGATCTAGCAAGAAAGCTTCATTTTTCACAAAAACATCATGTCCTCCAAAGGCAGAGAGGGGGCACAGGGTAGGTCAGGGGAGCAGACA
>NW_023340257.1:1284827-1288552 GCF_004916995.1 Morone saxatilis | reverse complement strand
CACATAAATCAGCCTGTAACTGCTGAATCAATGCTGCTTATTGGCACACAATGCACAGCATCAGGTGAATTCCACCACAGCCTTTCAGTTTCAGGGAATAATGAGCTTCTGCCACAAGACCCGCTGCCCTCCGAGCCCTCCAGGGCCAAAGTCTCTGAAACACACAGAAATTAAAAATCAGTTGTCTACTATCTTCAATTGTCTGTTCCTCAATGACGTGCAGCACAGGAAAAAAGCAGCAGTCATTATGCATAGGGGCCAGCGTGTGTTTCTTGCGTTCAGCACCCGCTGAATGGATGGAGCTTGTGAGGGTGGCCACTGCAGCGTATCATACAGCATGTGAGCTGCCTGCAGTATGATCGCAGCTCCATCTAGTGTTACACAGCGAGAACACTGTGGACGTGATCAAAAGCAGATTCAGCCAGCTGTACAAGGGTTTGAAAGCAGTTTACAGTCACACAGTAGATTCTTATCGTTCATCAATTCCTGTCATTTCTACTCATCATTTTGCTCATTGGAGACTTTCGAGGGCAGAATGTAATCCAGCTGGGAGTTCAAAGTATAAAATAGAACAAGGTTATGCATGTTTACTTATAATATTGTATCTTGAATTAGAGTTGACATCTTGTAATTTTTTTAATTAATTTTGTCTGACTACTGGCCAGTTGGAATCATCACTATTGTGTTGTTAACTACTGTACAAATCATTCTTTTTTTCTACAAAAGTGGCAGAAACATCAACAATAACTCTTACAGATACATATAATAAAAATAATCAAAGTATACAGTTTACAAATAAACATTAATATGCATTACATTACTTTTACTTAGATCAGTTTATATCTGTATCATCACTATTTCTACATCATATTATAAGGTCTTTGTCTTTTGCCAAGTTTTTCCATCGCATTATTTCATAACAAATTATTTGAATGAATGTAACAAATCTTGAAAGAAGGCTGCTTGAAAAGGTATTCTAAGGTGACGTATATGTTTACAATGTTTCGCAATATGTACAATATGTGAACCCATCATTCCATGATCATACCTTTCTTTATCATTATTTTCTGTATATTTGTATGCATTTATTTCCCTACAGTACAGGATGGTCAGTGACATGTAATGAGTTGTCAGAACCTAAATGAGCACTGTGAAGAGCTAAACAATAAAAATGTTACATTTGTTCAATAAACTTCAGAATTTGGCTGTTATATGCAAAAGCAGTTGGTGCCATCATCACACTATAAGTACATGATCCAAATGTAAACAAGTGGCAGACCTAGCAGCAAAATTCAAAGACACAACTGGAACCTGCGATTACTCTAGAATTGATTGACAGCTCTTTGAAATAAGGAACATAAGCATTTGATGATGCAGTGGAAATATGACAAATAAAGTTTAAGAATGGGATTTTGTAGGCAGTTATCAACCTGTAATATACTGTCAATGACATGTCATTTAAAATGTGTTTTAAGAATTATGTGCAAAAACATTATTAGAAACTGCATCCAAAACATTTTTAATTGATGAAAGGCACATAAATATAAAGAAATACAAAAAAAAAAGACACAAACATGAGCACAGTCACTACATGAAGTCAGTAAAATAAAGTCCATTATAGTGAGCTCGCATCAGAGGAATGGCCCAGTCACCTTTTGTTTCCGTCCTGGGCTTTGAAATCTGCTGAAGGGCCCGGCAGCGGACCATATCATACAGCCACATGCTGCCTATCTGGGAGCCGCTGCATGGTGAAAGACAAGATCCTGCCTATAGCGCGTACACCTCTCACCCCCACAAGCCTTCCACCCCTTCCTTCCCCCCGCTGCAGTTCGCCTGCCTCCGCCGCCGCTGCTGCTGCCACTGCACCGAGAGGGAATTTACATTTTAATAGGCAGAGCTGCTCACCGTCTCCGAATGAGGGTATGTGTTCAGGCAAACAGCAGGAAACGCACCCAGCTGCACAAGTTTCCAATGAACCCTCCAGACAATTCCTGGGCCAGAGAAAATTATATTTTTAGCCACTGGGCCTCCCTGTCTGCAGCTTATGGCAGCATATGCATAAACATATATATGCATATTTTACAAAATAAACCAGATCTCTGAAATGAGATTTGATGTGGTGCCGCCTTACATCAGGGGTGATAAGGTGAGAATGCAAGGTTGTGTTTGACCTTCAGAGCTCTCCCTGTTACTGGGACTGGATGGGGAATGAGCAGAGCCGAGAGGCGGCGGTGGCAGCAGAAAGAAGGCCTGGCTGCGGGCCGGTGTGATCACAGAGCATGACGGTTCCATCACAGCTGTCATTAGGCACCAAACAACAGGCACATCAAGAGCAGGACGGAGAGGAAGGGGGGGGATGGTCCTCGTCACTCCTGCTCTATCACAAGGCCTCTTGATGAAGTGTCAGCCCCGGAGCTCGGGTAGGGAGGTCAATATGAGTGCAGCGGCTCCAGAGGAGCTATAGACTACAGAGGGGGATTCAGATCCAGTTTGGCAGAAAGGATTTTAATACTGAGGCCACATGTTGTCTGTTTTAGTATATCTAGATTGTATGATGTTTTTTTTTTTTGGATCTCTATTTATTCATAAAGCTATACTTTCCACATTAAAATATCTATAAACTCTAGCTCTATGTTCTATATGTAGTTGAGTTGTGTACTTCCAGTATCCTGTCAAACATTGACTGTTTATTCCGGTCTGAGCCTTAGTTTACGATCTTGGTGTTTTTAAATCTAGGATTTGAATCGAATGAAGGATTTTAGTCATCAAGACGTGTGGATCTTAAAGTTATCAGAGAAACAAGCTGAGCTAACGTTAGCAAGTACAGCTCGGCTGCAAGCCTCGGAGTCCTTGTCTGTCAACATGTGGGCAGACAGCGTTGATTTTTTAAGGTGGAACGCTTTATTCAAGTGTTTTTAGTGGTTTTAATCAGCAGGTCCGTTTGTTTTGGAGAGGAGGAGACCTCTGTTGATAACTGGACTCCCGGTAAAACTGAACCTTGAACACTGAAGGAATCCTAACGGTGAGAAGCTGACTGCAATGACGGCAATGGTGGTGCAATATTTATATATGAACAATGCACCAAACAAATGTAATATGAAGTGGCCAACACTACAGTTCCCTTCTCTCTCTACGGAGTTTTGGCATCTTTCAGCTGATTGTTTTGTTTTACAACCCACTTCACAAAATGCAGCCATTTAAACAAACAGGTAAACGCACTGTATGCTAACTGCCCATCAGCAACAGACACAATCAGAGACCAGCCTGTGAACATGGTGAAGTATTTAGCAGCTCAAAGGAGAGTCATTATTGGATTCATCAGGAGGACACAAACAAGTCCAAATCAATGCTAAAGTTGCTATGTGTCTGCTGGATGTGTTTGCTAACATGTTAGCCATATTAGCGGTTTCAGACCATCGATATATATAAAGATGGACAGCTCTCCAAAAGTAAAGCCAAAACATCTGGATCACCCCCTCCGGTGGCTGACTGCAGTAAAGGTCATAAATCCGGCTGCGTCTATGTTAGCAAATGGGACATTGGCCAAAAAAAAAAATCTAAATACACGTTAAATAAATATTTATAGCTTTTTATGCTGATGTATGTTTATGTGTTCATTTTTCAGATGTTTGGTTTTAATTAGTTATTTGAAGCTGTATAAACGGGTTTCACATCATGACACATGAGTGGGTGTATGGGCGGGTGGCTCAGAGGCAGAGCAGGTC
>NW_023340257.1:1276552-1284727 GCF_004916995.1 Morone saxatilis | reverse complement strand
CCAATTACTACTGCACAGACTCTGGCTCTGAATGACATCACCAGTGCAAGATGGCAGGGGCTGTATCCCGGATATTTTGGTGGGAGGAAGTCCATGACAATGTTTCAGACCCATGTGGGAGAACTAACTCATACGCTTGATGGCCGCGTACATTTGGACCGATGGTTTTGCACGCCCTCAGAAGTGCATTTCTGCACGCTGTAAGCATCGGGCCCATTGGAGAACTGAGGACCCGCGCCCAAAAGTATTTTCCTCACTGTCAATTCCCATGTTACGGTTTTCTTTTAATGATATCATCAAAATTTCTCAACACTAACACACCAAACTGTCTTTGAAAATGTAACAATATGTAAGGGGCACATCGGTACTTGCTTGGAGTCTAGATTAGGTGATCAGCTTCATGGGCGTCAAGAGAAATAGCCGGAGAGAGGAACCAGGAAGCCCCGCCCACCACATACACACTCACACAATACAGAGACACAGGGGAAAAGGGGGAAACAGAAGGAAAAAGGGTGAGGAAGCACTGAACCATAACAATCATAGTAATTGATTGCTTATTAAAATGCATGTGAACAAAATCTGACAACTGATGTCGCAGAATGTCACAAACAATGAGAAAGTAGGTTCAATTTCACACAACCTAAAGATTATGTACACTAACAACAAGATTTTTGTAATAGGAACAGAAGGAATTCTTAGGGGTATGACAGGTTCACTTAAAAATTGTCTAGAATAATAAAGTTCATTAAAGGTGTGAAGGTTAAGCCCTATATGTTGTAGATTTATGAATGGAAATTTATATTATACAGCATCAAAAGTTTTATACAGTATATAAACTGTACAGTGGCTATATATATATAACTAAAAATTCTGATTTTGTTTTTTTTAAACTCCCAACATCGTCTCTTTTCTGTAATAAAAATGAGCAGTACTGTAATACTGTGATCATCATCTACTGAAGTACTACAGTACACTGCAGCAATTAAAAGTCTGTACTGACAAAAAAACAACAAAAAACTAAACTAGTAATCTTAACGGTAAGAGGTTTTATATCATTCCAGAACTGTGACTATGTCAGTTTTCATTGGCTGAAAGTAAATGACTAGTAGCACACTTCCTGTCCACTGTCTGCTGTTTATTAATGTGTGCTTAGTTAAAAAGACGTTACAGGGTTACAACCCCCCCCCCTTAGATTTTTCACAGCATCTCTGTTATTCTGGACTGTGAGACAACACGATGCGTCACAGCTTCGGGCGTGCAATCAAGACTGGGGCCCCTCCCCGCTCTAATTAATAACTATTGAACACGCCAACAACAATCAACACTAATTAAATTGTGTGCTTGTTGACAAGGGTACAAGCCTTATCAAAAGAGAGGAGGGTGTGTGTTGGAGTGTGTTTGTGTGTGTGTGAGAGGGGGCGTCGGCAAGGGCCTCAGTTTTCCATAATAAGTTAACGAAGTGCCCCGAGCCATAGTTTTAATTCAAAAACCGCCACAACCGCCATTGCTCTGTGACACTGACTGTTGGCAGAGGGAAGCAGGATGGCTCCCACAGCTGCAGTGGGATGAAATACACAATACAAAAATACACACGTGTGTTTGTGTGTTTTAGAAGATATGATCATTGTGGCATCACTTGCTTAAACACAGACACTGGCCATTCTATTTGCATGACACACATGATGCTGCAGAGGGTGAACTAAGATGGGTGCCTTTTTTCTAATAATGCAGTGTTTATAAGTTGTAAATGTTGGCTAATGCATGATAAATGATATACTCATGCTTTATAGATCGGTTATAAGTCGCAAATGAGAACAACTTTGGTTTGACATTACAAAGTAACTTTACACTCATTTTCTTCTTTGTGTTTGCTTTTTTTCAAGAGAACAACCCGGCAATTCTGTCCCATAGAGAAAAGAGAAAGAAAATCTAGGACGAACACCCCGAGAGTGAGGATGTCAAGAATTTGACATTGACTTGTACTCTTGGTGGTGTTGAGAGACTTCTTTTCTTTGTAACCTTCACAGAATGAAAATCTAAATATTATTACTTCTAACGTTTATTCAGAATTCCTAAAACTATAGTTACATAGCTAACTCTCCCCTCAACCCACATAACATTTCAATTCAAGTACAATAACGTAAAAAAGAAAAAGAAAAAAAAGAAAGAATGATACTCACCAGTTCATTCTTGGCATAGTCCATAATAAAACAGGAACATGTAAAGAGATAGCACTTTACATCATTAGAAATATATTGACATTTGTTGACAAAATACACTTAAATGTTCCTGTAATGTCTTTAATTTAACTATGTAATTAATAATAGGGCCCCAGACGGACTCAAATTTCCCAGATGACCCCCTCAAATTGTACTTGATTGTCTCCAAATAGAGGAGCATCATAAGGTCTTTGAGCCATAGAGAGCCTTGGGGGCAACTGGTGGCTTACACTCCAACAATACTCTTCAACATGCCAACCAATCATCTAGTTTACTCTAAATGGGGTACCATCATTTAGCTAATATAAACATCATGCTGTGATAGGGAGACTGAAACTATAGATGTTGGACTATATAATCCAAGTGAAACTGTATCTGGATGTCAAACAAAGCTGAGAATGTTGTGCTCATTTCCCCATTAGAGTGCATGGCAGTTTAAGACACTTTCCCATTGGCTTCACTTTTCAGACCTGGAAGCTCTGTCCATTATAGATACTGTCAACGGTGCCAACAAGGAGGCAAAGGCAATACTGTCCTTTAGATATGTTAGTAAGTAATTGATAAAGAGCAATGGCTTGCAGGTTTCTCAAGATATTTACACATGTCAATGACCTACATGTTAACTAAATTACCTATAAATACAGGTAAACACTGCTAAAATACAATTAAGCATGCTTACATTTACAGAAGGGTGCTGTTATTTGATTTTTGTTATTTTAATCTGGATTTTAAAGGTTATAGAACTCTAATAAAAGTCACCTGTATTTTGACAGTTAACCAATGTTCATAGATTGATAGAAAACAGTTATTCAACGTTTTTGTTGTAAAAACTTCCATAATTATACAAGATATCTGTCAATTAAACAAATCCATGTACAATTACAGAACACTTTATTTACTGCTAATTGGCACTAATTTTAGAAATGTATTAACATTATTAAACTTGAATTTAACAGTTAACAATCTATTAAATAAAGAGTAAATATCCGCAAACAAATATATAGATGTAAATGTATTTTAACTGTCTTTTTATGTGGGGAAAAAAGGAGATCTTCTTTGAATAAGCAGTAATTCTATGATTATTTACAGTTACAGATTTTTCCGGTTATTTTACATTAGTAAATTCAAAGGCTAATTTTGTAATTGTATTATTTCCATGTATTTTAAAGATACAAACAAAAACAACAAAAACCCTGTAAACAGATTTTTCTACAGTGTACATATACAGTCTGTCTATAAAAGCTGTATTCCTCTGTGCCATAGAGCTCCATTGTTGCCCAAAAACTATTGAAAAAAAATAAATAATTGTTTTCCTAGGTGACATGTTTCTTTAGGTTTGAAACTGCAGGTTTGGATCCTTCCATCTTGGCTTCATTTGCAGCCACAGAAGTTTCTGCTAAATAAATTGTTCTATAATAATCCATCTAGGCTGCAGTTGTAAATGTCATTGACTTGGTGTGGGCAAACCATTTGAGTGGTCTAATCAATGAGTTGTATGATTAATTAAAATAGATAGAGATATCCTGACTTTAAGTCTTCAGAAACAATGGTTCCTACATTTCCCATAAAGCAATTTGATTGCATAGTTAGATCTTCCCTGCCTGGTAAAAATCTTTAAAACTCCATGTCCCCAGTTTGTAATTGCTGTTATCTGATCTTCAAGTAAAATGTGTGGCATGCCTCTTAAATGTCTTAAAATGTATTTATAAAGCACAAATCAATTATTAATGATTAATAAAACTATATGTCACATAAGGTCATGTCTGCATGTACGTACGTATTCAGTGATGTCACGTGAACCTCAGTGGAGCTCTGCATTTATTGAAAAATTGATTATGAACATGACCTAGAAACCCTTTAGCCTGCTGGAGCCAAGTTTGAATGGCCTACATTCCACACAGCGGCAGTCTGCTGGGTGCTGCAGTCCCAGTGGAGCTTCAGTAAATTAAAAACAAGTAGCTTAGCCCATTCAAATGGGACAGTTCAAGGATTTAAAGAAGCAAGGTCACTGATACGCAAACAGGTGTATCTGTTAGTGTGTGCGGAGAAACAGAGCCGCATACAGGTTTGAGAGGTCAGGGACTCTGGAAAGCCAGAAAGGTGCGTGTGTGTCTGCGTGTGTGTCTGCGTGTGTGTACGTGTGCTCGTGTAATTGCTTGTCTTGAGAAACATGGCCAGAGAGCTCTAGGATCTCACAGCTCTAATAGTACAACTTGTGCTTGGATCAACAAAATCAAAAGCCCTCAAGTTTACAAGTCAGACATTTGACCTCGACATGTTTTCATTGGGCTTTATGGGCCCAAGCCTGAAGTTAATGAATCAGCACTTTCCTTCACACACATTTTGGTGGGAGGGGAAGGAAAGGCAAGTTTGACCGTGTACTGCATTTTCTGAAACATCAAGGATGAAGTTGGATTTAGCCATTGTTCCAGGGATGGAAATGTCTGTTGGTTGGTAGGACATCAGTGGCCCTAAGCTTCAAACTGTGACCCCTCTCGCAACAATTATTATGCAAGGTTTGATAAGAATTTCAAAATAAACCTTGTGAAACGTTTCACTTTAAATGAGATGAAGTGCAGTCAGGTTTTGTTTAGGCAAGAAAACTACCTGGACAGGTTTAGGAAAAGATCATGGTTTGGGTAAAGTACGTAATGTGATGTGCACAGATCTTACAAATGGCTAGACTTGTCCGACTTTCCTTCTTTCTTCCATCCAAATGTCTTTTAAAATTTTGATTTCAGATTTGAGAGTGCAGTGTAAATCGTGTCAGTGTTGTCGAACCTGTTTGTTTATGTACCAACCTTGCAAGCCACGCTGGGCTAATGTTACTCTTGTCGCTCTCATCATGAGACCCTTGTGTTGACCATCTACCTCTCACATGAGTGGAGACGCTGTTCATGGTACATTTAGATCAATCCAGGGGGCCGCGCACCGATGTAGTTGTATTTACGTGTAACGTTAAAACCAATTTTTGACTTGTATCGGTAAATCTTTACACCCCTAGTAGGTATCCCTCTAGTTTTGCGTGGGCAGGACTCCTCGGTCAAGTAAGCAACAATTAATATGCAAGGTTCCGGTAAGATCTCAAAATAAAGCTTGCTCATAACTTTAAATGAGTCGCAGTTTGGTTCCAACAAAGCAGAGGACAGTGTCCTCATGACTAACAGTACTAGCTTTTCAAAACCAACAAATATTCCAAACTAAATGAGAAAATATGTTGTTTCTCATTGCCCATATCTGGCACCACAAGGTTTGGTTATAGCTAAAGGTCAGGGAAAGACTGTGGTCATAATTAAGAGAACTACTTGCTTTAGGGATCATCACTGTGTCAGATGAGTCATATATTTTTGCTGTGACTTGTGTGAAAGACATGGGGACCCCAGTCGATTCTACAATAGCAATCATAAGTCTTAAACCACTTGAGTGATTTGGAAAGGAGACTCCAGAGACTGACTTCACTGGTCCACCTGACAGCATCAAAAACATTATTCCTTTCATTTTACTATGTTTACAGTTGTAGTATGTGGAAGACATGCTGTGCTCATACGGGGCAGTGTAACACGTCACAGAAGTTGTCTGGCTAGGACATTTCTACTATGGCACACTGGGTGGGATAATTGAGCAACTGTCACTGACTACCTGATAATCATTTTTACTCCCAACATGCCACATCTGTCAGGTCGGGCAATTGAATTCCCGCCCCTTTTTTGCTCCAACAAGAAAGCCTCGGTCAGAACCTCTAAAAATGTGCTAACCATTTTGAACATATAGTCACATCTTAAGCTAGATGATGTTGCAATGATGATGTTGCAAAATGCTAGCTAACAATTGATGTAGATTACGTAGCTAGTTAGCTAGCATTTTGCTGATATTAGCTAGCTAACATGGGACTATATATCAAACTGTGGTTGTCTTTTCAACATAGATTAGCCTAGCACATAGCATATCCAAGCACAAGAACGGAGAAAGTTGACCGAGGTTCTGACAAGGCTCGCTTAGCTGTTACAGTTAACTAAAACTAAAAAACTAAAATTAGGTGTGAAAAAACATTGTAGTTAACCAGACTTTAGAAAAAACAAAAACTAACTGAAATGATCTTGTGTGCCATTAAAACTAAAATAAAATGAAAATAAACAGGAAATGTCTTTAGTTTTAATCTTTGTACAACGCAGTGAGTCAATGTGTTTCTATTGTATTTTTGTATTATTCTATTCTCTAACAACCCTTCCTATTATAATAAAAAACTAAAACTAACACTGACACAAATAAAAAATAAACTAAAAATACACATATACATACATATAAAACTAAACTGAAACAAGCAAACGCACTCAAAGCCAACCATCCACCCTAACATTCTCCCTTTTGAGATTTTATGGCTCTATAACACAAACAGAAAACAATCATAATTCACACGGGCCACCAGAGGTCCTTGTCCTTGTTGCTGTTACATTCCAGTCTGGACCAAAGGGGTGGACTGCCAACATTGCCTTCCCAAGCCACACCATAGATGTGTCTTGCCATTTATTCACACTGGTTTGATCTTGAAAGAAAAGCAAGACTTTGGACTACAGATATAATTTCCACATAGGCTACTCAAAACAGATAATACTGACCAAATTTAGAAAGAAAAAAAAAACATTACACATTATGTGACGCTTTGTCACTTAAAGTAGGTGAAGTCCCTGCAGTGTATGCCACAAACAGCCCCCCTCATTCTGTCCTGGCCTACTAACAGTCTAGCCTCCTGGCACCAGGCCCAGACTGGAGGCTTAATTCTGACTGACAGCTACCAAATGGACACTTGTTCCCATGAAAGAGTCGGGCTATAGACAACTGGATTGGCCTGTGACCCTGAATCAACAGCAGTGCCAGCCCTCCCCCTCCCCTCCCTTTCCCACTTCCACCCAAACACAAACATGCACAATGGCCATCCTCATCAATGAGTTAATCAATAGCTAGTGACTGATATCGATGACTCTTCCTCATCTGCTGTCCATTCCCAGCTAGTGGTGGTGGGGTGAGATGGAGCTCTCACACACACACACACACACACCCACACACACACACACACTTGTTGAGAATGAACCCCTGCTGACAGATGTACAATATTGAGGTTGACAGTCACGCAACCCCTTAACTGTTTTGCACACACACAGAGAACATGATTAAAGCAGCCCTACGCATTTTTATTACACATAAAATGTCAGGTCACACCACAAAACAATTTCAAAATGTCAACAAAATTAAATGTATGTACATATGTATTTTTATTATTAGTGGTAGCAGTATGGATTTTTGGGAATTTACATACTTGTATTGAAATATGTCACATCCCCATGGCTGCCCAGGCTTACAAGACACTACCTACAGGGAGAAAAGGAAAAAACCAGCACACATTTATTTACAATCCTTCAGTCTACATGATGTTTATCGAGTGTGTGGACATCCCTACAGTTCTTTGTGTCTGTGGTTCCCAACCTTTCTCCTTAAGGGAGCCTATCATGCAAACTGACTCAGTGACATATTTTATGGATATTTCATATAATATTCAATACATAACAATTACAGTACAATGAACCCCAATACTAAACATAATAACTGCAGGAAGTTTGTGTAAAACCAGAGATTTGAATGAAATTTGAGCATATTATTATTTCCTGTGAATCTTTTTCTCCATATATTTGTAGAATCCTTTTATACAATTCTCTGTCTGTATTATGCATTTTCATAATATTTAACAATCATACATAAGACTACTTCAGTGTTTTCCTTTCATTGTTCTATTAACTCTTTGGTTGTTCGTACTTTTCTAATGCAGGATGATGCTNATATAGCTTCTGTTCAGGTCTTCATCACAACCGATTCATTACACAATCAATAATTTGTATAAATTAACAGTGGAAAAACATTAGTATTATTAAAAGAGTAAACATCTCCTAAACATCCATACCAC
>NW_023340257.1:1264636-1276527 GCF_004916995.1 Morone saxatilis | reverse complement strand
ACTCGGGGGCACATTCCCACAAAAGGAAGCTGACCAAATAGATGGTAGACTTGTTTGGCATCCTTGTTAAATCCATCCCATCTACAGAATGCTGCGCTGCACATCTTGTTAACTGCAAACGTAACGACATGTAGCACATTTCTCCCCCCGATTTTCTAGCTCACTCCACTGGCTGCCTATTCAATTCTTAGGATCCATTTTCTTACAATATCTTCTTGTTTTGCTTTTAAATCCCTGAATGGTCTTGCCCCGCCCCTACCCCTATTCTGACTTCTACCACGCCTATAATATCCCGTGCCCCTCATCTCCAGGTCAGATGATTCCAGCTTGATTTATGGAATGATCTGCCTCCTGCCAGATTAAACCAGCCTCTGTCTCCTCTGTCTGTTTTTATAACTCCTTCTTAAACCCATCTTTCTCTTACGCTCCTTGAACTTACCTGTAAGCATGTCACTTTATTTACTTATTTAATTTCTTATTTTAGATTTGCTTTTTATTGCGTCGCTGTCATATTTTACTCATGTTTTATGTCTTTTCATTTTTATTGTTGTATTTTTTTTATATGTAATTTTGCACCTCATGTGCAACTGTTATGTCTATTTAATTTATGATGGTTGTTAATTTCATTCCTGTAAGTTGGATTGGATTGGATTTATCCATTTATGTCACATCCCTGTGACATAAAGCCCTAAAAGCAAGAAGTCATTGCCATCCCCTGTGAAGCTTTGGCATCCTAGTGGAGGTCAGGACCTGCAGTTTTGGAATAATTTATGTTGACATTGCACTGTAATGTTAAAATTGTTAAAGCGGATTACATCATAGGTTCCTGATTAAGTACTTTTTACTTGGTGTTTTGTTTTTTCCCATACAAATAAAAATTACAAAATTAAGTCAGTGTCACTTAAAATGACTAAAGCTACTTGATCAGCTGTTTTTTTTTTTTTTTTTACTTACGAAATTGAGTTAGTTTTACTTAAAATTTGAATCTAATCAGTTTTTTAAAAAAATGTGTTCAATTAATTCATCTGGTTTTACAGTGTGGTCTAATATTCAATCTTTAGAGCCAAATCTGCATTTGACTGTTTGGAATTGGGGACACTTCCTGTTTCCCTCTGGCACTAAACTTAAGTGAGTATGACAGAATCTGTAAAACTAGAAATACCTGCTTGCTTAACTTCATCTACTAAATTATTAAAATGAAGCACAAACAAGTGTGGGACAGAGCATGTTTCAAACCCAATGGAGTCGGCAGTAGTAGACGTATTTATTTTTCTGCACAAATATAATAAACTGATGTATATATTTTGGCATGTAAGGTTTAAATAGCAAGAGAAAAGAGGAAAATGGGAGAAAGTATTTATAAAGTCTTGTCGGTGGACCTGGAATGTAGGTCTGTTGATGAAGCCTTGTCAGAGAGCTCAAGTGCACCAGGTGGCTGTGTCAGAGCCCATCTACAGCAGCTGCCGCTTTCATAGCTCATCCAAATATCTACAAGGAGGCCTCGGAGTGAAAATCCAATTGGGATGGCAGCTGAGGGGGATCTCATCCTGTAGCTCAGGTGCAGTTTGCTTCCACATTGTGCTCTCAGGCTCCTCCACATCCCACACAGCATAGATCCAAGTAGGGTCTCCCTAAATGAAGTACTAAGCAGGCTGAAGAGGCCAACAAGGTAGCGTTATTAAACCATAAATGTAAAAACAGCTGCAACAGTTACAACCAATTAGCAGGAAATTAAACGGGGAAGATTAAGAGGGATGCATAAGTGGAGAGGCAATACAAGATTGATGGGGACCATATGAAAGAGCTTCATTCATTTCTCAGAATTCAAAACAATGCATGGTAGACAGGGGTGTTCAAAGGTATTCAAGACACACCAAATTCATGAGTAAAGGCCCATCCACACCGAGAACAATAACTGACGATGTGAGCATCCACACTGATGAACGAGCAGCTTAATATGAAAATGTACCATGGCCTGTCACTACTGTACGCTGTGCAGGGAAACAAAAAGAACATTAAGGATATGTGATCCATGTGTCATTCCTTCTTTTAATACTCAATTTAGAAACCAAAATCGGAAAATGACAAAACTATGTTATTTTGTTATTCATTTATGAATCCAACACAAAAAACAAATAACAGAAATAGGAACTGTAAAAAACAGGCCACAGACAGAAATTAATTTAGATACTAATGTGTCCAATTTGTGTAATAAGGAGGTTTCTGACTTTGTTGTGCACATGATAAACTTGCCTACAGAGAATACACTTGTCCGAGGGGGGTACCTGATTTAATGCAGGAATATGCACTGAGGGTTTAACATGCATTTAAAAAACCTAAATATATGTGCTAATTTGGGTGTAAAAAGGGTAAATACCTTTAGAATGTAGGAAAGTTTCTCTAAATTAGAAGGAAAGTCAATGATAAAGTTTAGTACTAAGGGTCCAGCATTCTAATATGCATTAACATATGATGCACAGGGGCATGTCCAAACGTAGAGGTATGGGATCTGATTGGACACCCCATGTTCCACCGTTATCCTTACCTCTTACACTCGAGGCTGTAACCCCGTTTTAAAGCTAGAGTGAAGATACTGGTATCATAAGACACTGGATGACCTAATGCAACCATTGGTACCAACTGGCTCCAATGATAGGCTAAGTTTTGGCAATGGAAAAACCGGCATGGCCATTTTCAAAGGAGTCCCTTGACCTCTGACTTCAAGATATCTCAATGAAAATGGGATCTATGGGTACCCACAATTCCCCCCTTTTGCAGATATGTCCACTTTATGCTAATCCCATGCAGTTTTGGGTTAAACCATGCAGTTTTTTGCATATGGTATAAAAATCTCCTAGTGTATTTGAAGATTTCTGCATACTGAGGTCTATAAACAACATGAATTGGTAATGAATGGAAAGATGAGACACATACTTCATGCCACCCCTGAATAACTCAGTGCCCCACTTGTGCCACCCAGTCAGAACGGCCCTGGTGATGCATTCTTCCCCCTTAACTTACACTTTCTACTGTCAACTATCCAAGGAAGGCACACATAACATAAACGTCATCTAAACATTATCTGCCAGAGGAAGCCATCCCAACAAGAAAAAAGAAGAAACAATTCTATCAAAATGTCCAGTGGTCTACCAGCGTAACACTATTCATACTGAGAAAACAAAGCCATCACTATATCCATTTTCTAGCTCTAGTCGTCATGGAATATTAGATGTTTAAATATCCTATTTTATGAGCAGTTTTATCATGCACCAAACTGTAGAGTAACCAAAAATGTGAAGCTGGAAATGTGCTTCTAGTGACTGTCAAAGTAAACACACCTCTTGTGTTTACAGCGCAGACACAGAGTCTGACAGCAGCTGCTCATGGCTGGTTAGCTCTGTTAGCTCTGACTACCGGCAGCTTTACTCCAGCTACACTGCGCTATACACTGCCTCTAGATAGGTTTTTCGCACATTTCGTGGCCACTGTTTCTTTTTCGCGCTTGGAAGGGGAGGGTAAAACAAGAGAGTGTCCATCTGCAACTACACTGCTCGATGTGACGAAATGCTACACACTGGACCTTTAAGTAACACCAAGTACGTAACATAACTCACGCTTTTCCTAAACCTAAAGCAGTTTTTGTGCCTAAACCTAACCAAACTGCAACCGTCAGTTTTAACCACACAAGCTTTATTTTAAAAGTCTAAGCAGGTGTTGCATATTTTTTCTTGGTAACTTCATTGTGGAGCCCTACACATCCAGAAATGATGCGAGAGGGATCCCTACAGCTTCATATTCTGAAGCAGAGGGCCACTGACTGTGACTGTGTCGACTCAGTTGAAGATGAGGTGCAGCTTCCACCCACCCGCCCTCAGTTCTCCAAGATACCTGCCCCTAATTTGGGATACACAACATACACTGCACACACAGCCAGTGTGCTTGTTTGTGTGGCTAAATGTTATGTCAAGTTTGGTTAACTATCCTTAAACAAATCAAAACAACATCTAACAACTGAAAGTGGACTTTCAAGGCAACCCAGTGACTTCATTAAATGTTTTGTCCAATCTATAATGCCAAGATGTCATAAGTGAAAGAAAGGCAGGCCGTGAGGTGTGTAAACAAGCCTCCCGCCACAAAGGGAACCAGATTCTTGCACTACGCTTTCAGGAAAATAGCCCAACACCTTCGAAAGGACACTTTTAATGCAGGCTATTGTATGGACAGTGAGCTGTTAATTGTGTGGATAGCTGACTTCGATCTGTGACTGCCAGCTTGGGATGTTTGGCTTTTCTCACCCGCCCACAATCGGTGTCAGATCGATAGTGGCGCTCTTACAGAATTTATAAATCAATTCTCAATGAAGAGCAGAGAAATCCGGCAGCCTTGAGAAGCCTGCGCTGGTGTCAGCGTCACATCCACATGCTTTAAAGGCCAACAAGCTGCAAACATTACAGAGCTTCTAATATTATGTCTGTTTAGAGGGTTATGTCCCACACTCACTGATCCCACACTCACTGATACACAGATGTAGACTTTAGCACCACTTGTCTCATGGCTTAAAAGAATAAAAATGCTCTTATGGAATATTCACATAAAAAGTATTTTGATTGAATCCTGCTTCTTGATTGGATTAAAAAAACACAGTGTGATCCTTCATAGGGGGTTTCTCTCACTTGTTGATAATATAGGAAACAAAAAAAATATTGTCAGTTCCTTTTGAGGAAAATAGACATTGAGATACAATGTGTCACATGTAGGGCATGATGAGACATATTAATTGGCATAAAGGAAACTAAATTGTACTAAATCATTTGCATTTTATACAGCCTTCTGTAAAATGATATTCATCACATGTATAAGCAAGATGTCACTTATGGAAAAGACGTAATCTTTCCATTTTTAAATTTTAATCAAAAACCTTGGAGTTTTTTCTTGTAAGAACTGTCAGGAAGTTTCAGTTGGATCTTTGATAGATGGCTTAGATCAGTGAAAGGTACATTTATTAGGCCACATTTTCTGTCCGGAGGATTTATCATTGAAGCTTACATGTGACCTGTGTTGACAGACTGCTATGACTAGCTGATTGTTTATCAGGTCAAACTGACATATTCCTGTATTGTCACCATTGTAACAATAAAGAAGCAAGAGTCCTCAGGAAATAAAGGCTGTAAATGTACGGATGGATGTCACAAAACATACATGACAAATACATTTTTCTGCATGGCTAATTAGCAATTTGTTACCATAGTGACAAACAAAACAGTATCATTTGTATTTAATTAATAGCTTTTACCTCTCTGGTATGTTGCTGTTTAACAGTCTCTGCTCAGCAAGCAGAATTTTCTCATTAGATTGCAAATTGCAAAAAGTACGAGAGTGGGCTCATTTACCTAAGTGCTGTGACTGAATGTATGTTTAAGAGGCTTTTCAAATGCTGCAGGTTTGCTTTCTCTCCATGTCTGTGTCATGTTGTTTCCAGACACAGTGGGTAACAGGCACAGTCATTAAAACACCTACAAGACAAATGAAAAGAGCTACGATGATTAACACTTCTATTAACACCTGCACACTGAGTCCGATGCAGTAATTTGTCACAAAATCTGAAATGGTTCACAGGAGAAACTTGTCATTTCAATTAGGGCTGGTGAATACGTTCTATGTCAGTGTTTGTATATTAGCCAATGTACAGTATCTTTGCAAATCCTTAAAACACATGAATAAAAAGTTGTTAACCACCAGGTATGCAGTCATCGACATGTGGCAGGAGGAGCCGGGGATTGAACCAACAACCTTCCGATTGGGGCACGACCCGCTCTGCCCCAGAGCCACAGCTGCCCCACAGCCAGATACTAATCGGAAGTGCCGGTACTCAGTACTGGTGAGTACTGGACCAGTTCAGACACTGCAGGTGACTTCGTATAAAGAGCAAGATAGTCCACATGGAGGTGGTTGGGTGGATAGATGGATGGCTCAAGCAATCCTGTATGTCTGATCCTAACCAAAGTTAGACAGTTTCACAATGTAAGCTTTATTTGAAAATGTAACCAGACATTCCATATTTATTCTTTCTAACTTGACTGTGGTGCCCTGCGTGTCCAGAAATGACAGAGGGCCACTGACCACGCTGCATTATTTGACGACTTGGGATGAAGAGCACGTTAATTACTTAGTAGTTTCCGAACAACTCTGAATGAAGGACTATAGTATTTACTGAGTTACTTGAAAACAGACCACGAGATACTGGGCATATTATACATGGATACATGGAAGGCCATCCGCAGTGCAGTGTATGTAGATATTCTAAAGCAATTAAAATGCAATGATTTTTACACCATTTCTGACAATAGATCCTCCTAAATATTACACACTGGACCTTTAAGTTACATAAAAAAAGTTTAAAGGTCCTACGATTCTGGCAGTCCCTGTAAACCAAAGTGCCTTGTTTCATTGATTTCGAGGGGAATCTGATCTGATGGCAGGCATTAAGAATAACTAAAAAGAAATAGCCCAACCTCCACAATATGTGGATTTTGACACTCTTTATACTACGTGACCTGACATTTTCTTCACAATGACAATTATGTGCAAAATGACAGGCCATTTCTACACAATATAAGTCAGTAGGAATGGCGTGAAAAGATGTGAAAAAGATGCGATAACAATGACTTCATACACCATTTGGTGAAAGCATGCTGACCTGAGCTTTTTTTGCCCAAAGTTGAATTTTGCCAACTGCCAAGATGGCAGCATGTGATAAACCCAAACCAAAGCTTCCAAGCCTGCCTCCAGACACCCATGGGTGACTTCACAGACAGGGAGAGTCAAGGGAGATTCTTGGAGAGTGTGGCCTTAATGTTGAGAAATCAATTGTTATAGCAACACAATGCAGTTCATTTGAAAATGATATGTTTATACCATAGTCAAGGATCAATATCAGTCTGATATATCTGCAGTACAATATGGCATAATCATGACTTTCCAACTTTCTACCACTAGGGTCAAAGCAACAGATATTCCCAAGAGAAGAGTTTAGTTATACTAACTGTTGACAGCAGGGCTGCGTATGGGAGGGGCTGGGAAATGGAGAGGAAGGTGTGTACTGTGACTCAAGCAGTCCAACACGCCGCAGCATATCGGTAAACACCGTTAATAACAGGTTAGCAGATGGGAACGTTAATTGCAGAGGAGGAAATAACAAGACCCAGAGGATGCTTCTATTTATCGACACCCATACTGTTACTGATAAGGGCTGGACGGGTGGTGTGTGTGTGCAAGTGTTTGTTCACACTGAAAAGTGAGGAGTGTCTGGAGGAAAGAGGTGACGAGGGGGTTTTAATGTTGAATATGAGCTTACTGACACTGTGCTTTGTTGTTTATACGTCTCCCACCCCCATCTCTCTCTCCGATCAACACACACACACACACACACACACACAAACAAAGCAAAAAGCAAAACAGCCAAACTATAATTCAAAAATATATTTTGATATATATAATATATAATACAGCAGCAAACAGTTATATGCTATGTAAATATGGCGTCCTGAGCAGAGAATGACAATGCACTCTCTCTCTCTGTTGATAGCATTGTTTTGCTTTGAGCAGCGTGACTGAAACTGCTGTTTTTCAAACTCTGTGAATTAAGAAGTAAGTTTTATTTTGTTTCTGGCAAGTTTGATTGAAGTGTCTTTCATGATTATCTGTAAGGTTAAATAATGGATGGCTATGGAGGCTGGGGGCGAGTGATAGCAATGTACAAGCCTGTACATGTGGTTAAACAAAAGCTCTATCCTTTCCATAATGTTGTCAGACACTTAACAACACACAATAACAATCTGAGTCCGTAAGTGGAAAAAACAACAACTTTTCGTGGACGTACTATGACGGCCATTGCACCAGATTTGGTGATTGTTGGAACAGTGAGAAGACTAATAAAGAAAGTTTTGGTGAGTTTTATTTCGTTATTGTCAGGTTTAAATGTGTTTCATGTGTTTAATGAGGTAAAATTAGTGCTTCTAGGTGAGTTTGCTGGGCTATGACACTCACGCATTTGTTTTGGTATGAATGAAGCATTTTTGCTTTAATGCGACGTCTAGTCTGAAAAAAATATCCAGCACCTTTAAAGAAAGCAAAAGCTTTTCAAATACACCGACACAGTAAAGTAGTTTCTACTGTTCCCGTCATACATCGCAAAGGACAAATAAGTCCCATCATTTCTGGATGTTTGGCCTTCGTGACACAGGTTCGGGGTCCCCCAGGGGTCCTGGAGGGGTTCCCTCCTCAAAATGTGGAATATTTTAATTTCACTATTATTTAATTGACAAGTGTAGAGGAAAAAATATCATTTAGTAAATAACCTTTGTATGAACTGTGTTTTACTGTATTATTCTGTTCTGAACACAGCATGACTGACTTTAGTTCCTGTTGAAATGTACAGGACCCGATTACTATAAATGAATCAAATGAGGCATAACATGATGATAATCCAGCCTACACATGTCATGCTGACCTGCACTTGGGCTTAATGAATACAATAAACACCTGTGTAATGTAAGGAACATTTATATCTATTCTCTTCTGCGGCAGAAGCTAATAAATATACAAAGCAAATTTCTCTTTGTTTTTTCCTTTATTTGATCAAACTTCCACCACAACAAGAAGTTAACCCAATGAGAGAATGTATAGGAATGACTATTCTGTTCATAGGTGTCACACTCTTCACTGTTACTCTGCCAATCTACAGTGCACACAGTTATGGAATAATGGTAAATGAACTGTACTTTTGTAGCGCTTTTTCTAGTCTTCTCATCACTCAAAACGCTTTACACTACATGTCACATTCACTCACATGATGATCAGTGTAGGACTCTCTTTTTTGGAATCTAGACTATTTCCACACATCAGTTTTTTTTTTTGTGGGGGATACCACTGGTAAGCCGAGCCTTCATGGTGACAGGTTTGGGATTTTGGAATCACTGGAAAGATGCGGCTTCCCCTTGTCCCTTTGTTCAAAATAAATAAGGAAATCAATATAGGACTGTTTGCTGGAGAGATACAGCTTTTTCAGGCCAAACCATGTGAGGATATTCACCATTACCACCATAAAGGAAATTCACCACAATACATTTATTTGAATGTTTTTTATCGCAATATGCAATAATATTGTCCCATCCCTAGAGTGTACATAAAGAAAGAGAACAGGAGAAGCCCGGAGAGTTTCAGTAAAGGAGACTTATCTTAACTTTTGGTAGGTCCAGAAGAGACAAAGAAGTCCAATGCTGTATCCGAGCAGGCCAAACAGGTAGTTGAAAACACTTCATCCAGTGATTAACATATTTCCTGTTGTTCCTTGCTGTCCAGGAACGCTCAGTCAATCCAGCCGGCTCTTGGAACAACTGCCACTCTCTTTACTTCAACATATGTGACATATTTTCTTTTGAGAGCAAATATGCCCAGAAACTGCATTATACTGCCCAATTATCCAATCCTTTTGGCTCCTCTCACTCTGTCTGTCTTTTTCCATGCTGCCTTCGTGAGTTTCTCCTGCTAACAGGTGAGTCTGATTCCTCTCTTCCCTCCCCCCACTTCCTTTCTTGTCCAGGTTATTTTGTACATTTTCTTTTTTCCTTTCCGCTACAACAGGTCTGCCGGCTGATGCGTATCAATTTGGGGGTCCTGGACATCGAAAAAGGTTGAGAATCACCATATGATATATACTCCTAATTTACTTCATATAACTTTCTTTCCCCTGATAAGAATGTAGGTTAACTATGTCTTGCTGTTTGTGTGTTTGTCTGTTTAAACACAGCTTTATCTCCACTCTCACTGGCAGCAAACGAGACAATTGCTCCATCTATTATAAACGGTGATAAAATGACAGACTGAGCAGAATATCACTCATACACATTTAGATGTGTTGATATTGTCCCCATATAAACAACCAGCACATGGCTTCCACAGCATCTAAATCAATCAGCATGGCTCTATGCATCCAATAGCTGCCTAATTGATGCACTAATCCAGTCACTAAGTACTGCAGTGCTGTGTAGTCTGCCCAAAGCAAACACTGCACACTAGTCATCAATGAGCTGCTTCTCAAACAAGAGAGTGGAGCGGGCATGACAGAACATCTATGAACTATAGATCAAGGAGGAGAAGTGCACACTCCTGAGCTGCAGACCTTTGGCCTGAAACGACACGGCTTTCTTATCTAATGAGACTTCAAAAGACGAGACTGCAACGTGTTTTTATTACTTCAATTATTTCTGTAATATTACTTTACAATACTGAGGTAATTTCCTCTGTAATATTATGGGGGCGTTGTAAAGGTTCGCAAGTTGGAATCGAACCTGAGCTATGGTAAGGACTTAGCCTACATGGGTGTGCTTTCTAACTAACTGAGCTACTGTGCGCCCCAAGATGCACACTTTTTTGTACAGCTGCACCGATGTGAATCAGTCAATCTTACCGTCCCTCATATGCAGACAGACTAGAATGCATCACATTATTGCTAGTTTTTCATATAAAACATTTTCTAAAAGGGAACTGAGTTTCCTCAGTTGCTCTTAATCAAATACTGATTATTAACTTGCATGCATTAGTTGCATTTAAATTCATACAACTTGTCCTTTCTACAAATCAGTTAACGTGCCAAACAATCTAAATGCTGACAGTGTCAGCATCTTCGGTCTGTCACAGTCTATTTCCAGGGTAATCCACAGATCTCGCTGTCAAAAGATCATTGAAGCTGTTTGCGTGTTAAACTTGTGTTCTTGTTTGGCTTGATGTTGAACCTGATGACCTCTCGCCTATAACAGGTGAGGTGAAGCGCTGAACTGTAACCGCATAAAGAAAAGATTGTCATTAAAGCTGCTACTCAAGGAGGATTCAAGTTGACCATGGGTCCTTTCAGCATGCAGCAGAGACAGCGGGGGGGGGGGGACAGAGGGATAGTTGAAGGTAGAAGGAGATAGGAATCGATCGTGGAAGTGTTTCCCCCCCCACCAACGCTGAGGTTAAAGGAGAAGTCTGTGCAGAAGAATGTCCTACTGAGTAATTACAAGAGCACCTCTCTTAACACACACAACTGACCCGGCTTTCATGCCTACCCGTGTTAATAATCAGTGCTCATAATGAACAGAATCCATAGGTCTGCTGGGTTAAGGTCCTCAACAACCTTGCTCCAAGCAACAACAGCCGAGGAGCAGCATGAGGAGACGCTGTGGTTTCTGTTGTTAGAGCTGTGCTACGCTACTGCCCCCCTGTGGACGCACACAAGACAGCCTGCAGTGGATTCAAATGTGCAAAAAGTTTCACCTCTGAAACAGGCGTATTTCACAAGGTACATTCACTTCATTCTAATGGGTCTCATTCAGCAGTCCAGTCAGACAGTTTTTTTTAGTTAGCTTGTTTTGTAATATACTAACATTTCCTCCCACTCTTTTAGTGAAATCATTTAGTTGCCAAAACAATCAATTAATCAACTATACGTTGTAGCTCTACACATTTTATTGCTCATATGTGCCATTCTTTGTCGTCCTTGGTGACATTTGTCTTTCATTTCTTTTCTAGTAGTTGTCTTTAACCTTCGATACATCTTTGCATCCAGGATTCCTGTGTCAGCGTGTATGAACAGAATCTGATTCTGATCCATCCTTCTGTAACTGTATATACAAAGTACAGTCCAACCACGTTACATTCAAAACTCACAATGAATGTCAGTGTAATTAAACAGCAAGTATAACAATATGATAACTATAAGACACTCTGCAGTGAAAGCAACTTCATCATCAAGATAAAATAAAAAAGGAACATTGCAGAGAACACCCAATTCATAACTCGCAGCCTGTGCGGGACTTAAGGGCAGGCACTACAGGTGAATAGGGTAAAAA
>NW_023340257.1:1264382-1264536 GCF_004916995.1 Morone saxatilis | reverse complement strand
ACCAACTGCCATCAACAGTTATCAGTGGCTCTCCAAATACAGGAATCAGATAGTATATACTTAAGATATATACTAAGTTTTTCTGCTATTGAGCTGCATCAGTTAACTTGAATAATTTCTTCATCGAAGCCATCAACCTGTCTGTTAGATCCAA
>NW_023340257.1:1262598-1264203 GCF_004916995.1 Morone saxatilis | reverse complement strand
GTATGTGCACACATACCTGGCCAATAAACTGATTCTGATAACTAAACTAACGCAAAACCCGGAAGCCTAACCGGATGTTGTTTAAAGTGTGTGAATTGGATTGTTCTTCAAAGTAAATAATTTATGCTACTAGTGAAATTAAAATAGAATTTTGAATTATATGATTTTACCACCTTTGTTAAAAACGACCCGTGTTGGCGTATAGTTTAACATAATCTCGGTACGTTCATGCTCTACAAACAGTAAAACAGATGTTGTTCGGCCACAAAGAATTTATTTTGAAAGTCTTAACCGGAATAATCCGTTAACTTCGGTTACCTTGACAGAGCACCGTTGTCGGTTCAGAGCAGTGATGTCGGCGTTGCTCTGCGTTATAGCTGGGGTGGTTTCCTGTTATGTCACAGTATACTACTATGTGATCAGAGGAGCGAGCTGCTCGAGCTCAGTGAAGCTGAAGGGGAAGACGGCCATTGTTACAGGTAACGGGCCGCACCTGTCAGCTCCTGCTAGCATGTTAGCTAGTGGAGCTTCTTCATTAAACAGCACGAGCGTCTCTGCTTTCTGAAACACCTGGCCGAATGTTACGTGGCAAAGCTGAACCTAATCACTGCTACACCAACTATGATAAAAGTAGTACTTCCCCCTTACCCATAAAGCACTGCAGTTTCAATCATCTAAACTAAGCATTGACAGTATGTGCTAAAGACCCATTTAAAGCTGCAGTATGTAACTTTTAGAAATAGAACTTTTTTGTCAATATTGCTGAAATGTTCACTGTGTTGTGACAGTAGTAGATGAGACAGATCATCTGTGAAAAAATCTGGTTCCTCGGGCTTGTTCTAATTTGTATTTGCAGGCAACATTACATTGACCGGCCCTCGATGGACAGTTTGGTATCATTGATATCATCACTGCTCCTTTTGATGACTTTCATTCCTGCACAGGAAGCAACACTGGCATTGGCAAGACCACCGCTCTGGATCTGGCAAAGAGAGGAGCCAGGGTGATCCTGGCCTGCCGCAACAAGGAGAGGGCCGAGGCTGCTGCTTTAGACATCCGCAGAGTGAGTACAATGAGAGTTAGAGAGGCTACCCTCATTGGTATAAATGGGGTGGTCAACCCAAAATGTTTGTAAATGTTTTTTTAATCCATCATCCGATTTCAAATCAGTACTCATAGGATCCTTGCACATAATCTGTTTTATTCTTCTATTCATTGTGAAATTCACAATACAAGATGGAGTTATCGCGCAATCAGGATGATTTCGTGGTTCTCTCCCTTTTGAAAGTAGTAAAATGCAACATCCACACTAATGCAGAAGCAATATGAATCCAATATATCATATATAGTAGCACTGATGGGGCCATTTTACTGCACAGTGACAACTTTAAGTACATTTTGCTTACTGCTACTTACCTACTTTTACCTTAGTAAGGTTCAGATTGCAAAACTTTGTTGTGGGGTATTATTATTATACCACAGTGGGGTTTGCACTTTTACTTAATGGACCTGAATACTTCCTCCACTTCTGATTAGCACACCCACAGCCTAACTGCACCTGTGTGCATCTACGGCACTTATCTGGTTGTCTTTTCAACATAGATT
>NW_023340257.1:1262176-1262522 GCF_004916995.1 Morone saxatilis | reverse complement strand
AAGGGGTGAGGCTTAGGAAGGGTCTATTAAACTTGCCTATGGCCTCTGCACAGTTGTAATAATGTGGAAGTTGCTGTGATTATCAGGATGTGCAAATGACCTGAGCCTTCAGGTGACAGCGTCCACACTGTCATCCAGACTGCAGGAAACAGTATTTTCAATATTCTCACATGTATTTTCAAATGCAGAAAAATCTGCAATTTCTCATCAGTATAGTTCAGTTCTGGTGTCACAGCCCACTCACCCAGCATCAATGTCCTTCAGGAGAGCGGGAACAATCAGGTGGTGTTCATGCAGCTGGATCTGGCCAGTTTCAAGTCTGTTCGCAGCTTTGCTGAAAACTTCC
>NW_023340257.1:1257425-1262076 GCF_004916995.1 Morone saxatilis | reverse complement strand
ATATATTTTAAGACTATCTTGCCATATTGAGCGATATTCTAATAGTTTGGGCCACATATTCCAGTGTCCAAAGTAAAGGTGCCAAAGGCTGAGCACTACAGCATCTGAAAGATGGTTATGTGAGCAGAGGACATACGCATTCCTCTGGCTCCTCCTAGTGCTAATAAAGGCAGAGGTAAAGAGGAACTTGTTTGAGCTGTAAACTAAATTAGATAATACTTTAGTTTCATTAATATAATTAACAGAAGGTAAAAGGGAGTCAGTGTTAAAATTATTTTTTGGATTTGTAGAAGTCATGTTAAATATAAAGCAATGTTCCCAATAGGGCTTTATGAATAATTAATACAGTATATGGCTGCTGTGCTATGCTGGTACAGCTATATTAATCCTGTATAATATAATGTAATATAATATAATATAATATATATAAAAGGTGCTATGATATAAAACATTTAAGGATTTTGGTGTAGATGAGACAGGATCATTAAATAAACTCATTGTTTCTGGCCTGTACAAGAAAGGTAGTTATTTATGTCTACAGAGAGCTTATTTTTAAGTTTTTGCCTTCATTTAAAGGACATGTTTTAATTAATCATGTATTAATTAATTCATTACCCAAGGCCAGTGTATTTAGAGGATGACATCTGTACAGTATTCCAGATGCTCTTAGAACCTACTGACAGTTATGCAATAACAATTTCAAATATTACACAACGTAGGACCCACTGGGAGAAGTGATTACATCTAGAATGGCTGTACACACCTTATACTACAAACACAGCATTGCTTCACCAACACTGCACTGATGGAAGCTGCAAGGTCACGGTGACACAACCATCAAGTTCAACTGGTCTGTTATCTGATGAGGTGAGGAGTGGAGTGGCAGTGAAAGGAGGGGCCGTATCTGAACCACAGTCCATTCCTGCTTGAGACTTCATGTGGATTTTACACGCTAACAGGAGCTACAGCAGCAGTGCTTCTCCATAAAATATGATCCAGTTTCACCCAAATCACTTATAAAGTTGTGTTTTTGTAGAGAAATCAGTGAGGCCCAGCACCCAGAAACATAAAGGAAAGCCATGCTACAGCATAACTAATGAATCTGAGCTCTGCGTCGTCAAAGATCGATTGAGGGGGAGATGCCATGATATTATTGGTGGAAACTGGTAGATGCACACTTGCTCACATTTTAGGCATACATTGTTAAATAGGGGTACACTAATAATAATCTTAAAGGGTTAAAAATATTTTTCATCTGGGCTTTCAACACCAAATATGACTGAACCAACACCAACAGGAGGACAATAAAAACACAGAGCAAAAGTCCTGCCGTAAACACCACACTGCAAGTACATGACAGTCAATACACCAGACCACCACACACACTGTACTGCAGGAAAACCATCTAAGCATCACAGAGAGGTGAACAGCTCTCTCAGGCAGCCCACACAGAGAGCACACACACTTACTAACATCAAAACAATTAGCAAACTACCTCATTAATTCCACATAACAATAAGTCCATTACAAACTGCCATCTGACATCTGTGTGTTAAACCTGTGTGTTGCACTCAAAATGCTTCACTTCCTGAAGAGGAACGACACTTCTCTATGACCGTGCTGTTATAATCCAACAGTCCATGGATGCTTTGATTTTAATTGCCAGGGCGCTCAATCTCCCATGTTCCATTGCATTCTGTGTATGTTTTTATTCTTTTCAGACTGGGGAAGTTTCTCTTGGATTGTGTACTTGTCATTGGTGTTGCGAAGTGTTGTTCTGCTTTCAGACGGGGCCACCTGATCAGGACAACGGGAGTGGGAGACAATCGCATACAGCAGCAGGCTGACAGGATCAGTTTAATGATTTATTCACAAAAATACAGTCCAGAACAGGTACATGGTCAAAGAGCAGGCAGAAAGCAAAGACCTGAAGCATGGAAACTAAACGTAGTCTGGAATAGAACAAAGGAAGTGAACTGATGGTGGCTGATTGTGGAATGAGGTGCAGGGGAGGAGATGGGCGGAGAAGCTAAGGCTGATGAGCAGTGGGAACAGGTGTGTGGGCAGTCAGGTGGTGAGGGAAGAAGGGAAAGTCCAAGGACATCTGGTGGACAGTTAGTGGATGGCAGGTCAGGGGGGTTGGAGGAAAGTACATTGCCTGAAGTGAGAGTATAGAGAGCAATGCAGAGGACTGGGGAAGAGACTCCTGGAGGTTGAAGGTTAATCGAGGTTCCGTTCCATTCAGGTCAAACAGAGTCAGGGTTACTGCTATTGGGCATGTTGGCTCACTGGAAAGGCTCTGCCACACTAAATGGAACGGTGTCACCTGTGTTTATATGCTCTTCCTATTTCGAGGATGTTCTTGACCATATGATCCTTCAGGTGAGATGTCTTGTGTCTCTCAGTGATTTGTTTAGTTTCATTATTTTGTTGTGTCCATTTGATTTTAATTTTGTGCTGTTATCTTTTGCTTTGTGTTTGTATGTTTGGCTTTGAAAATGCTGAAGAAAATATTCACAGAAAAAGAAAAGTGCTGTGTCTCAACACTGATTGTTGGTTCAAGTTCATTTGTTTGTCCCTTAGTGAGTGATGGTGACCGTACTGTCTGGTGTCAGTGCCTGCAAATAAGCATGCCTAAATCAATGTCTGTTTTTAATTTCATTAGCTGAAGTATTTTGTCAGTTCCATAAGCTCTTTTATTTTATGAAGAACTTTTTATTGAACCACTGCGAGTGAAACATACAGTAGCATCCATACAACTTATAAGCTCTTTTTAAAAATCCTCCTTTCAGAGATAACAACTTGACCTTTGTTTTCATACTGCTGTCTACTTACCTCCAGGGAGACATGCTGTTACATCATTATCATGTGCTGTCATGAGTCTGACTAAGGCAGCCATCAGGGATACATTTCAGATAAAGGACAGAGAAGCAAAATGTCTTTGGTCCTGTCTTGTTCCTCTGAAAAGGCTGGTTTCTGGGTCAGAGGTTAAGGTTAGGTTTGGGCAAGTAGTGGTTATGGTTATGGTTAAGGTAAGTGTCTAGGAAATGAATCTGTGAATATGAAGTCTTTGTATTGTCCCCAAAAGTTGCATAAATTAACACGTGAATAATGTCAGTGGTCATCAGTGTCCTGATGTTGTTGAACTAGTAACCTGCTCCGTGCCCAAAATCATTTTCATTATTTATTACCCCTCATGATTTATTTATTATTATTTATTTATTGCCAACTCCCACAGTCAATACACTGTCCTCTGTTATGTCCAAGTTCCCTTCCCTCTCATCCTGTTATACCCAGAAACACTAAACACAGCCAGCACTACTATGCTGCAATAATCCAGGACCTGGCTTAATTTATATCCTGCTTTAGTGGTGCAGAGTCCAACACAGTGAACCTGAAGCCCTGGAGCAGTTTCCTGCTAATCCAGCCTTGAATACAATGCTTATCTATCAACTGAAACATTCAGGACCAATGTGAGACACATCCATGGTTTTGAACAGAAAACAGAAGAGAGCCCAAAACACGTTGCTCTATAATTGGTATTATACTGTATATAGCTTGAATGGTCCTATTATTTGGCATCTTATGATCTTATGATTTCCAGTTCAAGCTGTACCTCTATCATCATGGATCATACGTAAAATAAGGCTAATACTGATATGTGTAAGTGATTATTATCAGATACTGTATGCTGACATAATCATGCCCAAATGATTACTGTGGTATTTGACTATTTTCTCCATTTAGCCTTTCTTATGTATTTGGTTTTAGCTCACTTGTAAATGCATTAAATAATACTGGTGAAAAACCTGCCATCACATTTTTCCAGCACACCCCACCCACTGTGAAACCAGAAAATCTTCATGTCAAATAACCAGTATAGATATAAGGTATGTTAATGTAGGAACCAGTCAGTGCCTGTAAAGAAATTCTCGTGCACTAATAGTAACTTATTAATACTGGGTATTAATATTATTATATTCATACAATATATACAATAATCCATTTAAACAGTGCTGTAGAAACTACTCCAAGATAGTGTAGTCAGTTTTTAATATTAGAACAGGAATGGTGTGGCAGTGAAGGGCTTGCCAAACTCGAATGAGTCAGGTGCCTTTACATCAGAGACTTTATTCATTTTGTGTTCCAGCCAGATCACTGAGGTCCTCCACTACTTGTCTTTTGTTCCTTTTGTGTCCTATAAAAGTACTGGTGGGAGTGCATTCTGTTTGTATGCCCCTAAACTGTGGAACTCATTGCCTCTGGATATTATAATGACAAGCTCTCTCAGTATTAAAAAAAAATCTTAATTCTTAATCTGGCTTTTAATTTGGAGTAATGTTATAATTTTTAGGTTTTAATCATTGGTTTTTACATTATTTTTCTCCCTGGTGTTTATGTTTTATATATTTTTACTGTTTCTATTGTAGTAATCTTTAGCCTTGCAACATTTTATTTATTGTTGTTCATTTTTGTTTGTGTATGTGCTGTTTCGGTTTTGCTTTGTGAAGCACTTTGGGCTGCATGTTTGTATCCAAGGTGCAATATAAATAAAGTTGAGTTAAGTTGAGGTGTGCATTCAAGTCGTTTTGTTGTTGTACTGGATGACTCTGACTGAAGGGTTTGAATGAGAAACACAAAAATGGAGGCG
>NW_023340257.1:1253418-1257325 GCF_004916995.1 Morone saxatilis | reverse complement strand
TCAAATTATTGGCCTGCATCAAGCAAAGAAAACAACTAAGGAGATTGCTGAAACTACTAAAATCAGGTTAAGAACTGTTCGACACATTATTAAGAGAGAAATTATTATAAGAAAAAGAAAAATTGAAAGAAAGAAGAAAATGAGGTGCATTTCCACCAATTGGTTTGGAGTGAATAAACAACGCTACAACGCAGTTTTGTCAGAAGTTGGCGTTGTTATGTTACGCATGGCTGTAATAGTAGACGTAAATGTGGCGAACAGGAAAACAAGTTGTTTTCTGACTGCCAACAAACCTAATAAAAGAGATATGGAAGGGAAAGTTTTTGTAATATGCTGTAATAATAATAATTTATTAATTATATTAGTTATTATTATTATTGTTATTATTAAGTTAAATGCTTGCTAAGTGCATTTTTCAATAGAGCAAAACCCACCTTAATCCAGTGTAAAAACTTTATTGCACAATTTAATTTATTTTGTCAAATTTTGCCATTTCTATCAACCCTTTCAAATGCGACACTTCAAAATCCATATGAAAAATCTGTATGTTGATGGAAACATGCTGTCGACAACCCAATATAAGGAGTTAGATGGAAAACTTTCTATGCGAGACCACACAGTCTCTCACTGAGCTCCCACAGCTTCTTTGCTGTGGCGTCGTCCTTGGCTTTGGCATAGACCTCTCTCACAGTGCAGTTGGAGAAGTAGCGCCCGCTAAGAGGTTCGATCCCCTCCTGGAGGGCGCAGTGCAGTGTGGTCTGGGCTCCCTGGACTGTGTTTTTGAAGAAAAAAACAGTCACAGGCTTCAGGAGCATTAGCATCACTGGGCTAGCGTTCCTCGCCAGCTCAGAGTTGATAGCTCCTGCAAAAACAGAAAATAAAGGTTTTAGTTGACAGATCTTTAGCTGCTTCTAAAAAAAAAAAACTTCACATTGATAGCTATGCACTGGACCATTTTTTTAAAAACTGTCGCATGATAGCAAAGGGGTAAACGGGAAGTTAGCAGCTCAGCCCGCTCAGCTGGCAGAAGTCTCTAGTGCGCTTCCTCTGTGGGCTCCACAATGCCCACTGAGCAACTTTCATAGGGATAAATAGAGCCCCACCACCAACACTGTAGCCATCAATGGCCAATCCTTTCAATATTTGTCAAGATAATTGAGTCTGGACCAAGGTGGTGGTGGGATTGCTGTCCCTGTCCTCACCACTTCTTCACTACCAACTCCCTCACACACCCTTGTTGTACCCCATTTTAAGGAACCAGTGTACTATAATTTCAGTTTTAAGACCTTACTAGCTATTTTAGTTTGTGTGAGACAAATGGTCATACACTGACCTGGATGGAGGCTGTAGCAGGTGACCTTAGTTCCCTGCAGTCTGTTTGCCAGCTCATGGGTGAAAAGGACGTTGCACAGCTTGCTATGGGAGTAGACCTGGAGAACCTCCATGGATGAGGTGCCCAGCCCCAGAGCTTTGTGTGTGTTCAGGCAGTCGAAATCGATTTTTCCAAAGTTATGTGCCATGGACGACACGTTGACCACCCTGCTCGGTTCACACTCCTTCAGCCGGTCCAGCAACAGGTTGGTTAGCAGGAAGTGACCAATGTGGTTGACGCCAAACATCATCCCCAGTCCATCCTCTGTCCGACCCTGCAGGTATACGCCTGTGACAAAAACATGGAGAAGCCTTAATCCTGTTTGCAGACAACAAACATCAAAACAAATAGCTTAACACCATCTAACATGTGTGGGAGAGCTTAATGGTTCCTTGACACTCAAGTCACAAAATAAGGCATCATAATCTAAACTCCAGAACTTGCATATCTATACAGTCATCATCTACAGTATATGTATGCATTATGTACTTGCTGCACTGACTGTGACCCATTTATGTCCAGCAGTTTCATGAAGGAAAATAGTTCCTCATTCTTTCTAAAAAGAGACATTGCTGTTGAGTTTTTCAAATGTATTTGGCGTTTTGTGCCATCTGGATCCAATATATAGGAGAGAAGGCAGACAACTAACAATGATATTATTTAGCACAAGATGTTAATTATTATATATATATATATAGAACTCCTTTACATTTAGAGCCACATTACCAACCATGAGAGCACTGTGTGACGTTTTTTGGGCAAGGAAAAACGTTCCTTTTAAGGGCGGAAAACTCGGACAGCCCCGGCTTTAGTGGGTGTCGTCTGCCTCGACAGTTGGGTGAGAGAGAGAGGAGAGAGAGAATAGAGAGAAGAAAGATGAGAGAGTAGAGTAACGATCAGGATAGAGACAGAGACTAAAGTGCATCATCAACAACAGTATGCAAAATACACTAATAGTATATGATGAGGATTATGGTGATTATATATAATAGTTCTGTTATATATATTTATTAATAATATATAATAATAATATAATAATAATAATATATATATCCTTAATATTATTGTTTGTGTCATGTCTCCTGCGAGTCACCTAGGATCCATGAGAACCATGCGTAGGAAAGCACAAGAATTGGAAGATGTGAGTTATAAATGCATTATGGTTTATGATGAGTCAAGAAAGAGAGAGATGTGTTGTGTGTGTTATGTTATGTTAGAGCTAAATAAGAGATGTTCAGGACTCACCTGATCCAGCCCTAACTTAGCTTTATCAAGAGAATGTTTCTATCTTATGTGTAGATTTTCTGACTCCGATTTTGTTATGGTTCCCATGAGAGGACTTGTTAACTGAAGGGCTCGGTCTGTTTCTACTTTTAGAGATATCAGGAACCACAATTAATAATGGAATTCGTGTCTAAGGTAATAGGATATGGCTTTCAAAGATAAGAAAGGGTCTCGGAGAGTTCCATGTGGAACAGCGGTCTAGTAGTAACGGTTGACCAGAGGACACCAGAAAATTTTTCCTAATTTATTCCAAAATCTTCTTCTTATTGGAGCCAAGTAGAGGAAAAGGCAGAGAACCCAAATGGAGATGTCCGACAGCGGGCAGATCAGCTGCTCCTGTTCTTGTCCATACTCGTGCTCAGCGTTAGGCCAACAAAGTTGACCCAACTGCGGACTGGGACCGCCTTTCACTGCTGCATGTCTGCTCCAAGGAGCAGGTTGGTGAGGACAGGAAGTAAAGATCCCAGGTGCACCGATTTAATTACCATCCGGATAACTGCCAGTGATGGAAATATTTCCGGGTCAAACTCCAGTTAACCCCTAAAAAGTCCTGGACCCTTACATTCAACTGAAAGTTGAATGTGTGCAATTCACCAATTCCTGGTTTTGGTTAGTGGAAATAGTCTTCCCATTAAATGGTTACATGTATCTTAGTATGTAGGTACTGTATCTTTAATAACCTGGTACTAAAAATAAATTCATACCAAATATATCTGACGTGGTTGAATCGCAATGGCCCATGAGAAAGACCCCTGATACCTGCACTGTGTTTCGTATACCTCAATCCTCACCCCTGGGCAGTTTGTATGCAAAGTTTGAGGAAATATCTCTCAGATCGTGGTCTCAAGTCAATCAAGAAATGTATATTAAGCCAAAGACGCGCCCGCACCCACAGGTACTCTGTGAAAACGTAGCGCCCAGTGTCAGGTCTGCTAATTCTGTTTTATGTATAACACCCAGCCTAGCTTTCGGACCTTTGTTCTATTACCTAGCTAAGCTTACTCGTCTGAAAGAGATTCATTGTATTAGTCTAGGAATAGTGAGATGGCTAGTAAATGGACCACCAAGTAAACTGATATCTTTTTTTGTGATTAAAAGCTTAAAAACTGTATTTTAAAATAGAGTTTTTATACTGCGTATTGAGAAATTGCAGATTTTTCTGTCATTTGGTATAATTATTTGTAAGCATGTTCTGTTTAGAACTACCCCTTGGAAAATAGTATACTCGTGGTTTCACATGCACCTCTCGCG
>NW_023340257.1:1245257-1253393 GCF_004916995.1 Morone saxatilis | reverse complement strand
AGGAGTTCGGTCTAGACCTGCTCTAATTTGAAAAGTGTCCTGAGATAACTTCTGTTATGAATTGGCGCTATACAAATAAAATAGAATTGAACTGAATTAAATTTTAATCTGAATTTTAGTTTTTGTTGTGAAAAAAAGGAAATTTTCTCTAAATAAGTTTCATGAGTCATTTTTCTCATTATTTTACATTAGACATGTAAATTCCCAGGGTATTTTTGTAATTTTATTAATATAAGTGTAGACTTTACGCCAAACCTCAAATCAGAGAATTTTGAAATGTTTTCTTAAAAAACAACAATTAATCCTTTATTAAAATAACTGGCAATTGATTTAATGGGGAACAACTACTCAATTAATTGTTGCAGTTCCACCTATGACCAGAAAATGTTAAAAGCTAACTGTAACACTATCAGTGGTTACACATTAGGCCTGTATCTCAGCATTTTGTTCACTTCTTTTAAAAAAAACTAAGATGTTTTTCAGTTTTTATTCAATTATACGTTTTTTGATTTTAAATTATTTTTTAGGAGCTGAAGATAATACAGACAGAACTGTATAAAGATATCCCTAAAATATGAGAAAGACTTCTCTGATCAATATTCACAGGAAATAATCTGCTCAAAATTCATCCAAATCTTTGCTTTTACACAAACTCACTTAGTCAGGGCTGTGATAGGAAAAGGGGTCCTTTGAGGAAAAATGCTGGGAACCACTGGGTTATATATTATATAATATATAATACAATATCACAAATATAACAGTCTTTGCAAATCTGTTTCTCAATATGCATCAATATGAAAACTTATTTCAAACATATAATGCAGAAAATAATGCCTGGGGTGTCATCGCACAGTTTGTCCAGCAGAGTGCGCTCAGACTCCTCTGCTTACAATACTGATGTTTACGGTTACTATCTTGTTGTTACTATTTTTATTTATTCTTTATTTAAATGGCCAACTATTGACTGGTACTAAACATACAGTGCTTATGTTTATATTTATTTATTCTTTATTTTGCTCAGCGTTCATATATGCTTCTAACACATTAACTTTGAGAACAAAATGTTCACTTGTTGCCTGATATATCCCACCCTGACAAAGGCATGATAACCAGATAATCATGTTATTCACTTCACCTGTCTGTGCCTCATGATGTTTGATGCTGGATCGGTGGTATGTTAATGTATGAATTTCTGAAGGAATACAACGCAAAATTTTCCTTATTTTCCTTAAAATTTTACTTGTTATCCGTTTTTTTCTCTTTTCCTTATCCCAAATTGTTTGTGTGATTATTTACAGACTATTACTTCTAATCTTAATTTGGATGAAAAGGTGAATATCCAGCAACAATATATGTCTGTGCACAGTCTGACTTTATGAAATAGGGAGTAGAATCAAATAAATGAAAACTAATAAATGACGAAAAGGGGGCGAGCATCCCTCGTGCTTCAACTACAGTTTAAAAATCCACCACTGGTGCAGCCTGTGAGAGATCATCACTTTAACAGAAACTAACAATGTTCCCTAATCCAAGTCTGAAAATGACTCAAGAAAAAAACAGCAGGAGCGTGTGAAACTGAAAAGGCTTTCCAGCTTGGTTGCGACTTTCAAAATAGCTGCCAGAGGAAATGTTACCTCACACGAGACTCCTATATGAATTGTGCAGAGAGCACTGACCTGGGTGGAGGCTGTAGCAGGTGACACTGGTGCCCTCCAGCCTGTTGGCCAGCTCCCTGGTGAAGAGCACATTACACAGCTTGCTGTTGCAGTAGGCTCGGAAGTTGTGCCAGGCAGACTGACCAGACACCAAATCCTTATTGGAAGCCAGTAGAGGGAAGTCGATGGTGCCACAGCGGTGCAGAAGCGCGGCCACGTTGACCACTCGACTGGGACCGCACTGCTGCAGTCGCTCCAGGAGCAGGTTGGTGAGCAGGAAGTGACCCAGGTGGTTTACCCCGAACGCCATTCCGAAACCGTCCTCAGTACGTCCTGGACCCATTACACCTGAAAGTGGTTCACTTGGTTAGGGTACTTCCATTTTACTGTAGTGGTACTGTACTTAAACTGTACTGTAAAATCAACCAATAATGTACCCCGGAAAGAGATACTGCACTGTGTTTACATCCCCACCTGCGTTGTTGATGAGGATGTCCAGTCTGGGTTCAGATTTCAGGAAGTTTTCAGCAAAGCTGCGGACCGACTTGAGGCTCCCCAGATCCAACTGCATGAACACCACCTGATTACTGCCACTCTCCTGCGGGACACATTGAGCAGTGTTTCCACTGAATGAAGAGGTCAACATGAAGTAAAGAAGCACTAGGAAAGTTTGGGAAACATGTTTGTTACTAATGTCACATTTGGGTGGCAACATAAGTAGAATCTATAGACCCTCATGATCAAAAGTTGTATAAAGAATTCTGTAAGGTTCACTTAAACCAGCAAATGTTATTTCTCCATGTAGGTTTGTCCGATTAACATGAAATGAGCAGTAGTTTCCAATGCCTCACTGAGTGTGGCACAAATCAACCACTAGGTGGCACTTTTGCTGCAAAATCGGTACAGTATAATAGTCTTTCCAAACTACTGTTTTTTAACTGAATGTTTTCCGATGTCTGTACTGCTCTAAACCTTTGATCGCATCTGGTGGCCTGCAGGTTCGACTTGCATGGCTTCTGGAGGTCGCTGGGTGCGTCTTATGCTAGAGGCCTGGACCCTGTTAATACCTGCTTGTAGGTCTAGTTCTTCTTGTTCCTACAGTGTGATGTTTGAATGCTGTCTGCAGAGTTTGACTCTTGAAGGATGTTTTCATGTTCATCTGCTGAAAGTGGAAAGTTGCTCTGAGCTCACTGAACATCTGGTTTTAAGGGGCGGGGCCTACCAGCATGAACTGTGACAACTTGAAGCAACCCATGCACATGCACTGATGGAACATCTTGCCAGCAGCGAAAACTTTAGAAATGAACAATATTCAGAGATTCTGGAGGTTTTAGAGAGGTAGAAGGAGGAGATTACTTTTTGTGAAAAGAAAAGAAAACCTGTCATACACACGTTGTTCTTGCATGACATTACACAGACTCTAAGGACAGAGAACCTTCTCTTGCTTGGGAATGGCAGAAATGACAGCATGACAGATTTCTGCTCACCCTCTTGACTTCCTCGAGGGCAGCCTCTCCTCTCTGCTTACTGCGACAGGCCAGAATCACTCTGGCTCCTCTTTTAGCCAGATCTATGGCTGTAGTCTTCCCAATGCCAGTGTTGCTGCCTGGAGGTCAGAGACAAGTCAAGTAAAAACTGTCTATGGTCATGTTTCTTCCAGCTCAAAACAATTATTACATTTGGTCAGTTTATCAATTGCTGATCTACAAAAAGTTGTATGTGCTAGTATTTATTCTCAATTTGATTATTGAACGCCTGACCAATCACCTTGCTGTGATGTCATAGCTAGCCCAGAATAATACGCTGCTGCATTAAAAAATACTCTCTTTTACAAAATCTAGTTCATCTAGCTATAAGCTAAAATACTCCTCACTCCTGTTGCTTCTAATTAGCACTAACCTTATCTAGCTTAGCTCCTTAACATTACAGAGAACGGCTAACTTTAGCTTCTAACCAGATACACCTGACTGTGCATTGCAAACGGTCAGCTAACGGTTCACATCCATGTTCACCTCCCACTGAGAGCTGTGGGGATTAAGTGGATCTCCATAGAACGACAAAATATATTTTCTCAGTGTCTTCAATCAGATTATAGAATCTTTTTTTATTTCTGAGGTGGGTTATTAACTGTTTAAAACAATGTATATTTCCTTTTGTGAAGTGAAACTGACGCCTTAATACCATGATATCTCTTTACATTCCTAATTGTTGTGGGTTGAATCAGATAATGAAAAAAATTACCGTAAATATAACTGGGCCGTGACAGATGAAGAGTGACAGGAAAGATTGAGATAGAGTGAGGGGGTGACACGCAGCAAAGGGACTGATCTCTGTGCATGGGGCGCCAGCTCTACCAGGTGAGCTTCTAGGGCGCCACCATGGATGTTGATTTTGCCTTAAATGAGCTAAAATCTCTTATGTTTTAAACAAAATAAGACTTTCTGATTTGTTTTATTTCATGTGCTCCCTCGAACACTGAGGTCTGCAGATGGAGCCCTGCTGGTTACTCCAAGGTCAGGGTGTGTGACACAGGGTGATCGGCTTTTGCTGTTAGAGCCCACCCTGGAAGTCTCTAATTCTCTATAGCATCTTTTCAATCTATTCTTAAAACTTTTTTGGTGAAAAACTTTTGGAAATATTTGATACATCTTTTTAACTGTTTTCATTTTTTTTTCTTTTACCTCCTATGTGCTCATGTTCCTTATTTTCATTTTATCCACCTTGTCCATTCTGAATATAGTATTAGATATGTTATTTTAATAAAAGAAAGTTATTACGCTTTTAATCTAAACAGATACTGGATTTGGACCTGCATCAAGTGAAAGTGAACTGTCCTAGATGCAAGCAAGCTGGACTCCCTCCACAGCCACACATCAGTCAGGATATACTGTATACAGCTCTGAATCTAATGAACAATCACAGTGCACAGTCATTTAAACAGCAGGGAAGGAATGCATTATTAGTATATTATAATATTTTAGGATTTCTTTTAAAAAGGGATGATGAAAAAAAGAATCTTTGACAAATTCTCTTGATTTAAAATATATATATAAAAAACAGCTTTTCCTTCATATTAAAGTCTGATTGTTTTGAAACTGACCTGATTACTTTGCTCTGGCCCGAACTACTACTGCACTGTATTTTTGTACTTCCTAATCCTCTGTTTCATTAGTCTTGTTTTCCTGCAGTTCCAGTTGCAGAGATAAGCCAGAGTGCTCTGAGCTGCTTCTAAATGCACAATATGTTGAATGTAGTGCACACGTCCCATCAATACAGAGGAAAGGTCAGTGGACATGACTACTGTCATGACACAGCACTCTACATAGCAGAGCCTTTACTCACCGGTCACAATCACAGTCTTCCCATACAGCTTTGCTTTGCTCGTGCACCGTGCTCCCTTCACCACAACATGATGGTAAATGTAAGCAACTCCTACAACAACACCCACGACCAGCAGAAGGGTAGACATTGCTCAAGCCTTGGCTGCTTACACTCCCAGACTGGCTGCACTGACAAAGTCAGAGCAAAGTTTGTGCGTTCAGACTCCCACATTAAACAAACACACCCATTTCCTGCCTGGGCTTGACAGTGTGCACTCTGTCATAAGGTTACAGCTTTGTGTTAAATCACATCCTCCTCCTCCATCCAACAGGAAAGCAGCACCACCTGCAGTTGCAGACCTGCACTTCTTCACATAAAATTTAAAAATGGCTGGAAATGAATAAAGCTTAAAGCTCTAATCTGTAACAATACTGCATTAAACGGTCAATAAACACTAGCTCTATGTTCTATATGTAGTTGAATTTGTGTACTTTCATTATCCCAAATGTTGTTCAAACTCAGAAATCTCATTTCATTCAGGTAAAACCTCTTTACTGCAGTGTCTGCACCTCCACAGACCAACTCCATTTAAAGGTCTGCCACTTTAATACTAACATGCTAATGGACAATCGCATATGCTTCCTAAAGTGGACAGTTTCACAGATGCATTGCAAAAATAGCACATGGGCAATATTGAAGAAAACTCACAAATCATGTTTTCAGGAGAGCTCATGCCTTATTAAGAAGAGCCAAGCCCCCCCGGGTCCCCTGTAGCACCCTGCTTGTGGTTTTGGCCTTAGATTGGCTTAGTTTGGGATGCAAGTTGAATCTGTTACAAGTCAGTTTACTGATGGAAGAGACGTGCTGACTGAAAGTTATGGATCTTACTTAAGCTCTTAACTTAAAGTTAAAGTTAAATGTTAGCAGAGAAACTACACAAAACCAAATTATATTATAAAACTGAAATAAGACTTGGTTTTCTTGTTTTTCTAGATTACATATTTCAAGACAAAAAACAAGAAAACACTTTATCGGGTATGTAATAATAATAATAATAATAATAATAATAATAATAATCTTTAAGTATAGAGCACTTTTAAAACCAAAGTTTCAAAGTGCTTCACAAAAAATAAAACCAGTTATTAAATGATCAATGTAAAATAAGAAAAACATTTAGGAAGTAAAATAATTTTGAGTAAAATTAGGATAGGCTGTCTGATAAAAATATATTTTAAGAAGGGAAAGAGATCACTCACTCAGCTGACCTGTTGTTCCAGAGCCTTGGGGGCCTGACTGCAAATGCCCTTTCAGCCGGGCCTCTGCACGAGGACCTTAAAGTATGAGCCGGGTACAGTGTTATAAAGGTCTGACATGTAGCAAGGCAAGAGACCATGTAGAACCTTAAAAGTAATCACTAAAATCTAAATATACTGGCAGCTCAGCTCTGTACAGCCTCACGTGGACCCACAAAAGCCTGAAAATAACAGAGGACTCCAATCCATCCAGGTTGTTCTTAGAAAATCTTTCTGTATTTACAGGTTTGAACAGACAAGCAGGTACAGACAAAGAGTGCTTATATACAGAGCAGCACAAGATGTTAAAATGAGTGCTAAAACAATACGGTATTTACAGATGGACTACAGCGGAAAGTACAGACTAAGAACATGTTTTATCACAAAACTTCTGGTACTCTACACAGTATCACAAATTCCATGAACTGTACAGTTAAAAACCAAAAAATGGTAAATCTACATGAAATCCAATGTTTCTCCAATTGAGAGGCACTGAATTATATATATTTACATTATATATACATATCATAGTGTATAAGCATGTATGTTTTCATACATATATAGCTACCTGTGGTGCAAAAGCAGCAAAAGAAATTAGAATGTATGGAATTCAATACTACAAAATAAAAGGTTTGTGCTAAATGGGCCGACTGACAAAATAATGATACACCATACATAACCAATATACTGGCAAAAGAAAGAGTGAGCGTGGGTAAATAATGGTCGCTCAATCGGTCTGAAGTGAACAGAAGGTTACTGTCAGTCATTCGAAAACAGAAGAGATTGTCAATAATACTTCAAGTTCATGCAAAGATATAAACCATTAAAATGAAAAAATAAACTTTTCCCTGTTGACCAACCAGCTGTGCAGCTTTCCCTTCATTGTGACTCGGAAGGTGCAAAACAAAAGGAGGGAGGGCGGGGCTTCCTGTGCCGGTTATGGAACAGAGTTGGCGTGCAGTATGGGCACTTGGTGGGTGGGGACAGTCTCTGTGTCGGCCTCGTCCTGGCTGGAGGGGCTGCTCACTGTGGCAGTATTGGGGGGTGAGGAGGTGGTGGTGGTGGTGGGGGCGGTGCTGGTAGTGGTGCTTGCTGCGCTGTTGCTGCTGCTGCTGCTGCTGGCTCCAATGCAGCTGGCGGCAGGCATGGCCGTCTGCTCTTCTTTGGGCTGCTTACTGGCAAACTCGGTGATGCTGAAGACGAACTGGAGGCAGCCCAGTTTGATGTAGCTGCCGTGGTGGAGCAGGGCCGTGCCCTCCCAGCCCGCCCCGCTGCCTCCGATCAGGCTGGAGCTGCTCGCCTTGCAGCTGCACGACAGCTCCAAGCCGCCCTTGGGCTGGCTGCTCATCACACCGCCAGCCGGCAACAGGCCCACCACGGAGCTGGGACCCTCGTCGTCCTCGCGCTTCTTACTGCGGCCTGCACAGAGAACAAGGGGGAAATTGAGAATGGTCCTCGTACAGGCTGTGAGGTGGGGCTGGGTATCATTCAGAAATGATACCGACACAGATACCTTGACTGATTACAGTTCCTGAACAATATATATATTTTTTTTAAACCAATTTGATGAAATCCATTTTAACAAAAAGAAAATGCATTATACATTCCATGTTACTTTTTTCCAGTGGTGCATATATACGAAAAACAGCCTTGTGTGTTTCAAGGGCCCATGGTCCCTCTTAGAGTGGGTAGAAAAGTAGCATCAAGGTAAGATGATTGGCTGTGTGTTAAAGCAACTAGACTGAAAGGAATAATACATTGAAAGGCCTGTGCAGACATGTGGACCACCTGGTGGCAGGGCGTGGAGTTGCTTCATGCCTGCTGTGCCAAATATTACACACTCAGTCAGTCAGTGTGCGTGTGTGTGT
>NW_023340257.1:1229377-1245225 GCF_004916995.1 Morone saxatilis | reverse complement strand
CGTGTGTGCGTGCGTGTGTATAATAACATATTGGCTGTCTATTTGCAACAGCAGCATCATGTGGAAGATTTGAGTGGTTGTTGTCTGACAGCAGCACTGTGGTCCCTGTGCAGCAGGGCTGACTGACTCACTCAGTAATATTTCTCTTATTGCTGTTGTAAACATTAGAGTGGCGGCTGAATTTAAAGACTATCAGGCTGATACAGGAACTGTATAGCTAACATGCACTATTCAGTATTTATTTATTGCAAGTCACATCGTCATGGCAATATTGAACAGTGTTATGGCAGATTCTTCTCCTAGCGTGCAGGCTTACTCCATCTACTGCTTTGGCTGCATTTGTAGAATGACAACGGCACTTGGCTGGCCCTCCGAACTGCACATACAATGAAGACTTGAGTTAACAACTGAAGAGTGTAAGGACGAGGTGTACTCACGGATGATGCCCTGCACTTTGGCCACCAAGCCGCTGGGTGGAGACGGCGAGGCTTTCTCAGAGAAGTCACACGAGTACAGGACGTTGTCCACTGTGGTGCCGTGCTCGCTGTAGTTGAGCAGCTCATAATGCTTGGTGTTCTGCAGAGGACACACACTAAACCATTTACACTGTGTCCATCAACAACAGTACTTGCAGAATCGTGGTAAATAAAAACATATCCTTGTACATTTTAGCAATACAGCAGTTTAAAAGCCCGTACCTCATCATAGAAAATACAGGCGTGTTTCCCCGATATGTAGTTGCAATGACCATAGTTTGTAAGGCACACGTCCATGTCAGCACCTTTACATAGCACATGAAATACAAAGAAATAGTGAGTTGTAAATGATCTAAGACAAATGTAGGGCTCTTTATGCAGTGCTACACCTCCACACATGTCAGACCTCAACTCACTGACATAAAATAAAATGTGCCACAAGTCACAAGCTAACAAGATTGGGAAACTCTGGTGTGAACATAAGTAAACTAAATTCTAAATGTATGCTTAAATTTAGCAAAATTATGATTTTAAATCAAAGGCTCATCAAAAGATAAAAGATTAGCTAAAAAACTAATGACTGACAAAAATTAAAGTAAATTAGCTAGGTAGTTAGCTTGGATATAACCAGCTAGCAAACAACAGATGTAGATTATCTACCTAGTTGGCCCACACTGTGTCCATATTAGCTAGCTAAGCTAACTTAAGATGTGACTAGGTATGTTGCTTTTAACCATCTTCAAAATGTGGTTGTCTTCAACACAGACTAGCCTAGCATATAGCATATCTAAGTACAGTAAAGGAGACGAGGCTTAACCCACGGCTTACTCAACTGGCTTTGGAGCCACAGAGAACCAAGTAAGGGCGGGACCTCTAGGGTGACGTTTTGACTACAACAAATAGCCATTGGGTGAATTTTTTGCATGTCTTACCAGATCCTATGTATAACGTCCTATAGCACATGCTAACAGCTCCTCCTTTTCCTGTCAGAGGGTAGAAGACGGCCCGGGCCTGTACCTTCTTCTGACCTGGTGGGAAGAGCATCAGGTTCAAATTCATACTAATTCATTTTAAACAGTCATAAAACCCACACACACTCCAATCAACAAGAAATGGGGATTGAAGTTAATGACACTAAATTAATGTCTTACTGTCGGGGCGGGGCGAAGGGGTTTTAGGGGCAGCACTGGTAGCTAGGGGAGGCGGAGTGCTGGGCGCTTTGGGGGGGAATAGCTGCTGGATCCTTTGCCAGGCGAGGAGCTTGATCATGTCTGCATCTAGTTTGTCCAGTTCAATCCCTACACACACACACACACACACCACACACACACACACACACACACACCACACACACACCACACCACACACACACACACACACACACACACACCACACACACACACACACACACACACACACACACACACACACCACACACACACCACCACTAGGCTTAGCTTCATCACAGACAATATTTCTACAATAGCAATGGTTCAGTATTGTCACATCTCTCTCTCTGAGTGAGCACACCTACCTCCATCCTCATCCTTTCCATCTTTCATGCAGCTGGACAGGTTAGCGATGGAGGAGAGAGCGCTAGGCAGCAGTGAGTCCATGAGTCCAGGACCAGCCTTTATGTCTGCTGAAGGGAAACCTGCAGGGGCAACATTTGGTCACACAACTGAGGCTGATCTGGAAGATTCTTTATGGACATTTGACTGAATGGGAACACTATTCATTCCTTTTTGTATAGTAATCTATTTTAAATGACATATTTAGAAATGTAAATGTGTTCTTGTTTGTTAGATCACACTGTTGTTTCGCTGTGACACTTTCTGAATGCAATGACCTCCCCCTCCTGGTGTTCTTTTAGCTCATCTATAAAAGCCTAAAGCTTACATACAATGACTGCATCGAATGTGAATGACAATGACTCAAGTATTGCTACAACCACAAACATCCTGAGATGAGAACAGTAATTGATTAGACCAGTGGTGGCCACCAGGGGGTGCCTCACAAAAATTGAGGCAAAGAAGAAAAATGCCCTTAAAAAAAAACCTATATAACATTGAATTCTTACCCTACTACTATGTATATTATTATAAAACATAATTTATAAGAATATACATGTCAACATATTGAAATCGTTTTTATTTTTTTTAAGGCCTAAAATTCCAATTATTAGATTTTAGACTTCTTATAACACCCTGTAACATTTGTAAAAAAATATTGGAAAAAGTCCAATACATATAAATGAGCCTAAATAAGTTCTGCTGTGATGATATTGTTGCCATCCCTAGAGACGCTCTAATGAACCTGGAAGCAGTGAGCAGTTTGCTGGCTCAGTAATGTGTACCTGGAGGCGGTGATGACGAGCCATGTTCCTGGTTGCCTTTAGGTGCTGTGTCTGAGGGGGCGCGGCTGGTGATTGAGGGTTTTTCGTCGCTGCTCATGCGCTCCTCCTGGAGCTCCGTCTGGCTCCTGTGGTTCTGCTGGCCGCCGTGGGGCCATATCGTCGGGGCAGCGGGGCAGTTTTTCTGAGCGCAGGCCTCTGCGGTGCTCTCTGGCTCCTTTTTAACCGTTTCTGCTCCTATGTGGTTTACCAGCCCAGGTGCGGGAGCCGAGTCTGGGGCCGTGCTGTGTTTTAGCCTGTGCTGCAGCACAGCCTGCCTGCAGGGGTCTGAGGCACTGTTACAGTCTACGGGTCCGTTGGCTTTGGGGGGCTGACACTCCTCTGCCAGAGGTCCGTTGGGTTTCCTACAGTTCTGACACGGTGTCGTGCTGCATTTGCAAACACCCAGCTCTGCTGGGGTTTCCTTTGAAAAAGAGGCCCCCTTGGGGTCACCAGGTGTACTGCAGGGTTTAGAGCAGGGGTCAGGGGAAGAAGTCCTTCCTAAAGAGGCCTGAGTTTTCACGTCCTCTGGAGTTACACATGATTTAGTACTTGCTTTCTGCTCAGAAACCCACTGTGCTGGCGACGTTACTGATGACACAGGGGGCGCTGTGGATGAAGCCTTCTGCTTGATGGACAGGTGTCGCATGATGCTGCACTGGAGGGCGATGACGTCCTGAAGCCACTGTTCAACACAGCAGAGGCATGTTTTACAAGCAAGCAAGCATCAAACCACTATCTCTAATGAATCCTGTTCTATCTGACAGAGACATTCATAAAGAAATCAATATCATGATTAAATACATTTTGGAAAACTTTAAAGCTAGTATGATTTTTGGGGACCATTTGTGCTCCCTCCCCAGAGTCATGTATGTCTTTATACCTCTGTTCGCTGTTTGAAGGTCCTGTATGTTGAACAGTGAGATTAGCTTGGCTTTATAAAAGACCGAACCCTCAATAGTTTTTCTGATAAACACATTAGTGTCCAAGTGTTCTTCAAACTTTGAAAAAATTTAAAACTTTTTATGTCCCTACTTTCTCAAACCACAGGCATCCATAATCAAGGCAAACCCCAGCAATCGTTCAACATACCTTCGAGCTGCACTGCTGTTAATATCACACTGTTAATAATTACATTTACTTATATGACCTTCTCTTGCAGGACCAAAACAAACTTAATGCTGGGCATAGGAAGTCGGTCAATTAAGGGAACTTGGGATCCTAGTACCATTTTGCATCTTCATACAGAAAGCGTGTGCTATCGGCCAGTGCACTTCAAGCATTGTTAAGATGCAAAATGGTACTAGGATCCCAAGTTCCCTTAATTGACCGACTTCCTGTGCAATGTGTCACTCTGCATGCTGTGCTCAGATTATGAAAAATAATTAACAAGTATGGATCCTATATATATATATATATATATATATATATATATAAAAAAACACTTTTTATAATAAATAAAACAGGATAAACGGATATTTATATTATTACTATTATTTTATTTTTTTTCTAGAAATATGTGGCAAGCCAAACTGAACCTTATGGCAGGACAACTGTGGCCCACAGGTTCCACTTTGGGCAGCTCTGGTCTGCAACTGTCATGTTGCTGTAAAAGCTTTAGGACGGGTTTTCTGGGGCGCCCTGATAGCTCACCTGGTAGAGCTGGCACCCCATGTACCAAGACTGAGTCCCTGCTGCAGCGGCCATGGGGATGGGTCCGACCTGTGGCCCTTTACTGTGTCATCCCTTTCTATCTCCCCCTTTCCTGTCACTCTTGAGCTGTTCTATCGAATAAACACAAAAAAGCCCCCCAAAATATGTGGCTTTCCCTCTGCTTACCTCCTGCTGCTCGGCGTCTGTGGTGAGGTGCTTTGCGGGCTGATGGTCGGGAACGCCGCTGCAAACCAGCTCCAACTGGCGCACCCCTGCAGGAAGCAGCATGGAGGGAGGATTCTGGTACTGGGACTTGATGGCATCTGGGACCTGAGTCCAAACAGTCATTGTTGGAAAGAAGTTGAACCACTTGAGCAGGGTATATCACATAATGATTGCGTTTGGGTGTCCTGTCCAGGTCGATTAAAATCCCATCACATTTCATTTCTGATGCTGTGATACATTTAACACTTCCATCTTTTCTGTTCTGTCAGCACTGAGCATTTAGCCACAGGAAACCAAAACATGATCAGTGCATAAGAATCTATCAAGGTTCCTACACATTTGCTCTTTAAAAATTCAAGACATTTCCATGCTCAAGATTTTTAGACCGTATCTGACACCTGAGTACAAATAGCTAGATGTTTATTGTGGAAATAAATGATTTTAAAATCCAACATGTATGTTAAATTCTGACTATGTGCTATTTCAGTGTCTGTGCAGCCTTTATTGACTGTGACCATGGAGATGATGATGAACAGTCATAAAGTAAACTTCTCTGATAACTACATCTATAGAACTCATGAATGTTCAGAAAAGACCACACCCTGCACTCATCTCATTTCCGCTCAAAATATACTTAAGCACACCTTATCCGTTCACTCCCTCCTTGACTCATTTTCCACATTCCTCCCACCCAAACCCTTTCTTTTTCTCTCCCTCTTATCCAAATTATAAATACAGGACCACTGGGACTCCTACAATAGATCGAAGAGACAGCTCCCCCACTCAGTCTCCCAACCCACTCGGTTCCCTCTTACATCGCGCCAAACCCCTCCATCCATTCATCCATCCGCCAACAAACCTTCATCCCATCATCCCCAAACTCTTATCCCTTCTTCTCATCATCCCTTCATCCCTCAACCCTCGACCCCTACCCTCATCCCTCAGTATACCACATCTGTTCACATTCGTTTCTTTTCTTATTTCATACATTCGATGCTGTGGTCTTTGTTAGTGAATATCTGATTCTATGTGATCCTATGTTTATGCAATTCAGATATTTTCTTTCAAAATAATCTGGCTGTGGATGTCTAGATTTGGTAGAGTTTTCTGACACTTGGGGCGGAGCTGTTCAGCACTGTGTAGGAGTGTACGTCCAGTTGCACACCAAACTTCTCGCCTTGCTTTCCATGACATATGCGGTAAACACTGTGGCTGTGCTGGCTGCCTGCTCCAATCACCATGGAACACACTGCCATATTGCAATTAATTGTGCAGCCCTAGTAGAAAGCCTGAGAATCTCAGTTATTGCAGGAATCCATTTTTCCCACCACTGTTTGGCCGTTGTATTGAGATTAACCCCACCCCCTGGAGAAGCACTAAAGACAGAATACAATACGCAACCAGTAGGCGGTCTACACCCTCACACTAAGGCTGCCAGTCTACCTTGATGGTCGTCTTGTTGTGCTGGTGGGTGGTGCGCCGGTTGGGTGCGTTCTGCCGATGGACTCTTCGCAGGAAGTCCAACTTTACGGCGTGCTGGGACATCCTGTCCTGGAACTGGTCAAAGAGCTGACAGCGGTTGGACAGGCTCAGGCTCCTCTGATTCAGCTGGAAATGGAAAAAGAATCATTGTGTGGCACCGGGTTGGCCGAGACCAACTGAAACAAATCAATGTGTTTAGGTCTGAGCCAAGACCCTGCCTCTTACCACTAAGTGCTCAACATGGTTTGGACACATCCATTTTCCAGCCGGTAACGCTGTGAGTGGAGGGTCCAGACAGTCCATGTGGAACAGCAGGGGACAATAGTCGCACTGGATCAGTGGAGCCAACCTGCAACTCCTGTGAGAGTAAATACAAAAGAAACCAGTAAATGATATGAAACACTTCAGCTGTGTGTCTTTGTATGTACAGTAATCTGGTAGTTCTAACCTGTTGCATGAAAAGCAGACTTTGACTGGCAGAGGGACCAGACCATTGGAATCTAGTTCATGCTGAGGCCTCCTGAATGGTTTTCCTAGTAGCTCCTCTTTTCTCCTCCGTTTACTGCTGCCTAGGAAGCCAAACGGGTTGGGAACAGTTGAGAAACAATCCAAAACAGATATCCTTACGCTGTCAAAAGTCAAAAATCTGAAATGCTCAATTCATTACAGGACACATGTGTAACCAAGGCGCAGTATATTTTATAAAGAACTTTCCACAATTTGCCTCATCTACTTCTAGTTTGGTTTCTGTGATATCAGAAATGGCTTGACTCTCACCAAGCAGGGGTGTTGAGCTCGGGATCCAACAAGGGGTAACAATTAATCACCATTTCTATAAAGCCTTTTTGGAGCTTTGAAAATACAACAATAACAACAAAGTATGCCAAACTGAGATTCACAGGAATTCTTGGCAGTTTTCTAACTGGCTTTTGGACCTAAAAATAGGTTACCAGCCCACAGACTTTTGACAACCAAGTTTCACCTGTTCACCCGGCCAAGAACAAAACTCTGAATTATTTACTCACATTTACATTTTTCAATAAACCCCCCCATTGATAAAAATGATATTTGTTATGGTTTACATATCATATATATTATGTATGTATATAGGTGTATATAGAGATACACCTAAAAACAACATGGACTGTGTGGCTACCTGTGGAGAGCCATGTTCCCCATGCTTATTGGCTCTTTTTTGAATCCTAGTTAAAATAAATCATTCAATCAGTATCATTTAACATTGAGAGTTTATGGCTGACCTGGCAGTGCAGTGGTACAGGTGAGCTCGCTGGGCAGCTGGAACTGCGTCGGGTTCCTCTCCATGGCCGCTGCTATTAGCAGCTGAAAGGGCCTCTTGAGGAGGCGTGGCGTCGGAGCTGATAGCATAGCACCCTCGAGCTCTGCACCCTGAACTTCATCCTCAGGCTCCGCTGCCTCCTCCTCGCCATCATTCTGCTCCTCCGAGGGGGTTGGGGTGGAAGAAGTGTTGGAGGTGGGCGTCCCGGGCCGGCTGCTTGGCCTGCTGCTGGTCCTGCGGTCCAGGAGGCGCACCTGGGCCACTCGTAGACCTGGCCCCGCCGCTCCGGCTCCTGGAGGCAGACCGTCGAGCCGCAGTGGGCCGGCATTAAGCTCCAGCTCAACCGCCGGGGACCCAGAGCGCTTAGAGGTAGACCTCTCCGGTAGGCCGTTGGTCTGTTCTGACTTCTGCTCTCGCTTCTGATGGAGCAAACAAAGACCAAAAGACAGATTTATCAATCCATATAGCACACAAATACTTCTCTCCACAGTTCAACAGCGGGATTATATAACACCAGTGGAGGACTGGATGTGGATCCACAGCAGCTGCTACACCAACAAGACAAACAGATCAATATCTTACAGCGTGAAAAGTTTGTTATAACATGATGTTTTTCATGTTATAACAAGATATTTTCATATTGTTACAAACTTATCACAGTAGAACAAGAAACTTTTCTTCTGTTTTAGGTCATGTTATAACAGGATAACTTATATTGTTATAACAGAAAAGACTTGCCGCCCACCTTTTTTCGAACGTTGCAGCGATGACACATCCATTCCCCTGGGGGAAGCATTTCTTCACTAAGAGGTGGGTTGCTGTAGGAAGAAGATAAAAGACAATCATCAGTGACCAGGTCGATCATTAATGCAGGCAAATGAATACACAGTATCATTTAACATCATATATGTATATATATATACACATATACATATACATACATACACACACATATTTTTTTTTTCTATTCCCCAACAAGTAACATTACAATGTTGCTTCAAAATAACAATGAAACCCTATTGTTTCAAAGACTACAAGCATTAACAAACCAGTTACCACTCAGCTAGTAAACTCAACCCCCCTCCTCTGTCTCCATCTAGTGGACTGATAGTTCCATTACATTCCAGAAAAAATGCCTGACAATGATGTGCACAGTAATCTCATTGACCAATATGTTTCCATTTTTATTGCAACAGCTGGGACACGATTTAACATCCATGTGAAAAGATTAAAAGATTACCCACACATAACCAAAACTGTGTATTTTCCAGTTAAATGACCATAGCAAATTGCAGCATAATTCAAAGCAAAACATGCTCAGACTGACAGAATTCAAAAATGCTGTCATGGTAAAAGTGCCAATGTGTCAAGTGGATGACAGAGTAACTGTGAGCCAAGGAGGGCGATGTCATGATGGATGGAACAGGTAGGACACTGAAGCCTGGACTGCCAGGACTGATATACAGCCTACAATCTTCCATTCACAAGCAAAGACGAATCAAAAGTTGCCCTGTGTGATACCACCTTTAACATAATACACACTGATGCAGCAGTTCTCTTCCTAATGTACAGTCTTATAAGATAAGAGGATGAAGCCATTCACAGACCTGACCATATATGGACAAAACGTTTCTGTGACAGTCTGAAAGCAACCAAAGTTAAAATAATCATGGAGCAGATGTTTAACGGTGAGCCCCGCACAGCGGCGCCGGATAAACGCTACAATGGGACGACCTTTTGTAACATGTCCACAACAAAAACACTGCCCAGCCGCTACTCCATCTCAGCAAATGACAAAAACATTACGTTGTGTTATTAGTGGACCCCTTTTTTTCCCCTCAAAGCTGAATTTTAAAGGTTGGTAAGATGGCGGTGGCATAGAAAAGAAGAGCAGTGAGGTCGCCATATTGTAAACACAGGCAGCCTCGACTCCATTTTTAGCAGCAGCAGCTCCGCTGGCTGCGGCCGCGACAGGAGGGGAGGACCGACTGCAAGCTAGCCGCTTTCACACACAAGGCTACATTTACACGTCTCTTTTAGCACTTATATGTCTTATTATGGTGCATTTTCATTGACAATAACTAATGAAATTATGTCCTGCGTAAACCCTGCATCTACCACCATAACGAGACACCACCACTCACCATCTCATAGCACACATTCTTCCCCAGCAGTAAGGAAACATAACGGTTAGCTAACGTTACTTCAAGTTACTCGACACCGACAGATGGAATTAGCAGTTGCCGTCTCTGCCCACAAAAGCCTATTCAATAAACCAAAGTTTAATGTTCACCATCGCGTAGGTATGACAAAAAAATACGCTGGAAATGACTACAATGTACTTTTTAAATGTATTAAGGTGTTCTGATGAATTCGGCATGTGAACTTTACACACAAAACTCACTCTCGCCCTCCTCGGCTCAGTTGTATGGGAGAATACAGTGTGAAGTGTCAATGCAAAACCAAGCACAACAAAACTTCATCAGGGGAACAAACCCTCGCAGTAGTTAGCATTCGGCATCGAACTTGTACATGCAACTAACGGAGAGTTGCAGCCCCTGGTCTGTTTAGCATGCACTCATGCGTGCATAACTTGCCCCTGTGAGCTCTGCCTCCTTTGTTTAAATAACTGTAACTTACCAGCACTGGAGGTGGAAGGCTGCAGGACAGTGGTCACAGCAAAGCAAGTCTCCCCCCTCCCGGCAGCTATCGCAGGTGTCGTGGTTGGTGGCCCTGCCGCTCCTCCGGACGTCTCTCACCAACTTCCGACTCCTCTTCTCCACCTCCTCGGACTTCGGGGGCGCCAGCAGTGTTTGGATTTGCTGTAAAAGTTGTTCGGTTGTTTAGTATGAGACCACTGTCTGATTGCTTGTCTACAGAGTTGGCAAATAAGCAGCTTTGAACCCGCTGTGCCATTCCATGCTAAGCTTGTGAAGAGCGGTAACTTGTGGCCTCCATTATCAACCTGAGCTATTAAAGTTAGCTAGCGGAGAAATGCTTGACAGCAGGCTATGGTGGGCTGGCGATAACGGCAATTAATATAATGGAAAACACATTTAGGCATAAGCAATAAGGGATATTTCACTAAATTAAGGCCTTCGAGCAAAGCAACCTCACCTCCATTAAGCCCCCTGAGGTATCCAAATCGTACACAATCGTCGGGGTCTCCATTTTGTCCCACATTCATCCAGGAGCAGCTCGTTGCAAAAAGGAATCTGGGGTACGAATGCCCACCAGGCACACAAATATGAGAGCAAATCCCGCAGTGAATCTCTCGTTCCGAACGTTTTTGACCAGCGGATGGCTGGCCAAGCGATGCTAGCTATCGTTAGCTGGCTAAAGAAGCTAAGACGTCAACCAGTCAAGGTTGTGGAGCTAGCGGACTTACTAGCTTGTGTTTTGGGCCCGAAAAAGACAACAAGTCAACGATAATCGTGTAGTTGCAACACTGACGCCTTAGCACCGCTTCTTATAAGCTGGCACCAAGAATACACGCACTATTTTATACCGATAGGCTGCTGCTGCTAGTTACAAAATCCATCTGCGGCCTAGCTGGCCAGCCATGATTCTTGTTTCTGCTCCTGCAAAAAGGAGCCCTGTAAATCTGCAAACCCCTCCGCTCCCATTGTCAACAGAAGATGGAGCTAAAAAATACTGAAGGAAATTCGGCGTGTCGCGGTCCAATGCACGTTTCCGTTTGCGTTCGGAATGTATAATCCTCAAATCGGGTATATGTAGATGCAAATTTGGTTGATGTTATTGTTGTGAAAAAGGCTGTGCATCTACACTGGCTGCTAGCAACATCCTCTACCAGTTGGCGCAACCGCGAACCGCCGGACGCGCATGCGCACAGGAACGGATATAGATAATTACGGTCGGGGTACATTAGCTACATTTTAAAAAGGAGCGAATAGATTTTGTACATTGTGTCCGACTACTGTTGCACTGTAATTATACTAATAGATATGAGCATTCAGGTCACAGTCTACTTCTCCTACTATAGCCATTATAACTGTCTCTATGAGCGTAATATCAACTGCTGCTTGTATTAATAGCCCTATTGCTAACGGACGTTGCTGATACTGTTCTCACATTACGCTAGCTGTTACTGAACCATTGTGAGTACTGTAAGTCACTTCTACAATGGAGTTACTACCAGCAGCTCGCGCTTTCACTGGCACAGCTACAGTAATGTTTTTTTATGGAAGCCCATGTCTGCCATAAAGGCGAAAAAAAGATTCTATAAGTAATTATAATTAGAAACCTTCTCAAAATATTGACTTAGCATCTCAAAACAATGTCCATTATTTTGACAGCATCTCAAAATAATGACTTAGTATAACAAAGTCATTATTTTCAGATACTAAGTCAAAATATTCTGTTTCTCATTATTTTAAGATGCTAACTCATAGTTTCTCATCATGACTCTCACATGTTTCATCACATTGGCGGAAATTGGCTTCTATAGTGTTCACTGCTGACAGTACTGATTCTGCTTTAAATTAAACAATTCAATAATTACATTTTCAATTAAATAATTGTCTGGTTTACTGTGCCATTGATACTGTAATCATATTGTATACTGTTCTGTTTTTCATAAGCACATTTATTTAGTAATCCAGTTCTCATTATTATTGTTTATTCATTACACTAATGTTATATATTGTAGTATACATATTTTGTGTCTTATTTTCTGTGTGCAGTATATTGTACATATTTGTACACACCCTTATTTTAGATTTTACTTTAGATTCTACATCTATATATGTTGTTATATATTGTATGCACATATTTATATGCTTGCCACACATTTACAAACAAAGTTTTAAAAAAAATACAACTTTCAACAGGAAATGCTAGAAAATAAAGACCAAGGAAGAATAACAGATGCAAACAAGGATTACTATTTCCACTGCTTTCATACACTCTATCATATCTCATTTACATTATACTGTAATAAGGTGAAAGTTGTTCCAGGTCTGTAAAACAATCAGAACTGAGGAGTGACTGTGAAGTGAAGCAGAAAAGCTTCTCTATAAGACTGGACCTCTGTACCTGATTGTAAACTGGCCAAGGCTTGTTCTGTAAAGTGGTACCTATAAATAAACTGTTAGTCAAAAAGTGCATGAAAAAATAGCAAAACAACTTGAAATGTGCACGTATGTAGAGATGTGCATAAGTGTGTGACTAGTGTGCAAATTTAAGATTTTCCATTGTCATGAGAGAGGTCTAACCCAAAAATGGGTGTCTGTGGGGGAAAAAAAGTGTCTGACATTACCTGGATTTTAAAGGCTGGAAACACTGATGAGTCTGTACAACAGTGGGTTGAACCAGTAAGAACACTGCTGAACCAATAGCAGCAGGGGCCACCACAAGACACACATTGTACATAATTTATTTTTATAGTTTTTTTATTTATTTTTTTACCAAACTGTATGTTTGTAATAGCAAAACCACCCTTCTTCTGTTTATGTACAGTTTTATTTACATGGGTTTTTCACATTGGGTTTGGCAATGTAAACATCTGTTTCCTGTGCCAATGAAGCCTGTTTGACCTGAATTAAAATTGTAAGACGTTAGTGTACACTGCAACAAAAACAACTGTTTCAGAGGTAAAAGTCCAAATTTAATGTTTTTAAAGAGGATGCTGGGTCATTTGTAGCCCTTTGCCAGCAGAGGGCAGCAGTGATCTGTTGTGTTGACCAAATGGATTCTCACACTTGAATTCCACAGTCAGAATATGATCACCTCAGCAAAGTTTGGTCATGTGATTGTGTACATAGAAACCTAAAAATGGACACATTTAGATAGTATCTCCAGTTGAGCCCCACAAGGCAGCTTGGGACCTTAGTGAGACAAGGCTTGTATGTTGGATTTTTACTGGACTTTTCAATGCTCACATTCTGTGACAAAAAGAATCTTAGTAGTTAAACACACTCTTAATTCAGGAGTCTTTTTATGTGGACACTCTGTAGAAGCTCTGAGCACAAAGCCAGGTTAGTGTATTTTTAGTTTCCTGTTGATTAATCACTGTCACAGTTCAGTTCTTAACCTGCTGCTGTCAACATAGCTGATAGCTGAAAAATCACTTACTTTAATTTAAGTGTCTGAAGGGTCACACAGTGTCAACTGCAAGAGCATGGTGGCATTGGTAACCATATTTCACTTAGTTATGTTGTCCAGTGTTTATGCACTACATACTCAAAACATAGTAACAATCCACAATTGGGACATGCAGGGTTTGTCTTTGCCATTAACCCGTTCAGAACCCAGTTATGTTCCAAACACAAACAAATATTGTAATGGTGAATTTCTATAATAAATGCACTCATAAATCATATACAATCCAATTAACAAATAATCGGAACGTGAGAAATGACCTAATTGTAAAACTGACATACAGTGACGTGGGTCTATGGTGGCTCTCTAGTGGAAAAGCAAACCAGTTAGAAGGTTCTCAAGTTGAACCAACTCTGAGCCAGCACTCACATCAGCCATGAACTGGCACTAGGTTTGTACTTCTGGAAAGGTGGTCTTAATGATGATCTTAATCCCAACTAAAAATATTTGAAAATCAATCAGCACAACAAAAGACCTTTTTGAATTGCTCAGAATCAGAAATGTGGGTAGGACAGGACTCAGAGGTCTGGAGCCAGGCTAGATTGGTAAAGCCAGCTCCTCCTCCAGTGCTCCCAACCATGCTCAGATAAAAATAATTTACCTGCATACCAACACCTATATTTCTAGCTTCATTCATGTTAAAAAGGACAGAAGTTGTGTGTTCTGCTGCAGGGTTACATGCCTGTGCTTTCGCTGTTCTGAAAACTCCATTAAATCCTGCTCAGAGACACATACATAGCTGCCCCGACAAACACAATACATCATGTTGAACAGCAGATGCATTGCAGTTTCTTTATGTGATGACTTCATTACACAGCTAATTATCACGTTTAATGGGTCTATTTTCACTCGTTCATTACCGCTCACTGTTACTGATTTCTTTTCTGGAGGCACAGAGGATGTGACGGGAGGCAGAGATCACTATTAATTCTAGCAGAATAGAGGTAATTTTAGTATGACTGCAGTTATTGCAGTGTTGTAAAGAGAAGTGCAAGTAAAAATGATGGTTTAATTTAAGTAATGCCACAGGATGTTTCTCCTTATGGATGTTTTTCTTTCTTTCTACATGTCACAGACTCAATTGTTCCAAAAAAAAAAAACATTTTGTTAGAATTCACAAATCACACCAGAAATATGGAGCCATTATTGTAGCAAAACTATTTACAAATGTGAGTGGAGATTTGTTTAAATGTATCTCAATGCATGTGTGTGTGTGCGTAAGCAGATTTGTAGATGTGGAAAAAAAGTCTATCGTGTAGACAAAGCTGTAACTGCATATATTTATACATTTCACAGATTGAGATACAGTTACACTAGTCTCCAACGACTCATACAGAAAAATGCATGTATTTTTTTTTAAAGACAGAAATAAAATTCATTATCAAGGATGGGCAGATCAGTCCATTGGGACTGATACTTCAATACTCACAAGCTACACATTTGATATTGATTCTTTTAAGAAAATATCAGTGAATACAAAATGTGGGTGGCTGCATCACCTCCAAACATTTTCAGTACTTTTGTACTCCAATAAACAACTCCAATAAACAGCCCTGATATATTTAGCTGGCCTGTGTTACATGACTGTGGAAACCTGTGACATTAGAAACGTGAGAGAATGGCAAAAAGGAAACCGAGCATGGTGTAATGCTACTTTCACCTAAAATTTTGTAAACGAGGAAAGGGCAGAATCATGACTGTGATGTAAGGTTTGACCTATAGGGTCGTGTGAATAGATTTGTCCTTCATAACTGGGACATAGATAAGACTTTGACAGCCACATGTAAACTGAAATGTATGGTGAGGTGGTCGAAATCTCAAGTCGATCAGTCAATTTCGGACTGAGCATGAACCACATGAGGGTTTTGCTCTTAAAAGCTGTTGTGTACCTTCAAATCTGTCTGCACTCTCAAATCATGTCCGGACTTTCTTCACTCTTCTGCACTTGGTATATATATGGTATTAAAAAGTACATGAGACACATTATCTGTTCAGGTTCTTCTGGCTCCTCCTAGTGCTCGTTCCCAGGGTCTCAAAGCGTCTTTATTTGACGCCCTGGGAATGAGACGCAAAAATCAACTATCTTTCTCCGTTCTGATTGGTTATTTTCGTTCAGGCCTGGCGTATTCTTGCAAATACCATTAGGAGCACTAGGAGGAGCCAGAGGAACCTGATTTTGTCACATATTATCTGTCTCATGTAC
>NW_023340257.1:1227894-1229365 GCF_004916995.1 Morone saxatilis | reverse complement strand
GTTTCAGTAAATATGACAAAAAAACTAAACATTTTAATAAAAATTACCTACTGCAGCTTTAAATATAAAAAAATATATATATAATGCTATCAGTAAAATTCATTGTAAACTTTTGTTGTGTGCTTTTAGCCAAATTAATTACACTCAAATCTAACACTGGCAACCAGTGTTACACACCTACCATGTTGAAGTGTTAACCACAAAAGGGGAATGGCAAAAAACAGAAATGAAATAAAAGACACTAGATTATTTACATCATGGGTATATTGTTAACTCAATTTCAATATTTCATTTTGACATACCGTGATTATCGTCAATATTGGGATAGCGCAACAGCTGTAATCTGAATACTGTTAAATTAAATTTTCAAAAATTAATTTATTCAGTATTGCCATTGGTTCTGTATAAGCAGAACAAATGGAACAGGAATCACAAACAAATTCATCATTCATTCAAAAGGACTCAAACCATTATCAGCTATGATGCAAACAAGGAGACGAGTGATAAGACACATTTTCTTCTGAACAATAACTTTTATTGAAGATGTCTGTGAAGTAGCTTAATCAATACTTTATGTACAATGAATCAAAAATAGGTTCATTATTATCATTGTCATCACACCAGCTTGGATGGATACATATTATCATAGGACAATATATACTGTATGTTTGAACGACAGTAATGGTCTCAGTTTAGACGCAATCTCCAAACAGGCAATGGCAATATGAACAACAGCTTGCCCTGGTGTACATTTTCCTTTTGCTTCTGAGAAAGAATAAAACTAAAACTGTTTTAACTCAATTTGTAACGCTAAACTGATGCTGATAACCCAAGCAGAAATCAGAAATACATCGTGTGAAATCAGTATTTCCATTCTAAAATAGAAACAGAAATTTAAATTATCCCCGGTGAACCAAGGTGAAAAGTTTATTGATAATTGATAATATATATAATCATAAAGGACCAGTGTGTAGGATTTAGTGGCTTCTAGTGAGGAAATTGCAGATTCCAATCAACTGAAACAGTTCGCCTTTCAAGCATGTAGGAGAAACCACTGTGGTTGCAAAAACGCGTGAAAAACGTGAACGCCTCTATCTAGAGCCAGAGATTAGTTTGTCCTGTAGAAACATGGCAGATCAACATGGTGCTTCCTCTGTAGATAAAAACGTTGTAAGGTAACAAAAACAGTTCTAATGGTGATGAGGGATTATACACATAAAAATATACATTAATATTCTAATCACTTCATTCTTGACATAGATCCTCCTAAAATGTGTACACACTGGACTTTAATTTATATTACATTTGTATATGTATATATTATAACACATTTTTTTAAATGATTCAACATTCTGGAAAATACGCTCATTCACTTTTGTTTTAAAAGTGAGATGGGAAAAATTAGGTCTGTGTGTACAGCTGGAGTCAGGACATGGTTAGCTTAGCTTAGCACACACACTGAAGTCAACAT
>NW_023340257.1:1217397-1227794 GCF_004916995.1 Morone saxatilis | reverse complement strand
AGATTACGATATAATTGTTGAGGAATAAAAAATCCTATTGACTGCCAATTATATCGACTATTTAGTAAGAAAAAGAACAAAAACAGTATATGCATAATAATTTGGAACACAGTGTAGACAAATGTTAAGATAGCCCCATCCTCCTCCTCCTCCTCCTCCTCCTCCTCATGGCACTTGCAGTCGCCTCTCAGCTCAGCAGCTTCCACTTCTGCTTCTCAATAAAATATACGGACGGTAGCTGCTAATACTGCCTGCTCCATATGTGATGTTAAAATGTACCATAATTTTGTATTCTCATTTTTATCACTAGATTACACTATTTATTAATATAGTGTATATATTGTATGTTTCATTTGATTTCTTTACTACTACATTTCCCTGTACTGCTGCAACAATTTGAATTTCCCCCAAATCAATAAGGATTCTTCTGATCTTATTTTACAATAATACTGGAAAATATTACACTGAGTGGAAGAGGTAATGTTGATTTACATTTGTAATAAACTATTTTCATTCAGCAGTAGCTCAGGCTGTAATGTTGTGATTAGTCTCCACAGCGCTGTCAGAGAGTTGTGATCGAAGACCTATGTTTGAACATATCCAGTGTGAACAGTCGGCATACTTAATTATTCATGTTGTAGTCAGTATGCAGTATGTACTGATTGAGTATGTAGTGGACAGTATGTTAGTCTCTGAATTTGAACACAGCCTGTATGTTTGGACAGCTCTCAGTACTTCAAGCTACACTAGCATGCACTAGCAGCACAGCACGATACACCAGTGTCACATCGTAGGTCACAACAGAGACATCCTGACGAGGCCTGGGGAATGGGCACTGTGAATGTACATCAATCACTAACTTTCAAGTTTCTATAGGGTGTGCTATAAATTGCTGCAGTACAACACACTGTACATATGACAGGTGTTCTTTTTTCTAGAAAACACACAATAACACGTCTCAAAGCGGCTGCCTTGAATTTTCTAAAATTCAAATGAAAGGATAAGGATAATGTTATTCGGAATTTTTTCTACTGTCAATTCCCATAAACAAACTAAAACCAACAATGTGTTACTCCACCTCCACTTACTTTCTGACTTCCCTATTTTCAGCCCCAAGCTCATTAGTTCCTCCTAGAGACCTAAATCTTAAAAAACAACTCAGAAACATATAATTTTTAAAATGTTCAGTCATTTCCTGAACAGCTGGTTACTGTAGTTATTAGTTAAAATTATTTAAATAAGAGTTTGTAGTGGACTATTTTCAGTGGTGGATTAATCCACATTTGCTGCTCTTGTGAGTATTTCTGGTAGCAGGACGGTGTGTGTGGGATTAAGTCAAAATAGACTACAGTGTGTGTGTTCGTGGTGATGAAGGAACTGGATGTTTTCAATCGTTTTTGGACAACAATGGAGCTCTACAGCACAGAGGAAGGAGATGTATCGGGCTTTGATAGGCACACAGTACTTGTTAGACCATAAAATGAGAATATTGCCAGACATATGCTGCATTCACATTGATTCAGGCAGACGGCAGATGTCTAACACCCTCTGGACAGCACAGGAAAAACAAACGGTTCGACGGAATGGCAGAACAGCAAACCAAAACAGTGTATTGTTTACAAAGAATAGAATAAAATATACCAAATACAATTATTTTGTGTATATTATTTTGTGTAATTTATTCATTATTAGCATCTCATTGTCCAGATAGAGGAATGCAAAAAGTTAAAATATTTGAACTTAGCCATTGAAACCTCAGAAACAGCCTCACCTAATTTACCGTCCTGCTCTTAACACCAAAATGATATCCAGTTTGCCGCGTATGTCTGTCTAAGTCCATGTGAAGCAGCATTAGCTTTATCCTTAACCCATGACACTGACATGTCTCAGTATTCAGGATATGACTAACTCACCTCATTGTTCTTCAAGTTCGCCAGCATGGAAGAAGAAGAAAAATAATAATTGAACACAAAGAAATATTGACCAACCGATCGTTGATGTTGGCCGTTGGGAGAGCAGTAGGGGTGTATCTAGATACGTGGGATACGTCACGATGCATTTTAATATGGATCAATTCAGTAGATTTAATGCAATCTGATACAGTTCTTAACATTGGCTTAATGTGGACATTTATTTTCCATTCTTAATAAAATAAGCCAATTCTATAAAAGTGACATTGCTCACCTTCAAATACATATATTTTATAAAATACCAGGGAATCACAAGTATTTTTTTCTTATGGCGCTGGAAAAAAAATGGAAGACACAGACAAAAAGTGTCCAACTTTCCTTTCTTCTTATAGAATCCAAATGTCTTCCAAACTTCATTTTAGATTTGATTGTGCACTGTAAATCCTGTCTGCATTGTTGGCGGGCCACATTACTCTTGTTGCTCTTATTGTGAGACCCTGACGTTAACCTTTTACCTTTCATGAGAGTAGACGCTGTTAGTAGCAAAGCTTCAGTCAACCTATTCATAAGTTTAAAATCAGACCATCAACTAGTTCATGGTACTTCCTTTCAGGGGTCTGTGTACAGATGTAGTCACATTTATAATGTTAAAACTGATTTGTGACTCATATCAGTAAATCTCTACAGCCAACAGGAGAAACCTGTAAATGGACAAAGAGCATGGTGCCTCAGAGTGATGCAGCAGACAGAAGACACCAGGCCCAGTTGAATACACACACATGCAAATGTTTGCCAGCCGTTTCAAAGTCTGATGTATGCTGACTCACCGCTGTCTCAGAAACAGAGCTGTCAATCGTAGACTCTCCAGTGATGTTTTCATATGGTAAGTTGGAGGACAGGGAGAGCCGTAGTGGCTTCCTCTGAACCCTGAGCAGAGACAGAGAACACATTCATGAAAAAGAAGAGAAAATGTATGTTTTACAATGCTGTGTATCACAGGAAGACAACAGCCTGGAATAATGGCAGCTCTTTTTGATGTCTGAGTCATACAACATGTTCCGGTTGGCTCACACTTTTATTTTTCATCATTGTGTGCTGAAATCCTTGATCCTAATCCTGTGACAGCTATTTTTAAAAGGCAGTTAGTCCTTTTGGCTAAATATAGTTACATTTGCCTCTATTTCAGTTCATCTCCTTCAGACAGAACCTGTTTGAACCCCCTCTTTTGTCCAAGAGATCAGAAAATAATGTTACTAAATGCACCATGCAGGAGTCTCAAGATACATTCAGAACACCGTGGTGTCTATTTATTCAATACTTTCAAAACTATTTTTCTCTGAAGGGGCTATGGCATTATATTGATAAAACTATGTTTCTCATCCTTAAACATATTTCTGCACCTGCTTTAATGAGTTTTTGTCTTAAGTCTAAGGTCAGACCGTGGGCTAATGTGGCTCAAATCCAAGGTCTTCTCTTTCTCTTACATTTCACAGAAATCTGTTTTTAATTACAATGTGAAGTGAAAAAAAGTGTTCCAGAATCAGTCCTAAATCTGACACATATCTGATATGCAGTAGTCTGGACACAGAATTTATGAAACTTGATCATGATTCAGTGCTGGCAGTCCAGCTTGTACAACACGGGCAGTGCTAATAAGGAGAGTTTTGGGCCAGCGGTGATGGAGGTGTTGTGGAGGTGGATGGCGTACTGAAGGGTCTGACCTCATTAGTATTTGAAGTGAACTTACTTATAGTTAAATTCATTTTGCATACCTTACTGCAATTTGCATACTTGTGTGCTTAAAAAGACATACTTGGTTACTTTTGATTAGCAGTGTATTGATTGGTCTCCATTTCCAATCAATCAATCTACAAGTGATACATTCATCACTGACTGTGTTATATCAGTGATAAAAGAGCCTCTTCTTTTCACTGCCCAAGTCGAGTAGGTACCCCTCTAGCAATGTTTCTACACCAACAAATCACATCTTTTCCTAAACCCAAGTAATTTTTGTATCTAAACCAGGGGTTGGCAACCTTTACTATCAGACTTTCAACTTGGAGCCAGTTCAGTTTCGACACACACAAAATGGAAAAACTATATTTATTTTATAAATTATATTATTATTAATTATATAATTTATATATTTGTGTATAGGCTACACATTTTTACAATTGGAAAATGTAAGAATTCCTTTGGCTTTCATTTAACAATGATAAAATGAAAATTGAAAGGTAAAAAAATAACAGCTATTCATTTCCATATACTTTTTGTGAAAGCCACAGTGAGCCACTGGAGAAGGGCTAAAGAGCCACAGGTTGCAGACCTCTGGTCTAAACCTAAAAACTGCTACCATCAGCAAGTTTGGCAAGACATGCCATTACACTGGAGTACCTACAGCGTCATAGTCTATAGGGCACTGACTGACTGACATAGCTGGTCAGTCTAACCTACTTTGAGAAGTAGAGGTAGATCCCAACGATAAGGATGAGGAGGAGGATGACAGGGATGAAGACAGCGAACGCTACTTGGGCCCCCTCCATTCTGAGGTCTGCAGCAGCTACTGTTAGAGAAAGACATTGTTTATTGTTAGTTATATCATTCCTTTTGTTTTGAACAAAGGATCTGTATATTATATATTATTATATATATGTATGGGTGCATCATGTTTACCCTGAGCAGAATATAACTAAAAACAAACCAATTAGCTGACTTTAAATGGGAACAATAAATGAAGGTTGTTTTTTTGTAATTGCTCAGTCCGTCCAGGAAGTTGCAATGCAACTATTTGTGCCATTTTTACTGTCTTTTACAATTTCTTTGCAAAATGCCAACAAACATCACAATATGCATTGCTGCCATGAAATCAGACATCTTAAACTGCAACAATCCCCCCAAAACCCTCAACCTAATCCTGGAGGGACTGATACTGAAAACCTGACACTGGGGAAACTTTCTGGAAGTTTTCTTTCACAGGAAGTACTGCTAGCACAAATATTCAGCAGAATCTTCTATGCTCATGCAGGCTGAAGGTGTGCAGGTAAAATGAACTTACCATTTAATCTGTGCTCATCATACTCCACTGGGTGGGCTGAGGAGAACACAGTGGTAATGTTAAACATCTGGAAAAGGGCTTAATGAATTAAACAAACATAAATAGAAAGTAAGTAAACAATGCTTTGTTCAAAATATTTACAGACTAATTCTGTCTGACCTGTTTGCGCTGATTAAAATTCAAATTGATTGAAAGTCTTCATGTCCTTATTGTTTTTAATGACACGATTAACCACAACAGGAATATAATCTCATTCCTGAGTGCACAATGGGACATTTTGAGCACAGGAAAATATTTTTTTTAATAAAGATCAGAGTCCTCTCTCTTTTTAAGAAATTGTTTTCCAGGACCTTTCCAGGACATTTTCCAGGATTTGTTCTTGACAACAAAGAAAAGCACTTGCTCACAAATGGTAGTCAGCCATAATTCCTTAGCCCTATCGCTTTCCGTGGCATACTTGGCCATACAGCCGATTTCTGCTTTCTGTATTGAGTACAGTTTGTCTCTGAACTGTAACATTTATGTGGCCACAGCACAAGCTAAAATAAATAATCAATCAATTTCAAGGACAACAAATATTATTTACAGGATATCTGACCACTTGAATCCATTTCTAGGTGTTCAAGACATCTGTCAATGAACAAACAAATTCATGTAAAATTACAGAACAAATTTGTTTATCTGGCACAGGGGTTAGCAACCCTTACTATCAAAGAAGCCATTTTAATAAAAGTGCCAAAATAAATCGCAACACATAGTTCAGCATACAATTTAACGAGTCCACAAATATCTGTATCTGTGTATGTATCTGCTCCACGAACTGAATTATCTTTATTTGTATCTGTACTCAGATTACTTAACCAGGTGGGGCTAACCAGACGTTTTTAAGTTAGAAATTGATATGGGTTAATCAAAAGATGCTATATTTATTCGAAAACTGTTTACAGAAAACCCTCAGAATTGAGCTTTGATGTTTCCAATCACAGGTAGGTAGGTTGAGTACTAGGTAGGCCTATGTGACCAATAGTATGCTGCACAAATAATGTGGGTGTGGTTTACCTTACCTCTCCCAGTGCTTCCCTACTGCCCTAGTAACCAATGATATCCAGCTGATTGGTATGAGCTATTGCAGTGTTTGTGCCACACTGCAGCTCTCTGTGAGAGCACACAGGGCAGAGGTGCTGAGAGAGCATAGGTAGACCCTGTGGGCGAGTGTCCACGGGTTCGCCAAGGACATTGAGAAGAGGACAAATGAGCAAAACTGAGTAAAAGACGCTACCATAGTATGCTTATGTACATTTCCCCCCGGGGAATTTTTTGGATTTCTGATTCTGATAATCTGATATTAGCAAACACGTACATTTTTGTATTTTCTTTGCATGACTTTAATTTGTCTACAAAATATAATTGATGTGCTTGCAAAAAAATCTTGTTTTGTGCTCAATATGTTCCACCACACGCTCAGGAATGAGGCAGGAATATAAGTGTCAGTTCATTACTTTGGGATGCAGAGCAGCTGGGCTCTCAGAGGAATCCAAAAGCACATTACAAACACACATCTCCGCCCTGACAGGTAGCTCCTCCAGTCTGGCTATTTGTGTAATGTGTCCTTACAGCACTCTGTCTCCCTGAGGTGCTTTGATCAGGGTGCAGGCTCAAACTAAAGGCCACTCTGCTGTTATTTCAGCCTCCAGACTGGAACAACCTTCTTCAAAGTGTCAGGACAACAAAATCCAGAGTCATTTAAAACAAACAAAAAACACTTTTCCTCCCCAGCTATCAGTGTGACTGATGGGTTTTTGCTGCCTTTTTGAAACACGCTCGCTCTTCTTTGTGCAGCTTGTTTCTTGTTTTGTTCAATTGTCTTTCAAACTGTCACAGTCTCCTGGTGGAGACTAAATAATAGAGAATATACAGAGCTGTGTCAAAACACCTGATTGTCATGTCTTTTGTATGATGGCATCTTTGAGACGGATCATGTCTACTTCCTGCAAAATGTTTCTTTCCAGCACACGTTGACGTATTAACCAAATAAAAATAACTCTCACACAACTCATACACAAAACCAGAAATTACAACAAAATAACATACAAACAACCTAAAAGAAATAAAGTTTAAAAGACTCAGAAAAGATCTTGGATTTCTAAAACAAAAGGCAGCAAATTAGGCAGGGATTTATAGGTTTTAATTTTGTGAATATAAAATAGTGCCATCACAATATAAAAATATACTATTCTCGACATAACGAAAGGAATGCATTAAACCATATCAATGAATACAGATGATTCAAATCAACCAATAAAATGTAACATGTTACAAATGTTACATTTTCGTTTATTTTAATTATAAAACATTTTTGTTTGCTGTTGTTGCATTTTAGTTTCAATCGACACTATGGAAAAAAGTAAAGGCCAAAATGGTTTGAATCTCATAAGCAAGTAAATATCTTAATTCAACCACTACCGGTTGCGAACAATTCAACAGTAACAACGTTAAGTATTTCAATTCAGTTGCTTATAAAATTTGATTGCAACACTTTTATTTCATGAAACTGACAGACAGGACTTTCATGAAACACTCTTCAGCCAATTATATGACTCATAAATGTGAGTTAAGCTATAAAAAAGTATTAAATTATTCAACAATTTATTGGCACATTTACGTTTTTGTATTTATTATTTTGTTATTTAACATTAATCCTACCTACTGGGGTACATGCAGACCCCTGAAACATTCTTTCTGTCATATTCCACAGCTTTATTCTATCATTTCCATTTTTCATGACTTTGTCAATCAATACTAATGTTTTTTCCGATCACATTAATAATGTTTTGAGAAGTAGATTTTGCTATGATGGTTGTTTCTTAGTCAGTGGGTAGTCCTTGTATGTTAAATATGTTGGATGAAGGATGAGATGATTTCATTTAGTTTTGTAATTTTCTATTGTCCTATCGTCTTAAATCAGATTTCATTTTCAAGAAGCAGACTTTCAAGCACTCTGCTGTGAATAACTGATTGACCATCAGGCTGCAGTTCCTCACCTTTGCAGACAGGTGGCAGCCCACTCCACTGGGAAGGGTGTCCAGGGACACAGTGGAGAACGGGCTCGCCCAGCAGCTGGTGGCCCACCAGGCAGGAGTAGTGGAGGGTCTCTCCGGCCTGGAAGTGGAGCTTGTTGGAGCTGGGGATCCCGTAGGTGGGGGTTCCTGGGTGACTACAGGGCTCGAAGGTCTCAGCTGGAGGTTAAAGAGGGAGAAACAGTTCAGATTGACTCTGTAAGAAATGTAATCTATGACAGAGAGGATAATGTTCTATTAATATTTCTTGACATTTTTGGCATCAGTGGAGGATGGTACTGTCCAGATTGCCATGCCATTGCCAAGTATGGATATTTATGATCCACTGAGAGTAGCCTCAACAGCATCACCATCAAGCTAAAAAATGTCTACTTGTACACATAATTTCAAACACTGTGGTTGTATATGACATATTGAAAACTGGTGGAAAAACTCCTGAAAACCTGAATTTAGAAAATATATGTGATTGTGGACAAACTCTGAATATGTTAAAAAAATGTGAGCGGGAGGTTAGATAAAGACTGAGGAGAAAGACGTTCTGCAAACATCTGTCCACAGACTCAAATCAGAACCCTGTGAACTCCCCTCACTGTTACTTCATACGTGTCATACAGGGTGTGGGGTTAATGCACACACACACACACACACACACACTTACCAGTACTTCTTTTGAAAGCAGGGACAAAAATGTTACTACTTAATTGTGTGTGTGCCACCTCCGCTAATCAATGTCTGCATGCAGTGGGTGTCGTTGCCTGTTTTGTTGAAAATTGTCAGTGGCAGCATCTGCCATCTTGCTGTCTGACAACCTGACAAGCACTTTGTGTGAAGCACACTGAGCTACCCTGTCTCATAGAAATTACGTTTGTATATTACTAAATTGTTTTCATCACAACGTAATTCGCAAAATGGATTATGCTCAAAGACAATGTATTTTAAAACACTATATTTATGTAATGCAGTGGTGTTGCAAGGAGTTAGTTGGGGTGGGCGTACAAAGTGCAGGACTGTCACACCACTGTGCAGGGTTCATGTCCAGACTCCTGCATTAAAAACACTGTTTTAATTTAATAATTGGTTTAACAGTTAAGAACATTAGAAAACAGGGTTTGGCTGAAAAGTTTAAGAACTACATACAGGCAGCCCAGTTTCCAATGCACTCTATGATTTTCTCCCATTTTCTCTTATTGTATGACTTCATGGGCTCAAGCATCACCAGCTACAATCACACACTGAAAAAAATGGACAATGGCCGGTCTGCCACCGTCACATACTAAAAAGATACAATCTACTGTTAGAGATTTACTCATTTTAATTTTTTTTTATTAGTTGTCAGACAACTCTTTCCAGATATATCCAAAGAAAAGACATTAAGAGAGGTGATAGGACCATGGTGAATGGCAATTTGAAATACCACATTATAGATCTAAATTTGGAAAATTTAAAGTAGCAAAAGAAATAAATACTTGAATTATACATAAAAAAAGAAAATTTAAAGTAGCAATCGGACAAAAATTGAAGGTCAACATTTAGGATGATCTATTGGCAGAAATTGAATATAATATTCATAGGTATGTTTTCATCATTGTATAATCACTACTAGTATAACCACAGTTAGTCACCTTCCATGGAGTCCACCATATTGAAGAGTAGCAGTCCACTGTAGCCCAAAAGAGACAAACCAAACACTGGCACCTGATAGGGTAATTTGCATTTTTTTGCACATTTCTCTGCCACCATAGTTTCTCCTTCGCACTGGAAGGGTGAAGCAAGCAAAACGTGATCTGCAACTACATCACGAGATGGCACTAAAACCTAGTTCTTTAAGAGTTCTTTCAAAGAAGAACAGACTCAGGAGGTCTCAGTGAAGAACTTGATAAAAAAAAAAAAAAAAATTAGGCCAATTAAAGGTGTCTTTGTAAGGTCCAGGGCTAAGAGATTAGACTAAAAAAATAAAAAAATAATATTACAACCCATGTAATGGGTTCGACCAATCACAGCGCAGTAGCTACAGTACAGTGACCTTCGACCAATCACAGCGCAGTAGCTACAGTACAGTGACCTTCGACCAATCACAGCGCAGTAGCTACTGTACAGTGAGGCTAGTTCGTAGTAGAACGTGGAGAGCGGGAAGTGAGCAACTGTGGCAATGGCGGGCGTTAGCATGAACATGAACAAGGTGGATCAATTTTCTTTAATGTCTTTGGAGGAAAAATTGGAAGTGAAGAGATTGGGGACACATCATCCAAATGATGTGCAAATAACACAAAAGGACAAATGACAAAATCGTAACTTTTGTGTTACGTGGTTATAGGGAAAGGACTGGCTAACGCAAGTGTAGCTAGGAATTCACTT
>NW_023340257.1:1213354-1217297 GCF_004916995.1 Morone saxatilis | reverse complement strand
GAAGGGTCTTAAACCTGCATTCTATGTAATGGCCAGCAGGGGGAGCTCCAGTGGCTGCAATAAAAACCGATACGATAACAAAATAGACAATAGACTAGACTGAATAAACTGTTTATCTGTAATTCGACACTGCGCAGCCAGTGAGAGCAGCTCAACACATAGTACGTCATCTTCACTGGCTCCGACAAACTGGTATTGCGACAACCACAATGCCAAATTCGATGAAGAATGATTGGTGGTTCTAAGATAGATGCTTCTGCATAATAGTTACATCTAATAGCTGCCACTGCAGGAAGTGAGTGAAGGTAAAACTGCCTGACTTTGCAAAACAGGCCTCACTACTACAAGTCTGTTTTTTATTGAGCTGTTACATAGAAGCAGACACACGCATGCACACACACACACCAACAAACAGTGGCTGTGCCTTGCTGCCAGTGACCGGCTCCACTGGCAGCAGACGGGGACCTCAGCTCCAGCATGGCTGACTTCCACCCTGTGTTTCTGGCCTAGCTGGCCCTTCTCCTGCTGGGCCCAGAACTGGCCTGACTGGATGCCGGGACAGACGCAACTCATTTCTAAATCCCGCCTCTGTGGGCTTATGTAACCTGGCTCAAACAAACAGAGCTGGACTGTCTGATATTTTCTTTACAAACACAGGCCCCCTGATACTTTTAGGCAAAGCCTCTGTTATAAGATCCAAATCTGCACATTGTCTGCTAATGTTTTCTGCAGGCGCTTTGTTTGATCATGTGAAATGTATTTACAGCATGTCTGCACAGATCAATTCAACAATGTGATACACATTGCTACCATTTCTGTTCTTTACAGCCAAGCAATATTTACACCACTAGTCACAGGTTGCATATGTCTCTGAACTACCTGTATGCACAGTTCACACTGTCCAGCATTTCACAAGAAAAATTTAAGATTTGAAAAAAAAATCTATCTTCGGGCAGCATTTGGTGTTAGTTATTTTCAGTCAAAATAACCTGCACTCCAATAGAGTTCCTTTTGTGATTAACCTACTTTCATTTGTCACTATAGTAATAAGGGTTGAGTGAGTACTAAGTTGAAACAAGTATCCGGTACAGATTACATACTTTTTAGGATTATGAGTATATAAATATATATATAAATATGAGTAAAATGTGTCAGTATCCATACTTTAGTTTATAGTTTTATATTTAAAAAAAGAAAATCTTTTAGATTTATCCTTCTGGGCTTTGAACTGGCAACATTCCAGTCATATGGCATGTTGGTTGTAAACATGAGAATGGATTGTACAGTTTTCTGACATCTCTTTGTCAAGGTGAGACAAAGGAAGACAGAAATGTGGCTTGACAATATCCAACCTTCTTCCTTTGTCTGTCCCTCCAGTGGTATCTTGCGCTGACCCCGGAAAGGTGGAGCAGAGCAGGCGGGTGCTGTCAGGTCCCCATTTTACTGTGGGTTCGACCATCCAGTACATCTGCAACAAGGGCTTCACTCTGTCTGGAAACAGTCTTCTCACCTGCTTCAACCGAGGATCCTCAGGCCCCAAATGGAACCAGAAGCTGCCTCGATGCCTACGTAAGTACAAGTGTTGTTCAAGACCCACGGAGTAGACCTTTTTAACAGCAGTAGGGTAAACAGGTTCTACCAATAATTATGGTTCAATGTCATTCAGGTCAGGGTGCTGCTGTTGTACATGTTGGCTCACTGCAAAGGCTACACTAAATAGAATCAAACCTTAATTAGAATAATTGGTAACACCTGTGTTTACCCTACTATTTCATGTCAAAGTGACTGTTGTGAAAAAGATCTGTTGCACCAAAAACAGCCTTTTTTTTTAGAATCTCATACCGATTCAGTCTTGACTTGGGGCTTGAGTGCAAAGACCTGTGTATTGTTGCGCATATCAATGACTTGGTCCACCTCTGGCCAATGGTAATAGAATTTAAGCACAAATTTAATTCAGACTTTGTGTAATTTCTTCTACAAATACGCGTCTTTTCTTGAATTCCTCATGCATAATTTTACCTAGTTGCTGACTGATATGGTATTTTTGAAACTGAAAACCTCACTTATTACTGATAGCGGCCAATATATGGTATACATAGTTTGAACGAAAATAGACCTTTTCAATGTGGATTGTGTGGCGATTTTGCACCGATATGACTCTGTAAAGCTACTCAGAAGGCTATTGAATAACGCCAATACAATACCGATTATGTCGGTAACATTGGCTGAGGTCTAGCTCTAATCAGGTTATATACTTTCTGCAAGCTCTATTTGGCCTGTATTTGAGCCCATAGAGGAACGACATTTCCTCGAGTAACACACTCTGAAAAAACTTAATGTTCATTCTATCCATTGCCTGTTTAAACCCTTTTTAATTGGGGTATGCTTAACGTCGTACCCTCTGGAGGCCACCAGAGGGGCTTCAGACTTTTGTTCTGGTCTGGTAATAATATGTCACACAGTTTCTCCCTTTAAAAGCTACTAACATTAAGAAAAGTTAATTAGCCTGGTTTTGAATGGAGGGTTTCAGTGTCCCACGATGGCCTAAATCTGTTTGAGAGTCTTTAGACTGACAAGAATGATTGTTTTATCTACAACTGTCAAGTTTAGAGACATATCGCACAAAATATCAGCTGTTATTGACTTAAATTTAACAAATGTGTACACAAATGTGTACACAAATGTATAAAAGTGATCAAAGTAGTTGTTGTAAAATCTAACATTTGATAATTATTAGATGTGTTTCTGACATATCAGGTAAGACTTCTGTAATTGGTTTCTTTATTTAGTTGTGATGGAAAAGTTTTCAGTCTTTCTTCTTTTTTTAATGTAATCAAAATCACCAACAGCTGACCTTAGCGCTTTGACCTCCTACCACTTCTCTGTTTCTGATAAAGCCGGCAGGCGCTCTGATCTCTCTGATTAAAATATAATTTCCTCTTCAAACAGCCTTGAAGGCATTAACCTCATTTGCATGAACGCCTCGCACTCTGCTTCCCCTACTTTCTACGTGGGGAAATATTGTACAATGGCACTGACTAACAATTCATTTAACTGGACAACGGAAATTACTTTGGAGAAGACAAGCCAGGTCATTGTTATGTAAGAGATGGAGATCACCAGCAAAAGACAATTATCATGTCCAAAAAAAAAGGAAAACTGTACTTCCAAAAGTTCTCTTCAGCTTCAAGAGCGAACGATGTGTGTGTGTGAAAGTGGAACTGTCTCTCACACATCACACAGATTTTCATTCATAATGTAATTTTCCTTCACCCCACTCACTCTGTTACGTGTGCTATTATTTCACTTTGGTCCAGGCTGATCACTGCTGCAGAATTAAATTTAATAATGAAGCTTCATAGTAAGTTTTGGTGGGTTTTTTTGCAGGTCAAACACTTGAAGAGTCTTGCCTAAAACTGTTAAAACTAAATGTGGTTAAAAGTTCTAGATTATGAAATGTTAGTGTTTCAGCAGTATTTCAATGATTATATTCCAAGACCTGCTACAGTTTGAAACTAATTCATACAATATATTTATTCAGTTTTAAACTAGACATCTAGATTTATTTCGACTTGCGAATCAGCAAACATGCTCAGTGCTGCCCTGTCTCCTAGAGATCACATTCATATAAGCAACAGCAAATATGTTTTGAGTGAAACTTAATGCCAGAGGTGGGATTTAGCCAAGTGCAAAGACTATTAATTTTGTAGCCCCCTTTTACTTTTACTCCCTAAATTTTCACACAAATATCTGTACTTCCTACTCCTTACACTTTCAAAACGGGCTTGTTACTTTAGTTTTAATGCCAATTACGGATTTGCACACCTTTCCAACATCAAGACCGGTGCATATAACACATGACAGACGTAACATATTTGAAGTTTCAGTAAGCTTTGCACAGAAAGACAAGATGTCTCCTACTTTAAGTTTCTACATCACACTG
>NW_023340257.1:1207060-1213254 GCF_004916995.1 Morone saxatilis | reverse complement strand
ACTTGCTCTATTTGAAAAGTGTCCTTGAGATAACTTCTGTTATGAATTGGCGCTATACAAATAAAATTGAATTGAATTGAATTGAATTGAATTATTGGTTTACAAAGGTGCAACTGGGCCCTAAATATCTTGGGAACCTGTGTTTCTTTGGGACCTCTGCAGTCTACTCACTGGTCAGATTGAACAGGTTTTAACTGTGATTTTACAGTCCATACATATTGTGTGCAGCTGATATTTAATAGTGCTAACCCTACACCCAAACTGTTTCTATTTTTGAAGTTTTGCTAAAGCAACATGTCTGTTAATTCCAGCTTGTTAGAGACGTTATTGTGCAGTTGACACTGAAAAAGGAACCAGTTCCTATTTAAATCTGCACACATTTTGATGCTGGGCTTCCAGTTCTTTGACCAATGACTGCTGATTTCTTATATACTTATTGAACTGTTGTTCAGAAGGATCTTTGTCTCTTTCTGGCCTTTCAGTTGTCAGTCTGGTTGAACCACTGTACAGCGTTTTGTTCTCTATGTACAAAATATTACTTTTTTTTGCAAACCCTTCACACAAAACATCTATCTGTACAGAGGACTTTCTACAATCTAAAAGCATTAAAGACTATTCACAAATTTAAGGTAGACCTCTCAGTTCAGCCATTTGACTGAACCAAATCAAGCTTTTGTGGCTACTGTGTACAGAGAATTTTTGAGGGGACTACAATGAATATAATTCCCAATAACTTTGACCTTCTGATAGAATGTCAGTGCACTAGCTTGCATACACAGTGTAATTTTGGAGATGTTGAAGAAGCGTATTCTTACTCTTAACTTTCTCTAACTTTTTCATACGGTAAACGTCAGATTCAGCAAACGCTCCTAGATTTCTGTGTAAATCACCTGCTCCATCAACATCCCGGAGCAAGCAAACGGATTGCGTTCTGAGCCGACAGAACAGAACGAGAGGAGGTGGACTCTGTGTTTATATTGATGATGGTTAGTGCTCAAACGCAGTCAAAGTGGAGGACTGTGCCTGAGAGAAAATTTAAAGTCCGAGAAAATTGGTGAACGCCACCAATTTTTTCAAGTAAATCAGTCTTTCAAGCCACTTAAGAACCAATGTTTGTACCAGTGCTTCTTGCATGAGTTGAGCATTTAACTGCTAAAGATACAAATATTTCTCTCAGGAGACCAAAAACCAGGGGCCAAGCATTCAGGGCTTAGCCATAATCTAGTAAGGTATGAGATTTTTCTTCCCTTTACAGCAACTGTTTTTCAAGCCACCTGAGATAATAGAATGTACATCATTTGGAGAAGAAAAATCATCCTGTAGAGCCTACATCCTATTTTATATCTAATTGTTATCCAATTGTCTTCATCATTCTGAAACCAGAACACAACAAATGTTGAGATGACTAATTTTCACTCCTGACACGTAAGAAGAGGCAAACATAGTTGAGGTTGCCTCCTCATGAAAAACTTCATAAGCTGGTTAGCTAGCAAGCTTGCTCACTGTGATGTGGCAACAGAATTAAACACGACACACAAAATTAACCCCTATGGCAATGTTAGGGTAGACCCATTGATGGTGCTATTTCCCCACTACCAGAACTTTTTCTCCAGTCCAGTCAAAGAGTTATTTTAACAACCTAAAAAATGTAGGGCTTTTGAGACAACATTCAGGGCAAGAGTCCCAGAAGAAAGGCTGATGATATGTCAGTGTTTACTGTTTACGCTTTTGCTGCCCCCAAGTGGCCACAAGAATCAGTTATGGCAGGTTTTAAAATCCACCAATTATGAGATCAAACATGTTTTGTCACTAATCCAAATGTCCTTTTTAGCACTAATGATAGGAGGGAAATGATCAGTAAATGTCACACATCCTGGTGGATAAGGACATAATTAATTGGCTCAGGGGGCAGCTTAGTCTAGATGCCTTCTGAACAGGCGTTTTCAAAGAAATCCTCCTTCACTCGGGGGCATCAGATAAATGCTGAAAATTTGTCATTTGGAACCTTTTTGATAAACAACCAAATAACTCCAAAAATGTATTGCAGTGATGGGATGCTTACTCAGTTAACAGAAAGTAAACTATTGATCAATTTGATATCATTATTGTCATTTTTCAAGCAAAAATAGAAAATATTTCCTGGTTCCATCTTTCAAATGTAAGGATTTACTGCCCACAGTTTTTTAAATATAGACATTCTTACTTTTTTTTGTATCAAATGGAATTACATTACATTTATATTGACAACAGTAAATGTTAATACTTTTTTTTAATATAAAAATGTAGGTAAGACTTTATTTTAAGGTACACATAATCACCATTAACTAATTGCTTATTAGCATGCATATCGTTTTGTAGCATATTGGCTCTTTATCAGCAATTATAAAGCACTTATTAATATTAATTAAGAGTTTTCCGCTTAATGACCGTAAGTAAGGAAGTTGTTGGACATGAATTATGATCTCTTATGCAACAAAACACAAAAATGTATATATTATATGTATAAATAAATAAAAATAAATAAATATAATAAGTTCCCTGTTCTAAAGTAATTATAAAGTGAACTGACAGTCAGTTACCTGTAAGGAGCTCATGGCCATCATCTTGTTTGATGATTTATAGATAACTTGGAATACTAGGTTAATGTCAAGGTCCCAGGCTCAAGAATAAGTTCTTTTTTGAACACGTGGTAGGCCTAGATACACTGTAAAACCAGATAAGATTATTTAATTCGGAAAATGTATTGAAACTGATTACTGATTATTGAAAATTTTAAGTTAAATTAAGTTTTTAAGTTAAAAAAACATTCTTGATCAAGACTACTGTAAAAACAAAATGCCTAGTAAGTATGAATTTATACAACATCATCAGTAACATCTGTACTGGTACTATATACCTTATTGTTCATATATGCACTGTATTTTCTGTATGAGTAAAAGATAACAAAAAGTAAAAAGGTCAAAAATTGTGTCAAGACGTTGAAATAATTGGCAATGTATGAATGATATGTACTGACACAATATTGTATAAAAACGGAAAAGGTTCATGGTTGGTTGGATCCATCTGAAATATTATCTCTTACATGTATCTTTGCGACTGCTAAAAGCAATGTAGACACTCTCTGGCACTAAGCTTGAATCCACCATCTTTCTCATCTCAAGTGGATAATGCAGTGGCGGTGGCAGTGCTTTTCCACTCACCTCTCTCACAGCTTGGTAGGTCGCCACTCCAGGTGAGGTCCCATTGGCACATGAGCAGCTCGGCGCCCACCACCTGATAACCCGGGTAACACTGGTAGGTCACCACGGTTCCCTGAACCAGCTCCGGGTGAGATGTACTCTTCCAGCCATTAGAGATCTCTGGAAGCTCGGGGCAGGTGTCATTACGAGCTACTTCTGCAGGCATAGCGGGGGAGGGGATCAGAGAGAGACAGTACGGGAGAGAGGAAGACAGGAAATTAGGAAATGGATGTAAGGTTTGAGTGATACGAGCTCTGAAAGGGTGATTATTCATAATTATAATAATAATAGACTTATTTCTATAGCAGATTTCATACAGACGGTTTAGCTCAGTGCTTTACAAAATAGCTAAAAGACAAGAGAATAAATAAAAGAAAGGCACATGAAGACAATACTGTACAATAAAACCACACAAATCAAATGAATAAGAAATAAAAGAGGCAGCAAATAGCAAGAATAGATATGTTAAGAACAGGAGAATATGTGAAAGTAAAAATAAGAAGTAAAATAAAGCATAAGAACAATAAAATATGTAACAGATAAGAATAAAACCAAGCAAAGTGACAGTTAAAGGCAATGTCGTGGAAATGTTGACAGCGCTTGCTTTTCTTGTAGCCTTTGGGAATTCCATTTTTTGGTACATACTGCAGTTAAAAAAGGCTGAGCTGCTGAGTTTCTTATTTGTCTGATAGTTTGTATTTAAAAAAACAGCAGCAGAGGATGTATGTGGCCACAAAGGATTATAAAATGACAATGCATTGGTAATGTAGGCCGGTCCCAAACCATTAGGAGCCTCGTAAACCAGTAACATGAACTTTAAAATCAATCCTAAAAGATACTGGGAGTCAGTTGTTTTTGTCTGTACTTGTGTTGTTTTTGTTTTCCTTGTTTGTGCCCCTGACTGAAAATCAAGTTTCCCATTTGGGATGATAAATATAACTGAACTGAACTGAGTGCAGGTTAGCTAAAACTGCACTGATATGTTCCTTCTCTATGAATGTGAATCCCTTTAGGATTCACATTGGCACATAAAAAAAAAAAATACAAATGTATTTGGCACATTCGTGACATATATGTTCAATGTTTAAATATCTTAGAAACCTTTCAAAACCAAATATATGTGTTGAAGGTTTTAATGTTAGAAACATTAGGCAAAGTTGGACACAAGTTGGATTGAATTAAACTGTTAGAATGAAGAATCCAATGACAGTGAATGACATCTGGCGGTCAATAAAAAAATTCAACCTCACATATCAGCAAACACATAAGAGGGTCACTACTCTAAAATAGCAGCCTGGTATCACCAAATGGTGTATGAATAAGTAAGTAAGTAAGTAAAACTTTATTTACAACAAGCCAAACTCTTGAGACATTTAGCACGTTGCCTTTTTGCTGTTTTGCGTGTGATGTCACACTGTTCATTCTGATTTACGTTGGGCAGGGACAGCGTGTCATTTTACAAAGGTCATAGAGAAGAAAATATCAGGTGACGTAGTATGAAGAGCTTTTAGTGAGATGGGAGCATTAACCTAGGAGACTTTTCTTTCTTTTACTTTCTTTAAAATCAAAGTTGACTTTTATTTTTAAGTTTTTATTGCTTTATTGTGTAACATATTTTACTTACATGACGTACATAACGTAACTTACACACATAACTTACACACGTAACTCAAGTGACGTGAGTAAAGTACTTTTAACCTGAATCATTAGGTTTTCCTAAACCTAGCTCAAGTAGCTCCATGATGAAGGTCACCTGACTTTGTCCTTTCCTGCACATCCACAATGTATAAAATGACATACATGCAAAATGTCGTTAAAAGTGGCATAGAGGTTTCAGCTTTTCTCTGTGTCTTCACAAAACCAGTGACTTTCCCTAAAAGGACCAGTGTGTGGGATTCAGGTGCATCAACCAGTGAAGTTGGAGAGCAGCAAACAGCCAGGCATTAAGGGCCCAATCTGTCTCCATTTGGTTTCTGTTTCTCCAAATCTTCAGTCCCTAAATTACTTGACACTAGTTGCTGCAGATTGCGAGCTGGTTGCAGAACAACCCAATTGGTTAACATGGTCACCAAAAGGAAGTGGTCAGATGAAAAGTTTGGATACAAGTAATAGACAGCCTCAGTAATGAATTCTGATTTTAAAAGTAGCAAAATAGATTACGGGCAATGCATACTTAAGTAAGAGTACAATTGAAGGCAAAATGAAAAAAAAAAAAAAATAGCATTGCATCTAGCACTGGCAACGTTTCTTTTAAACTAAATTAAACTAGAAATATACAATGTACACTGTTACAAATGCATTTATGTCCAAGGGCTCTTACAATTCAATTTCCTGCCATGTTTCAATTGGTGGTTTGTAGACATTTTGTGAATTTGGATACAAATTTCTGACTCCAAACCTCTAACTCAGTTGTGTTGTGTCACACCATTTTGGATTAACAACCAGAGATTGTGCCAGGGTTGTAAAATGACAAAACTTGTCTATAACAATCAGAACTTAACATTCTTATGCTAGCTTTTCCAATTTGTAAGTACCTGGACAGAGATTATAAAATAAAGACATATTTTTATTAGAGCTTGAAAATAAGGGATTCCTTGCTGAAACATTACTTTTCCAAAAACTGCAATGAGCTGTTTAGTGGGGTAACTCGAACCTGCCAGTCCTGTTGGCTCTGCTCTGCTCATTCCCAGGCACACGGCAGCAGGTTCAGGCCCTCTGCTTAGGAGTCTAATTTGGACAAACACACCAAAGTAATTGCACTTGGGCACTAGGAAAGCAACATTCTCTGACACCTTCCCACGTGGCTGTCTTGTGTTTACATTCCACCAATGAGATTCATGAAGGGACTGTAATAAAAGCTTTCCCTCCCTTTATTCCTCTTTGTCGATCATCTGTATTCTGTAGCCTTTCCTTCCCCTCTGAATTCATTAACTCTTATCAGATAGAGTGTGCCGG
>NW_023340257.1:1198716-1207035 GCF_004916995.1 Morone saxatilis | reverse complement strand
GAGTGTGCTTCACAGATGGAAAGGGCCCTGGCCAACACCAGGGACAGGGGCCTTTCTTTATTGCTTGGCATTTTTAGGTTCGCCATACTAGCAAAAACAAATTCCCTTCTTCCTCTTGTTCATTTCGGCTAACTTCCTTTTTTTTTTACTGGCTTACTCTCGAAACTGCTTCGTTTGCTTATTCCAGTGAGCACCGCAGCAGGATTTCAAGTATCGATTCTAGTTGAAAAGGGGTGATATTTGGGTCTGAAAGTTTGCCCTTGTTTCACTGGGTAGGCGAAATGTGCTCTACATCGAAGACGTCAGTTGTCAATATAAAATGTTCATAATAATTATATATATTGACATACTTATGGTTTAATAGATGTCATGTAATAAAATATTGAACTATACATTCCAGTGTTGCTGCCAACACAAGCTGCCAAGAAGCATTGTAATGGGAGAAGAATTCTAAATAATATTCTGGCTATGTACGACGACACTTTAATTAAAACTTATTGTCTCCTGTTAAAGGAAACTCTGGAAGGCATTTATGGACATGAGTCTTCATTTCCAAGCACTAGTTATTTCAATGCTGAGCTAATAAAATATTGTGGGAAAAGCTATAAGTGTCGCTCATAGCACACCATGCAGCAATCCCATCCTAATAAACGCGGATCAACCATCTCCACTAGCCGCTGGTTATTTGCCTCTTTTTATCGACCCACCAGCAATGACATCACTCCAGTTGCCCTCCTACGGACTGATCGTAAATATTTTAAAAAAGGTTCACAGATAAGGTTCATTTTAAAAAGGCCTCAATGTTTTAAAGCAACGCTCCCACGGCGGAGTATTTTAGGCAAAGCTTACTCTCAATACAGGAGGAAATAGTACATTTGTTGTGAGATATTGTTCCACTGGAGAGATTAAACAACATTTGGTGTTCCTAGTGAAGCTATTTCCGGGAGGCGAGGATTATGCATACAATAAACAAAGTCCTGTGTGGTTCATGGTAATGAAGGAACATTGCAACATTTAATAGTTTTTGGACAACAATGTAGTTAGTAGGATTCATTCATTTTGCACAGTTTGAAGTGAAATTGTAAATGTTAAAACGTAAACGTTACTATATAACCCTGCTCAGCTGCTTCAATTTAATTAAATTAGTTATTTCCATGCTTGTCACCAGTTTTGTGGCCACATCCAAGTTTTTAATCCTTCCTACAAAGCTCTGTTGGATGATCATTTCTAGTAACCAGGGGAAGAATGGGGGATGGGTTTTGTTGGTGGTATTCCGAGGTCTGGACCAAGGATATAATTTTCCCACAACTAATTTTAAAGAAACTGCGTAAGGCTGAAAAAGTGTTAAGATAAGATTAGGACCCAAGCAATGGCCACTATTGAAATGCAAGGAATTATTTTTTTTCTGCCAAAAAGCCACAACATGCTTGAAAACTCATGAAACGCAGCACAAAATTCAACAGTGGTGGAAAAGTACGTATTCTATGGGTCCCACTCATCATTCAAATTAACTCTCTAAAACGTGTTCTGGCAACTTCCTCCCTTCTTTATAAATAACGCCAATCTAAAACTCTGACTTTGTCTAAAAATATCCCCTCCACAGAGTTTCAGTGCAGCATTGATGCTTAATGACCATAAAAAAATCATAACCCTACAAATTCCAGTTATTATCCTAAAATACATAAAAGACATAATATTAACCTTAAATCCTACTCTTAAACTCATATTACATAGAGGGAAGAACAGTGTCCCCATCTTTATAAAGCTTTTGTCCTTCTGAAAATCTGCAACCAGTCCTCACAAGTATAGTAAAACGACTATAGCATCTTCTAAACTCATGGTGTTCCATGTTTATTTGATTGCTAACGGATAAAGCCTCTCACCTGCTCAGAGCGAGGCAGATTGAGAAATATTGTCGGCTGGCGTCAAATTTGTTCTGATTTAGCTAAACAAGGCTTTGGGCGGCTCTGCAGTGCATCTGTAGAGAAAAATCAATCACAGCCTCCATTCCCTGACACTAATTTGATTTAGTTCAATTTGAAAAAACAGGGCTGAGTTTGGCCTGGCCCCCGAGACCAGCTGGCAACACATTCAAAATGCAACTATTCACCTTATGATCTGCTATTTCCATCTCTGCATGCAGGAAGAAAATAGTTGGAACTGTTTTTGTCCAGTGATACACACACTTTCACTTGAATGAATGAAAAAACACACTTATCACAATCTATAGTATGACGCTGATACTGATATTAAGTTTTCAATAAATGGCTTAATAATGTAACTGATATTTACAACCTGGTCTCACTCGCAAGTTGTCAAATAGTGCAGCTTCATCAGTGGCCCTCTGCTTCAAAATATGACACTGTTGGGGTCCCTCTAAAGTCATTTCTGGATGTGCCCACCATCACCGTAGTATAAAGATGAACAAAATCCACATATGGAGGTGGTGGGGTGGATGAATGGCTCAAACAAACCCAGGAGACTGCTGTTCATGGCCCGTGTGAAACCAAAAGTTAACTATTTCTTTCAATCTCATCAAACTGGGAATACTCTTTTTTAAATTGGTCAGGAAAAATAGGATATCATCTGCATATAAAGAAATGGGATGATAGTTTGACTGCAGAGCCCTGCACATCCAATAACCTACAGTGTCATATTTTGAAGAGGAGGGCCAGGGGAGTTGGAGTGAGAAAGTGTTGGTTTTAAACTAACTAATAAGAACCAACATAATTGGACACAAAATATTGTAAATCATAACTCTGGCTTTTCAAAATTGAATGAACATTATCTTCAGCATCTGGGAACCTGGGGTGTTGTGATCAATATAAACCTCCACATTGCATCATCAGCAGTGAGAAAATACGATATTCTAGAGCACATGGTCCTGCTTGACTCCCACTGCCAATATTACTGATATTATTGTTATTATTACTATTGTCACTGCTCATTGTCCCCCATCGATGTGGCTGTTGTCGTCCATCATCTTCTTCATGTTCTCATCATCATCACAGCCATCAGTCACTTCCTATTAGTGTAGTTGTTGCTACTGTATGTATGTAAAATGTAGGAAATTTCACTGCCCTATATTTTTTTATATTTTGTAAAGGTGAATATAAAAATAGATTGCAGATGAAGCTGTTACAATATAATTTTAAAAAAGATAAATCACTAAATGAGTCAGTGACTGCACTCTACTCAAGACACTACACTTTGACATCATCCACTGCAACAGCATGTGAGGTGGATTGTTCCTCTAATAATGCAGACTAAATACCACTTTAAAAGTTACCGTTATTTAAAAAGGCAATGTTTGGACAATGCAGTGAACAGTAGTCTGTATTTTGTGGGAGAGAGGGTGGTCTCATTAATTTTACTTCCCTCACTTTCGCTTTAATCACACCTTTCACTCCCTCCTCTATCATTTGAAGGCCATTCATAAAAGTCATTTGATACACCCTGGTGATAATGTCCCCCCTGCCATTACACAGATTGAGCAGGAGATACGTGCACATGTGCACAGGTGTCTGCGTGGTATATGAGGAACTAGTACCCAGGGACACTGTTAAAGGCCTCATATATCTCTGTACACTGTCTACCCAGAGGGCTCAGGGAGAACAGCTGCTATTGATAAGCCTCATATAAATGCTCAGACACCTGCTAGGCATATGTTCAGACAGTAAGGAGGCTTTGTGCTAGATTAAAATGCTTCTCTCCGTGGAAATCTCTGTTTTGGTATATTCCCATGAGCGCTTTCTGGGAAACTGGACCACGGTGTGCTGACACCTCAAGTTTAGTTTGAGCTGCAGACTTTGCACAGCTTATCCCCGTACACACAGATGCTCACACAGACACATACACACAGTACACACAAACAACAAGACTTAAGGTCTAAATCCCCACAAACAATCCTTAAAGGCTGCAATGTTTATCACATACCACAACAAAAATTTGAGCACCAGGCTGATGATTCTACTTCTCTAAGAGCCTGGCTTCAAGGGGGCTAAGAGTTCAATTTTGACCCCATGGTTGCACTCCAGAAGAGATTATGCAAAGGCGTAGGTTTGGTTTCAGAAGTGGTGGGGGGTGCAATGATGTCAGACCGAGTCAATCTGTCTATCTTGTGTAGTTCAAAAGTTCGGTTAAATAAGGAAACAGCAGTGGATATTAAGATTGAAGGGGCATCTACTACATCAAAGTCCTCTGTCTGCTATGTTGGTTGCATCCTTGATGGGGGAGGGGACTTCCATTGCCTTGAAGGTTTTAGCCAAGGTAAGGCAGAACTAGATACCTACCCAGGAGGGCTGGACTACAAGACAGGGCATTCCTAAAACTGTCAGCTGCCATTAGCTCATTATACTGGGGCCTAGACAAACGTTTGAAACAGAAAACAGTCTAGGACTAGATCATAAGAGTCATATCTGATATAACTTAATATGGCCTATAGGATCTTAAATGGCAGAACCCCTCATTAACTTGACAATTACTTTAAGAAGACAGAAGAGGTCCATGATCACAATACCAGAGCAGCTAACCTGAACCTTTAAAGATTCAAAATTGATTGATTGATGTGGCATGATGTGATCAGGTGTCTTCATCTTGCGAGGTCAGTCTGATGGAACATCAGGGACCATGATGGGAAATTTTAGACCTGCGACTTCTTTTTTGCCATGTTTTTCGTGTTGCGTCTCTCTTCTTCCTAATGTTTTCTGTTTGTGTCTACACTTTTTGAAAAGTGATTTCTTCCTTGGAAGTAATAACTTTAAAATCAATCAATTTATACTACCTTGTCATGGCAGGTTTACAGAAAACTCTGTGAAGTTAAAAAGTTAAAACATTATATTAACAATAAAATGCAGGTAGTACAATGACAACACATTTACAGTTTTTAGGCTGTTTTGTATTGTCTAAATGATTTCACAGGGTGCCTTCACTTCTGCTGAAATCACATGCTCTGTTAAATGAACAGCAGCAATTACTTATGTTGACAGACTTCCTTTCAAAAACAGAGGAAGTCATTAATCAGTGCTTCTTAAAGTACAACAAGAGCACAGGTGCTGCTCTGAGAGAGAGAGAGAGAGAGAGAGAGAGAGAGAGAGAGAAAAACAAAGGAGAAAAAAAAGAGCTTAAGATGCAACCTATGCAAATGAGCCCTCCTTAATTTGCTTGCAAATGGCAAATGATTTTCTACGGCTGACTGACTTATCGGGCTCAGACACGGCGGGGTGTGTTGTTCTGTGTCTTCACCTTGGCACCGCAATCACAGAAAACACACACTCCCGTGCTGTACACTTGCACCTTCTACTCCACACAGCAGCCATTACAGGAGCAGGGGGAGGAGGGGGGAAGAGTGGTGGTGGTGGAGGGAGGGAGGGGAGGGGGGGGTCTGCCAAACAAACCCTCCCTGATATAATTAGTTTTTTCCGCTGCACCTAATTAACCTTTGTCTGTGTGGCACTTACGCATCTCATTCACAAGCCAAGCGCTCTTTCATTAGCAACGCGTTGTGTTTTTAATGTGTTTTACCAGTCATGGGGAGGTAGCGCTTTGTAATCTTCAAACCGCTTCCATCGCACTGTTTGAAGCCGGGGACTGGTGCACGTATGAGCACAGGAGATGAAGTGGGGTTTGTGATGATTGGATTCAAAGAGGGCGAGGGAAGGGTTTGCAGTAATGTGGGTTCATGCACATCGAAGGGTGATCGCGGGCGGGTCAACTTGTGGGAAGGTAGATACATACACTTGAATGTCCAGCATGATCCGCTTGTCCTCCTCAACATGGATTCCCCAGATACAGTCCTGGCCTTTATCGTAGGCTTCAGGCCAGTTAGGAGACAGCACCACTCCAGCTGAATCCGTGATCTCGCCACTGCACACAGCTGGAACATACACATACATACACAACCATGAGTGTAAAGTTCATTTATCAGCACACTAGAGCAATAGGGCTGGTTGTCAAAATTGCAGGTACCATTGATTTCCGCTGCCAATACCTAAACAATAAATTTTTCAGTACCTTACTTTGTGAAATATAGACTTACAGTAGTTAGATGTGAATATATCGAGAGATAGGCCAGGTATCCAAGATAGTAGGGAGAATATAATATTTTTTCCATCTAACTCTTTTTATTTAAGGGTTTATTTCGACCAAACCAGAGTTGGTGATTGGCGGAACAGTGAAAAGACCAACTGAGGTTTTGGTGAGTTTCATTTAGTTTTTGTTGAGTTTGAATGTGTTACAATGTTATGAGGTAAAATGAAAAATGTAAAATGTTTTTGTAAATGTAGCCTGGTGGCTTTGAACACATCGATATAATAGGTGTTTCTGGTTAAAAAGAAAGGATCTTACACTTTCACAAAAAGGTCTATCTCTGTAGGGATCCTTTCTATAATGTTGTCCCATAAGAATTATGTTGCAGACAGTTTCGCAGCTGCCGGATGCAACCCTCTTGCTCAATACTAGACCAATTTCAACAATTGTACCCATTAGTCACTTAGACACAAAAAACAAAATAGGCATAGGGTAAAATAAAAAAATACCAAAGTTACCCTTTAATAAAAGAAGGTAAAGCTCTCAAATATTGAGCACAAGACAGCCACACAAAAAGAATAAGAATAACAATAAGATAGAATCTAAAACTGGCTACATTTAGATTTAATGATAGATTTTAAATCTGACCAGCTATTCAGTGCCTCAAAAGTTTGAGGTTTAATACGCAGCCCTACACAGCAGCAGGGTGGGTAAGTGGCTGCAGAGGCTTTCTTAAAGTGGTCTTAATGGGTTTAAAAAGGTAAAAACCATGAAGCATGATCTGCAGTCTAAGCTTAGTTTGGTCTAGACCTCAGCTCAATAGCAAAATGTAATCATATATAAACAATTTATTTTTTGTTAAGAGGAAACCATCTATGGATATATATGGAAACTCCACAGACACTCTCACTATAGGCTTCTACTTCCTCTGGATACCCAAAGCCAATGGGACTCACTTCATTACTTAATTAATTACTCACTTAACTAATGGTCCCATACAAAATCAAGCTTTAATTCCTTCTGTTAAATTTATATCAAATGTTGTCCACACTACACTTGCACACTTGTTTGCTTCAGTTGCTTTGTTTAAGTGTTTATTTTACCTGGATAAAAGGGCTTCCCATGTTGTGATCAAGCAGAAAATAAAATCCATTAAAGATGGAGGTGACTTGAGCAGCTTTGTTGTGGTACTGAATAGTATCCATCCCAGAGGGTGTGGCTGTGTGAACCAGTGTAAATTACCAATCTATACCGGTTGAAATTCATACCTCTACAGGCAGGCTCAGTCTCGTTCCACTGGGGATTGTTGGGGTCCATGCATTCAATGGTGACAGATCCCTGTTCCAGAGTATAGCCAGGGTCGCAGGCGAACTCCACCACAGCTCCCACTGCCCAGGTGCTGTCGCTGCTGGTCAGGTTACCATACTTCACGAAGGGTTCGTAGCAGTGGCCCGCTGCAAAGGCTGTGGGACAAAGACATTTACAGTGGTGGGAAGGAGCTTTTACCAAAAAGCAAGTGAGAAGCTATGCTTGTCAGATGAATTAGCATCTTCATCAATAATATGGCTAAAGACCGTGTGACTTTTGTAAGGCCCTTGATACATTTTCATATCTGACATTTAACGAAATCAACTTTGTCTCGTAAACAACTTGGTACTTGGAGATTTATTTCAAGGCACCCAGTTTCCTGTGAGGGACAGTTAGGAAAAAAGCTGTATGATAACTGGAGTTGAGTAGTCGGAGGAGTTTTTAGTATCATCACAGTAAAATGAACTCAAATAGTAACCGTTATTAAAAAACTTGTTGTGTAAACAGCTCTCTCCCTCTTGTGAGCCAAAACATTGCTCTGAAGCTCAATTCTGAGGCTTTTATCTAAATAGTTTTTTAATGACTATCGCAATTCTGATCAACCCATATCAATTTCAGGCTTAAATTAACAACTTCTGATACCTACTTCAGGTTTAAGCACCACCCATGTCCTGTTTAAGCCACGGCCATTCCAGACACAAATACAGATTCATTAGTTGGTTGAACTGACACAGATAGTAGTGTACTCACTCAACCTTTCTGATAACAAATACTGTATGACAAGCTGTGTTTCAAACATATATTTGACTCAATATAACGGCAGTGCAGACTGACAGAAATGCCAGATACACAATATACAGTTGTGAAACGTGAACAGATGATATGGTAAATGGACTGTACTTATATAGTGCCTTTCTAGTCTTTCAACCACTCAATGCGCTGTACACTACATGCCACACTCACCCCATTCACACACATTCATAC
>NW_023340257.1:1194403-1198700 GCF_004916995.1 Morone saxatilis | reverse complement strand
ATGCAAGGTGCCAACTGCTCAGCAGAACGGAGACTAATCATTCACACACAGATACCACCATTGGGAGCAATTTGGGGTTCATTATTTTGCTCTAGGACACTTCGACATGCAGTGAGAGGAGCCGGGGATCGAACCACCAACCTTCCGATTACTGGACGACCCAGAGATGCTGATGCTATTTTTCCTACTTAAAATACGATTTTGAAGCTACTGAAGTGGAAGATTAGAATTCAAGTGTCCATCCAGAAGTGCATTGTACCAGGTGTTTAGAACAGGTGAAGATGGATTTTAAGGGCTGTAAGAAAACTTAAAAAATATGCAGTAGGCCTATATCTCAGCATTTCGTTCATTTGTGAAGATAAATAAATGAATAAATTGGTATTTTTAAAGTTTAGAATATTCTCCAAGATATAAACTTTTTTTTAATCACACAGCATAAGAGCACAGTGAAGACCTGAACACAAGCAAAATTCACAGAGCTTTCACTCTCTGATAAACAAACCTGCATTAGAAAAGTTCAAACATCCAAAGAGCTACAATAACAATGAGAAGAAAACACTGAATTTCTCAAAAAAGGAGACAATAAAGTCTGTATGATGGAAAAAATATATAATACAGACAGAAATGTATACAAATTTCCCACAAATAAGAGGATAACTCATCTCTCATTAATATTAACAGGAAATAATCTGCTCAAATCGCTCATTTTACACAAACTTCCTGCAGTTACTGTGTTCACTGTTTGGGTTCATTGTTTATAATTCTTTATCTACTGTTATTGTTATGAATTGGATATAATATGAAATATCCATAAAATGTATAACCTAGTCAGGGGTCATCAGTTTCATCTTCTATACTGCAGTTTGTATACTCTAGAGTAGTCTCACCTTCATGATCAAAGTGACAAGTAGCAACGTATGGTCATGGAAGGATCACACTGCTGTCTGTAGAATTTCTATAATATTCCTATCATCTTTCAGTAGGATTTGTGCAGCTGAAAATACAACCCCCAGGTCAATCCCCCTGTTAAAAATCACAGACTGGCTGTTTATATGCTGCATTAATGCTAGAGCAGGAAAAGCTCCGGTCATACCAACTTGGGAGTACTCACACATGAAATAGTTATCCTCAGTGCTAGTATTGTAGTCCCATCCATTTAAATATCCTGCATTAGATATATTATGCTACAAGTCTGTAGAAATGTGTTAACATGCAAACATTGTATAGTTCCCTTTAAAGAAGCTGATTTGTGCTGCTTTGTGGCAGAGGAACATAACCCTGCATTGCATCCAGAACACATTAGTTACATTTTAGAATTCATGAATTCCAGAAACTTGCAAATTGCACTTAATGGACACACTTTTGAAGATGGAGTGGTAGTTAGAAATGGCTGAATGTATGCTCATGAATGAGGTCCGCTGTTTTGAAATGGTTTGTCCGGATAAAGGAGGGACATCAAATCTGTTAGAGACGAGCTGAACGGCATTATGGGCCTGTTAATGGCCATAATGAGGTCCGCCGCTCCCTTTGGACTTAATCCCATTTGCGGCAGTGAAGCGGAGGCCTAAACACATTACAGTGATTGTATTTCCAAGTGGTCCTCAAGGACCGGAGACGAGCTGCCTATTTGATGGTGAGTGCTGAGACAAATTTGAGGACAAAAGATAAGAGAAGCTAAGTGATATCTCACCCTAGCCATTAGATGAATTCCTGTGCCTTGAGACAGTGTTGCTTAAAATGTAGGTCTACTTTAAAATATGGATTCAGATATTCATAGTTATGCTGGTAGAACCTAAAAAATGTATTTTGTGTACCTTAAAGACTTTAATTCACAAGCACCAGAGAGACATAAAGTATGAAAAACATTACTGGGAGAAAATCCATTAAATGGCTGCTAAAGCAACATATATAAAAGAGAAAAGGTACCTTTCATAGGGCTATGGATGCGTTTAAATGCACCCAATAAGGTGTTTATAAAGGCAGCAATAAAAGCGATTTTTTTTCCTTTTGGTTAGAAATTGGGATTTTGTTCTGACAAAAATTGTTTTTTTCCTCTCCTGCACATACCAAATTCCACTGAGGAGATATTAAGGTTTAAAAAGAGCTTTGTGTCATGGCATCAGTCTGAGTCTGTCACACTCAGCTGCAATAGTTGCTCCTTTCTCCCCATCTTCATCTTCATCTTCGCTTTAACACTACACCACATTCACACAGTGATACAAAGCCCATCAAACAGAACTAACTCATTCATACACATTTATCCACCGATGGACCATCAGGAGCAATTTGGGGTTTGGTATCCTGCTCAAGGATACTTCGACATGCGGCGGAAGGAGCCAAGCTTCCGATAACTGGGTGACCTGCTCTACTACCTGCTCCAGGTACAGTATAGACCAAGTATTGAGGTCCTAAAGAAGAAAGGACTTGTTTGTTGTTGAGTCATAATGACAGAACTTGCCTCCTGTTTGCAGGCTCTGTGGGGCCATAATAACAAATATAGAAAATGTTCTACCTCACACCGTCAGAGATATCATAATTACCATCCTCCCAATTAGTGCAAAACATCACATCTTAGCAAAATGCAGAACACTGTTGCTGCCAAATAATGTGAAATATACTGTCCACAAACTGTTTCAAAACAGATATGTACCACTTATGAAAATGTCTTTCTTTGTGTCACAAAGATTATTCCTTGCATGAAAGTAAAACGTATGACAGCATATTATCTTTTTTGTTCTATTGAAACGCATCAAAACCATGCTGTTCTCGAAGAAGTTTTGCTTGCCCTTCGCTGTAGGTTTACAAATAAGTAGCACACTGTACTACATGTGTAGCTGTGTTGGTTTCAAATCCCTTATAATTAAACCAAATTTGAAATGTTAACACAGTTTACTTCCTAATGATAGAGAATCATCAACTATCTGTTATGTACTTAGTGGCTGGTTAACAAAGCCATCATAAAATCTAGGAGGAAATGGGTGTGGCCTATATCATGAGATGCAGCTCAACTCAGGGAAGATGTGGATGTACCCCTCATAAATATGACACCAACAGTAGAGAGGGAAATAACATTTACTCAAATTCCACTTACTAGAGCAGCATGTCACAACTGGAACTGGCTCAGATGACATCAAGTGTGGAAATTTGGTCACATGATTGTAAGTGGAAGAAGGTGTGTGTGTGTGTGTCCTGTCTCTGCAGAACTGAAGAATACTGTGAGATGTGGTTGACACCTCTGGAGAAGGCTAGTAGTTTAAGTGGACCTTTGATTATTATTATAGCATTTACATATCTTAAATCTGAACTAATGTCATTTTAATCACCCTCTTTTCCAGAAGTGAATTTTAAGTTGTGCAATTAAAGATTTTAAATTTGTTTTATTTTACAGAAATGGACATTCAAGAGTTTTTTATTCTAACTGTATTTAAAGAATATTTAAATGTTATAAATTCAAAGGTATTAGAATTTCTCCATTAAATATTTAATAGTGGTTATAAAGTTTGCTGATGATACTGTGATTTTTAGCCTTCTCCACAAGGACATGGACATGGACCACAATGAGGTAGACACCTTCATTAGGTGGTGTGACACTGAACATCTAATTCTTAATGTCACCAAAGCACAGGAGATGGTCCACGACCCGAGGCAAGTGACTGACCATGAAAAAGACAATCATCCAGGGGTCCTCATACATAGAGTCCACATAGAGAACCTTATTTGCTGGAAAACACACATTGATAACCTGTGTAATAGACTGCAACAGACTTTACTTTCTGAGGTGAGTGAAACTGTATGGAGTGAGCAGCCAGATCAGCTGATGTTCTACTGGGCGATCACAGAGAGCACCATCAGATATGGAATTACAGCATGGTTTGGCAACCTAACAGTGTAGCTGAAAAGCAGGTTTGGCACCACGCACAAGATAGCTCTGAGCGTAATAAGGAAGAAAGAACATGAGCCCATACAGAGCCTGTACGAGCAGGTGGTCACGAAACAAGCAACAAAAATCACTGCAGACCCTCAACATCCCCCTTCTCAGAATACCAACCTCCACCATGAGGAGGAAGACAATGTGCATTAAATACAGCAGCACTTTAGCACTTTGATTCCTCTCTTTTTAAGCTGCCATGTTGTCAGTGTTAAGTATTGTGTGTATTGTAAGTGTGACCCTGTCGTGATGTCACCCATTGGTTTGCGGAGTACCGTTTCGAAGCCTCGCATTTGCCGTTATGGTCGTCGCCATGGCGGTTTTCCGGAGCCAGTGGAGGTGACATACTGTGAGTTGAGCTGCTCTCAT
>NW_023340257.1:1182144-1194303 GCF_004916995.1 Morone saxatilis | reverse complement strand
ACACACTGGACCTTTAAAGTGCAATGTGAGGGATTACAAGATTGTAATACTATTTGAAGTATACTGAACCGTAATTATCACTGTAATTATAACATTAGCTTTTTAAATTAATTTTAGCACATTAGATCAGTTTATTTATATTAAACTCAAACAACGTGTGTGCCTGAGACTACAAGCTCAATTTACACATTAAGTAGATCCACCTTTTGGAAACCTGCCAAACTTCTACAAACTTTTTTCTTTCAGTTTTCCATTCCCTTCTACCAACATCTTTTTTCTTTTTCTTTTTGCTGTGCGGAGCTTTTTTCACAGCTTTCATACAGTGCATGCATCACTTATTTTGGTGGCTGGGGCCTCGATTACCTGAATTTTTCCATCGCTAGAACGCCTGACCATCGCTAGAACGCCTGACCATTATTTTAATCGATAATTAACTGAGAACCCACAGCAGGCCAAACGTTGCTAAGCTGTTCTTGTCCTTCGGCTCTTAGTATGCTTACATCTCTTTAAATGAAGTGCCTCTGTGTGTTTTTATAATGAAAGCTTTCTGATGGGTTTTACTGCCAGTTTTCTCCAGGTTTTTAAGCAAGCAAGAGCATACATGACCCTAGCATGTCAGCATGTACTTTACTTAAATTATAGCTCCGGTGCTTACCTTGGTACCTGATGGCAATGCCAGTGGATGTGCCCGCAGCATCTGTGGTCAACTCAATGAAGAGATGCCTGGACGTGCTGAGTAGACCTTCATTGGGCAGATACTCCACCTCGTACGAATCATACAGGGCAGTTGCATCTATGCTGTTACCATTCTTAATCAGCAGCCTGGAAGAAAGGGAACAAAGATTAATTTAGCAGGGTTCTTCCTGGTAATGAAATCAATACCTGAGATATTTTGGAATTAAAAAATTGTGTGATTAATAACGATGTGATGTGTAATTTGATGGCGTTGAGGAGTTGCCCACAGAGAATTTGTACCAACTCTACTGAACTTTTTAGCCTTGTATAGCTCCTTGTTTGGAATTTTTTGCAAAATTATAATCCCAGCCAACTTCTCCTCTTATCCAAAGCCGTCAAATACCAACGCTGCTTTGTCATACCCCTTGGTGTCTCATATGGAAGCATAAGGGACCCTTTAGCGTCTGTATGAGCTTTTTCTCCCTAAGTCCCACCCCTTTTTGCTCTGTGATCTAAAAACTGTTGGGCAAGCCTCGGTAAGAACTTCTGTCAACTTTCTTCTTTCCTGTACTTTTATCATGCAGTGTGTAAGGCTAATCTATGTTGAAAACATGACCAAATCTTAAAGCTGGTCAAAAGATAAAAGTGACATATATATATAGTCACCAAGAACCACCCGTCAGGATTTCTTGTAATTTTTGGTAAAATTCTATGGCAGACAACAATGACCCAGCACAATGTTTCATGGTGTATTGTCATCAGCAGTTGACAGGTCTATTTAAACAGACTCAGTTTTGATCCGCTGAATGTCACAGGCCTCCACCGCCCCCACCTGTGGCTCTGTTCTTCCATGGTTCCCCATGGAGCTCTGCATTGATCTCTGCTGGCTCTGCCTTTGATCACTTCAATTATGCCTCTCAGGTAGCGAGAAGAGTGTGTACCAGAGCGCAACACAGCCTTGATGTCAAAATAAAATCTGTATTTACATTTATTCTCAATGTTTCTATTCACACTGACTGAACTGAAGCCGAATGTGAAACATGTTCTTCCCTTTTGGTTTATTTCTCTGAAGTGGTGAACTGTCCTGTTTCCTCCCCCGATTAGTTGAAAACAATGTTAGACAATGAATACAAATCAGTTCAAAATGAATTGGAAAAGTCAACAGATTCTGCTACATAATTAAGAGATCCGTTAGTAAAAATGCTCTGCTATCCCCCTAAAAATACCCAGAGATTTACATTAGTTAGTGAAGGCAAGCTTTGACTTGTAATTTTACATTTACATTTACATTACATTTTCTACCTGAGTATGTAGCCAAAATGGCTGCCTGGAATTCCTAGATTGTAGAAAAAATGTAAATCTCAATCTTTGTGGTAGAGAACAAACCAGGACTGTGTGATAGTAGACATGTGATTTTAGCAAGAATTCAAAAGCATAACTACTATTAACCCATTAATGACTAAAAACTATATTTAGTATGTTAAGAAAAAGCCCCACAGAATATTTTCTGTTGGAGGTGGAAACACAAAATCAGCTGTTGAGACGTGATGTGCTACACAAGACAAAACCAAATTTTTTTGATGTCATATATATTTATAATGCATTAATTGGCACTAACCGATTTTCACCCAGTTATATCATGACATTCACCCGTCATTCAATCTTAAACTTAAATCAGTGATTTGTGTGAAACTGGATGATATTTTATGGAGAAAATATTTTCAGTTTTTTCCTGCTGGGGCTCAGCAGCTTCCCAGTGAACACAACCTCAGAGACAGACAGAGGCCAGTGAGAGGACAGCGGTATTGAGGCGATTTACTAAGTTTGCAGAAGTCCCTCCCTAGCTGGAAAATAAAATACAGTTAAGTGGGTTACTTGAGTTACGCAAGTTACATAAATGTGTGATCTTTTCCTAAAACATAACCAAGTAGTGTTTTTGTGGTTAAGCCTAACCAGAGTGTGACTGTTTCACAATGTTATCCATGCAAGCTTTATTTTGAAACACTATCATCACATATTTATTATTGCTTAACTTGACCATGGAGCCCTATGCGTCCAGAAATGACACTAAAAGGCACCTACACAGAGGGTTACTGACAGCAGTATTTGATGAGTTGGGAATGAGAATGTGTTTACCAAAGTCATTGAAGTGGTGTGTACAGAATGACCAATAAAAGCAGGTGGCAAGAAATTCTTTGAAATTCCAGTAGCCAGTACCTCAGCTCATTACACTACCACCTCTTACACTCATGCCAATTCTCTGTCTTCTCCACATCATCACTTCTTTCTTATCTTTCCAGCTTCCTCAGAGTTGTCCAGATGTCCTTCATGTCATATCTGTGAGGTCTATATTTGTATCAAGAGTGTAGGAGCAGCTCAGAGCAGCTATTGGCTGCTATACAAAATGGATTATTCAGCTAATTTCCCCCCTGTGGCTCTTCCTTGCAGTCCTCTGTAATGAGAGCCCCATGCTGCTAAAATGACACTCTACTGTCACCGCTATGAGCTGCACTGACAGCCAGTTGTTACCCTGCGGAGTCCTCAGGAATAATGTTCTTCCAGGGACAAAGCTGAGGGTACGAAACACGAGAGGTCTGGTGATTGAACATAACTGAAGGAACGTGCACAAGTAAAGAGGAAGGTACATCACTGTTAACAGAGAGTGAACAATGAGACACACTGGGCTGTAACTAGCTCATATGTTCTTCTGACATTATAAAATATCATCAATTTGTGAAAAAGGAGGCATTAGATTCTTATCAAAGTGAAATCCTCTGATGATAATTTCCCAGACTCAAACCATCACTGCAGGTCATGTTCCAGAGCTATTATCTTCCTGTTGGTTGTTTGTCATTGTGAGTATCCTTAAATAAGCTTCTTGAATGCATTTTACAATTTTAAAACTGTATGCCTGGTGGCTTTAAATACGGAAGCCAAAAACGTCTGTGCTTGTACTTTTTTTAATGACGTTATCTCGAGATCACAAGTTAATTATATTGTTAGCTCAAGATAACAAGATTAATCAACCCGTTATCTTGAAAAACAAAAACAAAAGGTTGTTTCCTCTTATTACATATAGTGTTCATCAGAGATCAGGAGTGTCATTCCAGCATGCATATAAATGTAGCATTAGTAACAGTAACATTAGCAACATAATGGACAATGCATGGAGGAATGACATGCAACATGAGTTAATATTCATTGACCGGTAAAGGACAAAGTGCATGAAAGGGATCTTTAAGCTCATTTCATGAATCTCAATCTTCTCCTGGTATATTTTGTCAGTATTGCATCGTATTACCAGATGGACAGAGCACTATCAGATGGACATTCTGGTAACAACTCAGTTTTGAATCCTCCCTGACAGTGATCTTGAAAGCTGAAATCAGGTCTGATAAAAAAAGTGATCTCCATGATCATCCTGTGATCTTGAGAAAACAAAAGTCATGTTGTGATAAACTGTCTTGTTATCTCAAGATATCAGCCTTTTGTTTTGATTGGTTAATTTATCATATTTTAATTCATGTTAATTTTATCATGATCTCGAAATAATGGCACTAAAGATGTATTTTCAAGCACAGCCGTTCTTGGCTACCGTACTTAAATGAAGATTTACATTTTATACATGGAAAATTCAATAAAGTTCATTTTACTGCAAACCTAATACAGAGGTTGTGTGTTTATAATGTCCAACCATCCTCGTACTAAAGCTGAATGCCCAGCTTACCGATCATCATCCTCAGCCAGTGCCACCTTCTCAAAGTGGATGTGCAGCCTCTGGCCCTCAGGGGCCTCCAGCAGCCAGTGGCAGGTCAGGTTGTTGCTGTAGTTGCTGGGAAAACCAGGAGAGACGATACGACCGACTGTGACGTTCCTGATCAAACCACCACAGGCAGCTGAGAGAGGAGAGGATGACATGCAAAAGTGCTCTCAATTTTCACACTGCACTGAAAGTACAGCAGAATTCACAAACTCACATCCCCCATCAACTTACTGAGCATAGATTAACCCTTTTAGCTGTCAGTACAGACAAACAGGATCAGGCTAAAAAAAAATATCTGTGAGATTATGTTACATTCTTTTTTCACAACATCAAATTATAAAATATTAGCTGGGAGTACAAACTAATATTCCAATATTCTCACATTCAGTATCATGTACTTTTCCACAGCACGAATTTGATCAGTACAACAGAGTCATGTCATACTCACCGTTCTGCTTCACAAGTACTGTTGTGATTTACAAATCAATGCTTCTCCTCTGCTGTCTCTCAAGTGCTGTTAAAGTTTCTGTCAATACAATTTGACACTTCCTGCAGATGTTTCACATTATGAGCCTATTACAAACATTACAGATGATATTTTACTGTGCCTGTTCTCCCTCTCAACCCGTCAAATATGGCAGCTTGGTCAGTGGCCCTACACTTCAAAGTAGGATGCTGTAGATTTTACTAGATTAGTACGTTTTAGTGTCATTTCTGGATGAGCCTGTCTGGTGTAATGTTTTGATGTGCCACTGAAGTCAGGTGATGTACTATAAAGAGGGAGAAAGCCGGCATATGCAGGTGGTTTGGGGTGGATGGATGGCTTAAACAAGCTGTTCATGTCCCGGTTATGGACTTTAACCCAAACCACAATCTTTTCCTAAACATAACCAAGAAGTAGCTGTGCCTAATCCTAAACACACTGTGACCATTTAAAATCATCAAATGTGAAATGTTTCTCAGCAACCTTTATTTTAAAAGTCTAACCGGACATTGAATATTTATTATTGCTTACTCGACCGGACTTTCGATATTAATTGTTGCTAACTAGACCTGCACATGCAAAACTAATGCTAGAGGGTATCTACAGTGTCCTAGTTTGAAGCTTGAGGCCACTGACCCAGTTGCCGTATTTGACGAGCTACAAGGGAGAACGTGTTGAATGTGACACATCTACTGTATGCAGGAAGTGTTGCGTTTTGTTGATAGTAGCTTAACAGCAACCAAAAATAAATGTCAAAATGGAAACCACTAGAAATAATTGGTGAATGAAAACAGAATTTGTGTTTAAAAAAAAGTGGTACTAGTGGAATTAGTGATATCGAAATATATATATATTATAACTTCTCAAGACAAAAGGTAAATATGGAAGATGTTAAAATAAAAGCAGGTCAGAAAACAGAGAGGCTTCTCACTGGAATATAATTAGATATACAAGTTGTGAAAAATAACATCAAAGAATTCTCTAAATCTTAAAAAAATAATGTTCCCGTTACTCAGAATAATCCACAGACTTCACTGTAAGCAGTTTTCACTGGAATTGCTTTCTAGCAAATAAATGGTCCTCATCAAACCTGTCGACAGTCAACAGTATAGCTCAATATCATAGGAGGTAGGTGAGAAAATACTGGGTGAATAGACCCTTTAAATTGAGCACATAATTACTGTATGCTGTAATTTGTCCAAAAGTGGATCTTAAAGTGATTCATCAATTACCCATTACAATAGATTTTGAAATTCAACAGCATGGAGGGAGCCAAGGAATATGTGCGAGAAAGAAAACCGATACAATCAGATTCATCAACACATACAGAAAATCCATCTCCAGCTATAGGAAGTGTTTGTGTGTGTGTGTGTGTGTGTGTGTTGTTTCCCAGCTGATCAGGTCAAGGTTACTCATGCAGACAAAGCTTAATTAAAGTAGAGCAGGAAGAGTAAACCCAGTGGCATCCTGCCCAGCCCTCAGTAATCACACCTCGATACACCTGCTTTATGCTGTGACACACACACACACACAAGCACACAAACACACACACACACACATAATCAAGATGGCAGAGATACTGATGCACAGCCACACAAACTCCGCCTTTGAAATTGCTTTCAGAGAAACATTCCCTGAGCTGAGAATCAGAGTCGATCAGAGTGGTCAGGAGTAAAATGGTCACTTATTATTCATCAGCCAGCCTCATCGGAGCAAAGAAAGAAAGAAGGAAAAAAACATTCATCATCCTCACACTCCTGCGGGAGTCCAGGTCTGTCTGTATCTATGTCTGTCATGCAAAAGGACCAGAAGGTGCAATAGATAACTCTTGGCTGCATGTCCTCTAAAGAAAATTACCCAGAATGCTGTCAGAGAATGGCTTAAGCACAGTAGTTTAACAAAACAAAAGCAGCGGGCCAAAGGGCCAAGAGTATTACTATTATATATTCAAGGCTAATGTTTATTATGCTAATAATGTTGTTATATTGTAATAATAATAGTAATGCTAATACTATTATGTACTACTACATTTCTGTTTACAATATCATATTTATAAAATAATTTTGTTTTTATTATGTAATATTTGTTATATATACAGATCTCAATTAAACTTTCATCATTTCAGATGCAATACACAATTTGTATTCATTAAATTCCTAAGCAAAATATGGATTATGTATTGTATGTATGTACGATTATGTATTACGTGTATATTACATCTGATATGTATTATTATATAAGATACATAATGATGAAAATAATAATAATAATAATAATAATAATAATAATAGTTATTATCATTCTTATTCTAAAGAAATACATTAGTTTAATCAATATAAAATATTGTGCAATTTTTATGTTATTATTATAAATAACATTTATTAGATTTGTTATATTTCTTATTGTAAATATTATGTTAAATTATTAAGGGATAAAGTAGCAAAATGTGAAGGTTAATAATGCAAATAATAATAATAACTTATATTTTCTACATTTTATATTATTTAAACAATTACATAATATATTATTAAAATGATTAATTATTAAATATCAGCATGTACTATGGAGATTGCAAATGGTTTAATCTTTAAAGAGAATCAGTTTAAATATCATACATCTCTGATGCAATCTTTTTGTCTTTGAATGAATTGTTCTTTCTTGCTTTCTTCAGTGACAACAGTATGTGGGTAACAGTGATTCATACCATTAAATATAGTCTGGTGACCTTACCGAGGCAGTGTGGTTCCTTGCCACTCCAGTAGGGAGTGCTAGCATTGCGGCAGGTCAGCATGCTGGGGCCTTGCAGCTGGTAGCCAGTCAGACAGGAGAAGAAGGCCTCCCCTCCAGAGTGGAGACTGCTCACTGAGACGTCACCGTAGAGGGGCCGCTGGGGGAAGACGCAGCTCAACACGAAGGCTGCAGACAGAGACGGACAGAGACAGAGAAATATAAAGACAGAGAAAGAGGAAGGGAGAGACACAAAGGGAGAGAGAATTAAGCCGAAAAACAGTTGAGCAAGAGCTGAGGTTTGGTCTCAGAAGTTGAAAGGGCTCAGTGAAGTTGGTTTGAGCTAGTCATGTGTCACACCAAAAAGAGCTTCCTGCCAACTTCCATACAGACACCCCAGAAAGCTCCAAGAATGAAATTGGCTTGTTTAGTCTCTAAATGGTTTTGGATTTGTTGCGAGCAGGAGAAACTGAACCCAAGAAATAAATTCTCCAAAAGCCAGGCTCTAACAACTCCTTCAAATTTTGGTGTGAGCATTTGTAACAGCGTAAATTTGGGGAAACAGTGTATCCTCATTTATTTTACTCATTTAGCACATTCACTTTGGGATTACGGTGTCTGGTCATTTAGAATACACTAGCACAATAGATTCACCCAAACTTAAAGGGACACTTAAAGGGACCCATTTGCATTAAGCTTTGTATCGTTAGAAAACCCCAAGTTCATTGATTTTTTGGAATGGAGTCGTGCACCCGCATTGCTTTCATTTCCTGAGACGGAAGAATTACGGAAGTTTCAGTGTTGCACTTCCTTGCTTCCCAATGAATGGTAAAAATCGTCATTTTGCATACACTGGAAGCAGGAAGTCCTCAAATATCTTTTGTAGAAGGGGGGTTGAAGGACTACAAAACACTTTTTTAATAGGACCCACAAATTTCAAAATTTATGTTAAACCATTTCGACTACATATATAACCCACTTTCAATAAAGATGAATCTTTTCACGGGTGAAATGCTTCTTTAACTGTGAAAGCAGGAGCAAAATCTGTATTTTGAAAAGCAGAGCCCCCGTCCTCAGTGGATGTTGATGCAAATCCAAAAGCTGAACCAAAAACACTGAGGTGAATACCAAATAATTGTCTTAAATAATAGTTCAAGAAATGGACAAAGAAAGTCCAGTTGCTAAGAAACACCTGGTAAAAAAAACACTACCTGTACTCAAGAGGGAACCTCTGTGGCAAATGAACCCAACACAGAAGTGCCACAACCTGCAGTTCCTCCATCCACTTGAGGCTGGCTCCAGCAGTGAGTCAGTCTCCATCAGACTTCATATTAAAATCCCCAACTTTACAGCAGAAACGTGTACAGCCTGATACATTTTGTCTCTATAGCTAATTTTCCCGTTACTGTATTTATGACCTTATTTTTGTAAATGTGACAGAAATCCCACAGGTCCTGACTTTCCAACTGTCAGAAAGTGTTTAAAATAAGCTGTCTGCTTAAACAGAGGTAAATAAAACAACAAGTGTCCAGTGGAAAATACACAGCAACACAGCGGTGACATTTAGTGTACTGGTGTTCCTCTGTGGCTACCACCTGCTGGATCTGTAAGGTAGCATTCACACCCACACACACTTGTACAAAGACCTGTCACATCACTGCCAATATGTGGGGAACATATCCAGGCTGGCTCTTAGGTGACCAGTTAACTAACTGGCTTTTTTATTGCCACTGATTTGTCTTCACTCAGCCTCCTGGCGTTCGGCCAAACATATTAATAATATATTTCTGCTAAAGACACTGATCCATCTCACTGTAATTGTCCTAGTTTTTTATTGTTAGCCCTCGGATGGCTTGGCAGTAGCACTGCTATTGATTCTGTCTGTTGGGGACAGCGCTGTGCCTCAGGCGAGGAAATATGTAGGGAGATTAAATAGGCCAATAAATGACAACCTACGACCTCGGCCGCTTCCAACACTCTGTTAGTGCTGAGGGATGTTTGCCAGCTCTATAGTGTCCCACAGAAATAGAGATAAGAAGAGCAGTGTTGGTCTTTGTAGTATTTCTCATTAGAGCAACATCCCAGACTAGTGCTGCCATAGCAGCAGCTGCTGGAGCTGTGTCCTATCACTCCCTGAGCTAGTCATTACCTTGGTCAGCTGTAGCTATTTTATATCCAGGCCAACCAAAAACTATGAGACTCACAGGCTCACTAGAGACTAGAAAAGAGATAAAAGAGCCATCATGGTTGCATTGTGGCATCATAACACTGGTGCTAACAGGGAGCTTTCACAGAGACAAATTGCCTCGAAGCGGTAAAATGGCTTCTATATGCTACATCACTTGTCTTGTCTTCTTACACCTTATGGCCATTTATCATGTGTTGGTTTTAATGAAAGGTTATTGATAAGCAGTGCTTTTGTTTTTTTCTCTGTCATACTAGAGGGTACAAGTTGATCTACAGTATGGTGTTCAGCTTAAGTCTATTGGATCACATGGGCACAGGCACCCCACAGTTTTTGTTGCCTGACCTGCATTAAAAATAAAAATAATTATGAATTAGATCAGATCACATATTTGAATGTAATAAACCAATTACATGATGTCTAAATTGCATAACCAGAGTTGCTGAAGAATATTAAAATAAATAAATAGGAGGCATTTATATTAAGAGGCAATATGAATGTAACTTTTATGCCTTTGTCATAGCATGTAGTTTTAGTCTAGTTCCAATTAAAAATCCAATTAACAAGTGGAAATTCAAATCAGCACAAAGTTGGCAACTGACCCAAAATTCCTAATGTCTGTATAATATTGGTAAACTAGATGTTATTTTCCATAACCTGTGCTAGTGGGAGCATGTTGTACAGGAGAGTCCCACAAATTGAGCTTTGGGGAACTCCGTATGTCATGTTTACACGCTGAGATGTGTAATTACTGATCTACACAAAGCAGAGTGGTAGAATTCATATCAGTTCAGCACTGTGCCAGTAAAGAATGACTAGTGTAGAGGACTGTATAGGCACCACTGACACATATTTCTCTGGTGTTTTCAGTGATATACCATTTTGTGATTAACTCTGAATATGTGAATGCACTGAGATAAGTCATCTTAAATAAAACACAGGAATGATCAAAGAAACAAAGTTCCCAGAGCCAAAAATGTTAAGACCCTTGGAGATGGGGACAGTGCCAGTGGCAGATCAGGGGTTCGTATTTTTAAAAAGAGGGACCAGAGAATGTCTCCAATAATTTGGGTCTCACACTCTGACGCTCAGCCTTCCCAGGAAAGTTTATTCCAGTGTGCTGGAAAAGAAGATATTCAAACAGGAGTCCAGTAGGTGCTGGCCTCCAGTTTGGGGACCTCACTGCATCTGTAAGTACTATGACTTTCCGAGACTGTCTATGGCTCTTCGGTCCAAGCCCATTGGTTCCTATAGTTCCTATTTAAAGATTCAGTATACTGAAGATATAAAATTATCTCACAAATATAGCTTAAAAAAAGCCTAGTAATTTGGTTTAAAAAGCTGGCCACTGTCAAACAGGAGAAAAAGTTTTATATGTTGTCCCCCACTACAAAGCAGATGAATAGGCACAAACAACAGAAGTCCGGCTGCATCATACTGACCTAATAGACATTTATATGGAAACTGAAACTTATACTGTAAATAATGTGTGCACATTCATTTCAGAACCTTATTTTGAGAAATGGCCAACATAAATGTTACACCCTGTGTACTGTAATATAGCAAACTACATACTACTATTTTACATTTTATGGGTAAATATATATTTTTCTTGGTATGTACATTTTTACATTTGAATTTCTAGTACTGCTAGAATGGTAAAATCTCGGCAGAGTTATCAGTACTTGTACTTCAGTAGGATGTATTACTGTTTCCTCTGCTGCTCCTGAGCCTCTAAACCAACACATGAGCAATAAGCCAGCTCTCTCTTCGGCCTCCAGTGTATCTAATCTCACCTCGTGGCCACAGTGTAGATCACAAGGGAAGAGCAATAATTTGAGATGTTTAATGATCCCCTGTAGCTAGCGGATGTAAATTGAATTTATTTACTTTGCATCCGCATTGTGCTCCGGCTTTGATGTGGAATGGGTCAAACTTCATCTCTAATCTCGTTTGCTCCCTCAGAGCATTTATTTCTTCTGACTGTTGGCCTTGCATTACTGTGAGGAGCTGACAAACTCTGCAGAGATTAATGCATCGTACAGCTCCGTTTCCGGGCTTCACTCTGGGATAGCTGGGATCTCTGTGCCACAGAGTGGGCAAAAGACATTTAAAAGAGTTTGCTTGTCGTGCTTAATTTATGGTGCATATATGATGATTGTCTAAAAAAGGTAACTCAACATTTGAGCCCTAAGCAAGATATATCAACGTCCAGTTGACTAGATTGCCTTCCAATGTGGATAGTAGAGTTGTTCCGATTCCGATACTGCTGAAAATGCTGGCATCAGTATCGGCAAGTACTGGAGTTCAGGCACCGATCCGATA
>NW_023340257.1:1181771-1182119 GCF_004916995.1 Morone saxatilis | reverse complement strand
CGACGTGCATTTATTAAATTAGTAATGCTATTTACTGGTTAGCTCCGTTAAGCTCTGGTACAGTGTCCTTCTTTCGCCTCTTCTATAAACAGTGGCGCTGTGCTGCAACCTGGCAGCAGTTTTTAGAGGGACGAGAGGAATAGATCACATGACACAGGAGCACAACAACAACCACGACGTGTGTGCAGAAGCGGTTGACGCGAGGCTTGGTCTGTCTCTCTCTCTCTCTTCCCTCCCTCTCCCTCTAACCCCAACTGGTCGACGCAGATGGCCACCCACCTAGAGCCAAAGGGTCTGTCCTAGGTTTCTGCCTCTTAAAAGGATATTTTTCCTTGCCCCCGTCGCCAA
>NW_023340257.1:1173995-1181608 GCF_004916995.1 Morone saxatilis | reverse complement strand
TGAGATAGTAGGGTAAACACAGGTGTTACCAATCATACTACATACAGCTCTGTTATCATGTTGTCATTTTGTGTTGCAGAGCCTTTCCCAGTGAGCCCCCTGAGTCCTGGATAGAATGGAACCTTAATTAGTAGCACTGGTTACTTTTGATAAAAGTGGTAAAGCTGCAGCTGCTGCTGCTGCTGCTGCTGCGTCATTTGTCGCGACCGTTGGGTATAATAACTATATTAAAATAAAGGATTCTGGATCGACATCAAACATCAAACTTTATTGGGCACCTGAAAACGCACTTGGATAGGTGAGCTCAGCTGTCTTACGTTGCTACTAGCTTTGTAGTTAAGGGAGGTTAACTAGATTAGATTAGATCATTTTTGAATGAGTCTGAGTTTGTCTCTGTTATTGTTACTACTAATAACAGCAATATTTTCCTGTTACCCTGAGTAACTGAGTCTATATGCATTTTTATCGAGTTATTAACTTTAAAGGAAAGCTTTAATTGTGTGTTTCTTTCATATTCAAAGTGATCATATACATAACAACTAATCAAATATGATATTGATACTGTGTGCTCAAAGACCTGAGACTTGACTCGGACTCTGGCCAGTGACCAAGCGGTAGTATCTGATGAGTTGGACATTCATCTCCCCAGAGGAAACAACCTTTCTTTTTTAAACAGGGTTTAGACATTAAAGTGTTGATTTTCTAAATAACCTTTCAGTCACTAATTAGATTAAATAAATGTTGAGCCTATTTTAGGTTGTATTCCAGCTGTTCCTATATATGTCTGTGATATGTGGACTGTAGCAATGGAAATTAAATGTAAATTTGAACAAATGGCTACTCAAAGTAATTTATAGTGATTGAGAGGAAATTGTGAGAGAGGGAAGGTACGGGGAGAGAAATTAGATCATTTTGGCATCTCATAAACATTTCATAAATAACTATATTAGAATGAGAATACTGCTGTAAATTAAAAGCTGCTAAAAAAGTGACTTTACAGGAGCTCTCTGATCAGAACCACTGGAAGACAAAAGACCAGCCATGCAGTAACAGTACTGTGTTATCTTCCACATCACTTCGTCTGCCATTTGGTGCTGGGAAGGTAGTGAACAGCTGCCTGCTGCGGCCAAAAGCGACACTTTGAGAGCGGTGAGAGTGAACCAAAACAGTAAAATTGTGGGCCAGACAGCTACACAATGAGCTGGAACTCACTATGAAGCTCTGTAAAGAGCAGAGCTGCAGATTCAGCTGATAGTTCTCTGTAGGTTCAACCCCTTTCACATTCTCACGTTTTCAAATTGTCATTTCATACATTGTTATAAATTCATTGATTATGGCTGTTTTAATTAACATAAGAAAGAAAGAAAGCAGTAAAATATACTGTATGTTTGTGTCAAAATGTCACAATATGATCTGTGTACAGCATTGGTCTTGAAGTATTACTAATATACAATATTACAAATTTTGTTTGTTTAGTTGTCAGATATCAGATGGATACTTAAGTGTTGCAAGTGTGTGTGGTTGTACAGACCAATCTACTGAGCAAACAGATGATGACGCTATAGACTTATGTTTTGGCCTGTAACTTTTGAACCACAAGTCTCAGAAACGAAATTCTATCTATTCACATAAGCCACTGGCGCCTTAACTGATTTATCCACCATTTTGAATTTTGTCCAAATCAGTTTTTCGCTACTGCTCTTACAAATTTTTAGCAATCGTCACCAATCTGGTACAGAACACCTCTGGACCTAACTGGTGCTGTAGAATCATCTTCTAACTATAAAGGTCTGCCTGAATGGACCGATGTTTGTGTGTAACCCCAGTCACTGAAATGAGTAAACAATATGAGAGCAGACCCTGAAGTCCCGTAAGTGCTTCAGAGGGGTGCTGATTATTTCATGTCTTTTCCACCAGAATCTGTTTCCTGAGTCTTCATTTAATACTGTCATCTGTTTAATTATTCTTTTTTTAATTTTTTTATGTGTCATTCACGAGTCCCCTAACTTTATGGGAGTGTGATACTAAATTATTGAGGTAGCCCTTTAATCTACCCCTGGGTCTTTTTAGCCATGTTTCAAGAAACAGTCATGGAATCAGTTTCTATGGCAATATGAAACTGGCTACATAAATGTTCTCTGGGTGAAAGTATATGTTTCTATCAGACATCGCCAAAGTTACCAGTCCAAGTCTTTTAAATAAGGTTGTACACCTTCAGTTTACTATCCAGCATCGTGACAGTGCTGCAGACATTCTATATTTATAGCACCATGAAATTTCCTTTTGCTAACAGAGACAAATGGTCTATTAGTGGTCTTGCATTTTACATGGACTGATGAAAACTAGATACATCTTCCTCTGTGCCTGGACATCAATAAAGAAACTGACAGAGAGGATTCATTCACGCCTTGCTCATCAGAGCTCATTGAGAATAATTGGGCGTGACAGGCTTGCACAGAACCAGACACTGTGGGTGGGAAATATCCTTCAGTGATGAAATTCAATTTCATGCATTGTCATAACCTTTGCCGTGTGGTAAGGGGCTGGGCTTTGAAATGGGGGGTTTGTATGGAGGGATGGTTTACTGTACAGTCAACTCTACAAGACCCATCAGGACCACATCGGTGTAAGGTACATCCCTGAGCAGGAGACCTACATTCAACTTCATGGCTTAAATTGAAATTCATCATAATTTAAAGAGGACAAGGGAATGCATTGTTCTTCTGAGAGATTTGTCATAATTTTGGTGCAATGACAGCTTGTCTGAGTCAGAGTTAGAGTGGAGGACAAAACGACACAATAAAAGAAAGAAAGGTGTGAATGTCATCCAAAATAATCCTATTATAAGCATGAAGGAAAAGCATAAACTTTGACATCTATAACTGCCTATTTAGGCTTAATTGACACTCCTAGTTACTGCATTATTTCTTTAAGAAAAGTCAACACAATACCTGCTGGAGTGAGAGTGACAGCACTAAATTTTAGGTTTAAATGCTCGCCAGTTTCTATGGAAATCACACACTTTCCATTATTCCTTTAACACAGCAGGTGCTAAAACAGAGAGCCTATAAATAACAGGAGCTTCATGACTGCTGTTACCTCCTGTCTTACTGTTCCCTACAAATTAATTAAAGATCAAAAAGAGTTCCATTTCAAAGCTAGGCTTGATGACACTGCTACTTTTGTACAATGTCTGCTGGCATGGAAAGTTGTGATATGTAACTTTTTCTCACAGTGAAATGCTTATTGTGTCTGCCTGTTTGTTAAATCCTACCGATTCCCCCAAAGGGCTTTTCATTGATATTAGGGTCAATCTAGGGTGTGTACCTCTTGGCTGGTGATCAAACCAACAAAAAAGTAAGAAAAGAAAAGCACAGCACAGCTAAAGGAACACACAATGAGCATCAATATTGTCTTTGTTTGTTTATTTATTACAGATTGGCTGCGTCCCTAGTGCGTGCAGTGGCTGATGCTGCTTAGCTAAAGAGATTAAAAAGCTTAACAGGAATTCCACTGGCCAGCCAATGAAGAATTATAGCTAACTCCACCTGTTTTCTACCCAGAAGACAACACTGCTGTCTCCTTATTTGAGATTCAGTGATGGAGGAACACTGAATTTAAAGTCTACCGGTAAGACCACCTCAGCTGATGATGGGAATAACACCGTATCCTAAAAGCAATGCAAGCAAAGCAGCCACAAAATATGTCTGATTACTTCTTTTTCAACTGGATTATGCTAAGTGTCCACAAACAATGGAGTGCTGTGGCATTTTTAGCAGAACTTTTGTCGAACACCCTGTTTCTATTTATTGCTGCCGCTCCTGTTGAAAGTGCTGCGTTATGGAAATGAGAACTCTATACATTAGCTCAGCTTGTTTCTTTGGTAACTTAAGATCCAGACATCCAACAACTAAAATCCTTCATCCGGTTCAAATCGAGTTAAAAAGCAGCCAAGAGTCTAACAGTGGATGGTAAAATGTGGCTTAAACGTGATAAAAAGTCAATGTATGACAGCTTCTGGCAGACAACCACAACGCTGACGCAGGCACAAGGGATATGACGCCATATACAGGCGACCAGTGAAACGCAGCGTTACCTGAATAAAATGACAGATTAGAGTTTGAACATCGTTGGAAACATTTGGGATAATGGAAGTACACCAATCACTACATATAGAACATAGCTCTACCGTTTATAGACAGTTTAATGCAGTAATGTTATAGCTTTAAGTGGCAAAATATTGTACATGAAATAACAGTCCATTGCCCCTATTACACAAGTACAAACCAGTCAACATCAGTCAACGTAATGTTATGAGAGAACTATACTTGACTACATGAATTTGCAAACTGAAAGTCAGAATTACAACACAAACACTTGTGTCCTTCCGTGTAGGTCATCACTGAAGAGATCACCCCATGTCTTTTTTATGCTTGATAGACTCAATTGAATGCTATTTGATATGGCAGTAATTTAATGCGTGGGGGCATCAATTCAACTCCCCCCAAAATTAATTAAATGAAAAGTCCTGTTGCAATTACATCTTTATAATAACCAAAAGAATATTAGATGCATGCTCATTTTAAATTAATTTGTCAGCATGTCAATGGCTTATAATTATCTAAGGAACAGAGTGATCTGGCCCATCTGCCGCTCAACATTTAGCTCGATATCAAAGCACTTCTCCGATCATGCAAGAGTCAAATGGAAGAAGATTCCTGAGTGTTTTCCATCAGGCAATTAGTTCAAGCATTCAGCTCTTAAACTCACTTTACATCATCTACATCAATTGTGTTGTATTCCAACTAGGGTTTTCTGGGGCTTTGATAAAGACATTTTGAAGTCATTTTAAACTGAAGCAGTCAATCGCTGGTACTTTGTGCATACATTTAATATCAATATGTATGACCATTCAAATGCAAAGCAAGATGAGAGAAGAGTTTTGTTCTTATTAGGGTGGAGCGACAGCTTTAACGCACTGAAAGGACACTACGATCTGTCAGATAAATCTGTGTTATAGATCACTGAATCCACCCGATTTGGATGTTAACAGTAGAGTGAATAGTTGTTATTAGTGGTCATTGGCTTCATAGATATGGGTTAGGAGCCTGCTACACTTGTCTACTGGCAGGAATAATATTAGTGTATAATTAGTGTATAATCACCTGAACATAGGTATCAGATGTTTCTGTTACCTTAGAATGAGTCTTTTCCCTTCCATGTTGATCCACTATGTTTCTATATTAGCCCAGAATGGACAATCAAACAAATTTTTTGTGCATTTTGCAGCCATAGTTTCTCTCTAGCACTTTAAAAGGCTGAAGCAACAGAGTAGTGATCTGCAACTACACCACTAGATGTCACTAAATCCTACATACTGGGATTTCCAGTTTGCTGATGGAGTAGCTAGACGCTCAGTGTGACCGCGCTCCCAGCTCTATCCCAGAGATCTCTCTACTTCGACCATGATCATGCGACTGAGATAGTAAAGAAGCGTAGAGAATAGAGTGGGATAAAGAAAGCCCTGAAGTTTGTTTCCAAACACCATACACCAGTATTCGGATCCAATGGAATACACGAGGAGTTGAGGAGGTGCTGCAGGAGTTAAAGAGACGCAGACTACCCGTGGAAGAGGTGGAGACAGCAGTGGGAGAGAGCAGCCTGGAGACACGGCTTAATGGGCTGCTGGGATGGCAGCAGGTCGCTGAGAGAGAGGACTGACCGCCACTCAGAGAGGTAGGGAAAAACTCCTGAAGTTCCAGAGGGGACGGCCCGAGCAAATATGAACGTCTACAAGATTGTTGAAATTCTAAGAGTCTTAAATGACTATGATAGTTTTGTATTTTGGCGGGTTCACTTAACATAGGAAACACATTGGACTCATTGGATGGTAGAACTTCTGCTCTTTTACTCAATAGCATTCCTGAAGACTGGGCCCTCTTCCAACAAGACGCTTCACCCTCAACCCACCAATAGGGTCACAGTCGAGGAGGAACAAGAGCTTCATCTGTGTCTGGAGGTCAGTTCACGTTTGTGTTGCATAGTTCCTGTTCTTGATTATATTTTGTTTTGGGGGTCTACTAGCTCATTTAATATTTGGAAAATGCATGATAGGGTCACATAACTTGAGAACTGTTTCCTTAAATGTGAATGGCCTGAGTAATACAGTCAAGAGGAGTAAAGTTGAAAAAATATGAAAAAGGACAAGATACAAGTAATATTTCTAAAAGAGACACACATGTCAAAACATGATAAGCTGAAAAAGTTTAGGTAGTAAATTATTTTTCCAGTTCCTGTAAGAAGGGCTGAAAAAAAAAGGAGTAGTTCTGGGATCTTTCTAACTTTGTCAACTTTGAACTAATTAATGAAAAGGGGGACAAAGAGGACAGATATATAACTACAGAATGAAGAACTGGTAATGTTTGGGTGACTTTTGTCAATAAATATGCCCCACCAGAGAGTGATAGAAAACTTTTTAAACTTCTATTTGATACAATTACTACTAAAAGCGAGAGAACTTTAGTTTGTGCAGGAGACTGGAACACAGTTCTTAACTACTCAGTTGATACGACAAGCACAAAAAGACAAAAATCACAAAGGTCAAAGACCTCAATATGTTAATGAAAGAGACATGTATGTACTATGTTTGGAGGAACAGTTGAAAAAGACTATACACATTATTCAGCTACTCATCAAAAGCACTCCAGAATAGATTATTTCCTATTGAACACTATAGATAGATACAGGGTGAAGGAGTGCTCAATAGGAACAGCAGTTATATTGGATTATAATTCAGTTTATTTAACTGTACAATTGAATAACAGACCAAAGAGTACATTATGGAGCCTAATATCAGCATCTTAAATAATGAGGCTGTTGTACAGGAAATTAAGAAAGAAATTAGTGATTGCAAAAAAGATAACAAGAATGACTAAGTAGACCCTACTATTTAATGGGATACGGTTAAGGCAGTAATGAGTGGGAGACTGATTTCGAGAACGGCTTATTTAAATAAGATGAGTAAGACTAAATACAATGAATTACAGGATACTTTGAGAAAACTAGAAAAACAACAACAAAGGATTCATAGGATAGACAAATCAAATTAAATTATTTCGAATGACGAATAAAAAAAACTAAAAGTTCACGATTCACAAAACAAAAAAAAAGTTTTAACAAATCGCCTAAGGGCATAACAAATTAAAATTCAATACACAAGATCAGAGACCCTTTAATTAATAATATAACCTACAAACCACAAGAAATTCATAAAATCTAAAATATCATAAAATAAAGAATCATAAATGAAACTCTATACTCACAGCCTAAGACTGTAGACGAAGGAAATATTAAACCTCCATAGGAAAAATAAAAAACGATGACTTAAATGCCCCAATCACAAAAAAAAGAATTGGATATGGCAATTAGTAAACTGAAGATAAATAAATGCCCAGGGAGTAATAGTTTCCTGAATGAATGACACACAATCTTTAAAGAAGACCTTTTTCCTGTCTTGCTAGAATTTTTAAATTTGACACTCAAAAAAAGCTGTGGCTCCTCTTATATGGAAAGAGGCTGTGATATCAGTCATCCCAAAAGAAGGTAAAAATAAA